>NC_064811.1:51891040-52071885 GCF_023721935.1 Panthera uncia
TATATATTTTATTTACTTTATGGCACTACTAGATCAGATGCACCCAGTTCTAGAATCAGTCCTTTCTCCAAAGAGCGCTGGCTTCTTCTATTGGAGAATGTTATTAGAAACCAAGATCCAGATATGCTCTTTGCTACTGGGGTGTCATGGCTTCTCCTTTCAAGTCATAGAGCTGGGAACTAAATGTGTTTATGTAAACCTGTGTATATCTATAGATATATACTTATATCTACATACATATGAATATTAAATGAAACATGAGTATATACTGATATTACCAACTCTAATCAGTTACTACACAGGTCATCATAGCTTCCACACTAGTTATTTATAACCTCACATTCCAACAGTGGTTCCAACCATCTACCGAACATTTACTTAATTGTTCAATTCTAGTATATATGTCTAGTGGTTAAAGAATTGCTAATCTCTGTTTGACTTATTGATAATGATATAACTAGAAATCACTAAAATCTCAGCAGCTCAAGCAATGATATACAAAACCCTGCCATCATTATGTAAAGCAGAATGTGTCCTACCTCTTCAAATATGGAAACCTAGCTTAAGGTACACTATTCCCACATGGAAAGAGTGCCATGACATAGCTTTCAAGTCAAACAAAACTGGCTTCAAATCCTTTGGCAGCCAATCATTTTTCTAGCTGTGTGATCCTGTTTAGGTTACTTAACCTCTATAAATGTCCTTTTTATATTTAAAGTAGTAACAGTGATACAAACTCATCTTTTTGTAATGTTGAAATATGATTCTTTTTGTATAATATCAGATATAGGGTGGGTGCCAAATAAATACCCTTTGTAATAATATCAGTTGTAAAATATCAGTCAGTTGTTTCAGAAGACTTCAATAATGGATTCTCCATAATTCTTAAATGATTCCATCAATCAAAATCATTTCTAGCCTCTTCTCTGAACTTGTCACTGTTCTAAATGTTGGGTGAGATCAAAAGGCAGAGTACCTGTAGAGAGAAGATGTTTTGATATTCTACATCCAGTGAATTTCATGAATCTATAGTAATAAATACTTATAGGCAAACTTCCTTGATAATTATAGATTTTTTTATTGCACTGAAAAGGTTTTGAATTTTGAAGTGACTAATAGTTTACTTAGGATAGAATGTCTATAAAAATAAGAGAATGAATATGATGAAAACATAAAACGTAATTGTGTTAAGTGGAATAAGAAAATACCATTCATCAGTCACTTACCCAATGTTATTTGTGTAGACAAAAATAGATTATAGACAGAACCATGAATTTATTACTTGTATTTAAAAATAATATATCTCCATGCATTTGACTTATCTACCTATATTTTGAATCTTAAAGCTTTGAGAAAGCCAAACAAGACAACATTGAAATCCTTTCAGTCTGTGACAGTCCATGAATGTGTTAAAACTTCCTCAGACGGCACTTCTTTTACTCTCCTACAAAAGTCCCTCTACATGAGTAATGTATTAGTTATTTGCATACAATTTCTAAAAAAAAATACAAGTATCTAATAACTGATTCTGAGGTCAAAATTTGGACATCTGGGTTGTCACTATCTGCCAGCTGGAAGCCACCCCTTATCCCTGCCATACATAATTCATCATATTTAGGAGCTTCTTATTATCCAGGTTGGCCTGGACCAATTTTTCCTAAAAATATCGATCATTAATTTTCTTTCCAGGAAGTTCTGAATCAGGTGGTCAGACTGGGGCCAAGTTTTAATAAAGACTCTCTAACTGAATCATTTTACTAGTAAAATTTGGGAATCACTAATGGTAAACCATGCTAAGATTAGTTATTTTTTTAACCTAATTATATAAATTTAGAAAACTGAGGTTAGAAACTGGATTAGTGCTAATGTTCTGTGAACTGCTGCTGTCCTAAACCTTTAGCTCACTATTATTGACTGTTATACCCTGATCCTGTCACCATATTTGTCTTTCTTCATTTGGGTATTATTCTTTCCTATATTTAATATTTTCCTGATCCATTAGTATTTTTGGTAAAGATTTGTTTGCTCATTCATACATAATCTGGTTTAGTCCAACTACAGTATGTAAGCTGGTGCAGCTACTCTGGAGAACAGTATGGAGGTTCCTCAAAAAGCTAAAAATAGAACTACCCTACAACCCAGCAATTGCACTACTAGGTATTTATCCAAGAGATACAAGTATGCTGTTTCAAAGGGACACATGCACCCCCATGTTTATAGCAGCACTATCAACAATAGCCAAAGTATGGAAAGAGCCCAAATGTCCATCGATGGATGAATGGATGAAGAAGAAGTGGTATATATATACAATGGAGTATTACTCAGGAATCAAAAAGAATGAAATCTTGCCATTTGCAACTACGTGGATGGAATTGGAGGGTATTATGATAAGTGAAATGAGTCAGTCAGAGAAAGACAAAAATCATACAACTTCACTCATATGAGGACTTTAAAAGACAAACAGATGAACATAAGAAAAGGGAAACAAAAATAATATAAAAACAGGGAGGGGGACAAAACAGAAGAGACTCATAAATATGGAGAACAAACTGAGGGTTGCTGGAGGGGTTGTGGGAGGGGGGATGGGCTAAATGGGAGAGGGGCACTAAGGAATCTATTCCTGAAATCATTGTTGCACTATATGCTAACTAATTTGGATGTAAATTTAAAAAAGTAAAAAAGAAAATTAAAAAAAGAAAAAAATAACAAAAAAAATGCTTCAAACTGAGCCTTTAGAGCATGTGAGCTAATATTTGGATAGTGCTGAGAACAATGTTTGCAAAGAGCAGAAATTATGCCAGTTTTAAAGCTTTAGAGTAAACATCTATTATTTGAAGGTAAAAAAATAAGATTTTTTTAAATTAATGAGAAATACAGTTTAATTAAATTACAAACATATCTGAAGTTGTTAAAATGGAAAAGTAAGGCATATATTTTGAAATATATACACACTCACTACATATTATGTCATAAATTTTGTATCTCATATTATATACAGAATATAAATTATACATATACACACACACACACACACACACACAAACTTATTCTACATATAATATATACTTATCACTACGTTGTCATTTGATGCTACTGGACCAAGAAAAATAACTTCAGTGCATTCTCAACACACCTGGTATCCAGGCTCTCTTCTAAAGAAAGAGGGCATTTTAGCAGTTTCTTTCTCAAATAAAAATTCAATCTGCTCATTCAGACAAAACCTACAATCATTCCATTTTAAGAGCCTGCAACAGGATCTTTTGATATATGAGCTCAGTGAAGTTTTGAAAGACCATACCACAAAAACCTGGCCTTAAATGTCAGTAGTTGTAGAGAGATGATATCCTTTTTGATAAAAAGAACCTATGAACTAAAACGTCCCATTAGGTATGGTGTGTTTTTTTTTTTTCAAAGACTTGAAAATCATAAGATATTGAAAATTAATTGTTTTTAGTAGGAAATAAAGGCAACTTAATTGCAAAGAAGTAATTTTTGGCATGATCAGACTTAATAGTATTAAACCATATGCTTCAAATATCATTTTGAAGTCATATTCACAATGGTGTTAATTAGAAAAGTAAATGGCAATAATAAAAATAGACAACTATATCACTGGCATTTATAGTCACCATTTTCCAAAACAATCATGCAAATTACAAAAACAAATATTAAATGTAACAATGTGTAAAATGACAACATGCCTCTGTCTGGATAACAAAATTAATCCCACATCAAATAAATTATCATAGAATTTGTTTTCCATTTATTCCTTATTACTCTGTAATGGAATTTTTAGTACACAAAGTGGTCTTCATGTCAATGATTATTTAATCTCAATAACCACAGTACCCATTTTATGAGAAACAGAGTTTAAACAATTTTTACAGTATCCTTTAAAAAAATTATGTCTAGTAAATGATGTGGCACAGTTGGAAAACCTTAATCAACCCAGTATTATTCAGTTACATTATATTCAAGGACTATAGTTCTATGTATAATTTTCAATATTGTTTATCCATATTAAACCTTAATAGAAGGTATGATATTGAGTTTTTTAGGTGGATACATAGTAATTAGGTTAACACACTTAAAATTCATATTCTTTTTTTCATAAAAAATAATGTCTTCTTATAAATACACATTATAAAAGGACTTAACCACAGAAAAATCCACTAACAGTAACAAAGACATACAGTGGAAACTGCAATTCAAATCTTAATTACTTCAAGATTTTCACAGTCAAAACTAGTCTGATCTAGCATTTTAAAGAATAAAATAAATACATTATAAATATAAGTAGCTCACGTTTTATCCTTTATCATTTCCCATTGTTCTTAATTTTACATAGCTATGCAAGTAACAGGAATTATTTAATTCAACAAAAATCATGATAATAAGTTATCATTTATTACTTATGGTTTTAAAAAATACATATTAGATTCCTAATATATCATTAAAATTCAAGGCCACCACAACTTCTTTCTCTAAATATATTCTCTCCAAGGCCATCTGACAATACTCCTTTAAAATCTGAAATTGTGGGGGCGCCTGGGTGGCGCAGTCGGTTGGGCGTCCGACTTCAGCCAGGTCACGATCTCGCACTCCGTGAGTTCGAGCCCCGCGTCAGGCTCTGGGCTGATGGCTCAGAGCCTGGAGCCTGTTTCCGATTCTGTGTCTCCCTCTCTCTCTGCCCCTCCCCCGTTCATGCTCTGTCTCTCTCTGTCCCAAAAATAAATAAATGTTGAAAAAAAAAATAAATAAATAAATAAAAATAAAATAAAATAAAATCTGAAATTGTGCCAGTGGAAGCAAACAAAATTTAAAGTTTATGACTACAAAATAACCAGAGAGAACTGAGTGATACTTATCAGCTGATCTCATAAACATCTCATTCACATATCTTAAAATAGTGTAATTTCTAGCAGTGACATGACAGCTTATAACTAGAAAGAATACAAGATTAGTGATTACAGCTAGTCAACCTTTTAAAGTCCAGAGGAAAGCCAAATCAAGATGTTCTGTTCCAAATTAGTAATGCTATCAGATATTTAATTTGTTGGTCCTTACCATGGGACTAATTTTCAGGGACTCAAATCCACATATTCTCCAAGTTGTGGAAAATCTTAGCCAATATTCAAGAGGCAGGTAAACCCGTTTTGTACTTACAGTTATCACACAGAAATTCTGAAGGCCAACAAAATAAAGCACTATCCATTTGTCATCAGAGGATCAAACGACATAAAAGGTCCATATTTTTGGTTCCCCTGGAATAGTAGTTTGTGTTCACATTTACCAAAAAACAATATCAAACAAACAAACAAACAAACAAAATTCTGGTTGTAAAATGCCCAAGATGATATATTTTGTAAAATTTCAGTTATTAGAAAGAACTAAGTCCAAAGTTTGCTTTGACAAATGTTTAACAAATGTTGGCTAAATAAATGAACAAATACATTTATGGATGTATAAATGGATAAAGCAGCTATTGTAATTACCTCACAATGATGACATATTGCATTTATAGTAAATATTATGTGCTTTAAAGTCTAAGCACTTTATACACATTAAATCATTCAATCCTTCTAACATCCTTAGGAAGTAAGGACTAATACCATCCCCTTCTGAAGTACCAAGAAGTTAAGTAACTTATCCAATCAGCCCATCAGGAATTGGCAGATCTAAGAAGTCTAGCTTCAGAATTTGCATTCTTAGTGTACCATAGAGCAATGAAAGAATCTTTCATAATAGAGATGCTACACTCAGTACTTACTTGAGCATCAAATTATATTAAAGATTACTCACAATATCTAATTTTCCTTTACCTAGCTCAATGTCTTAATTTTCATTCAATTCCTATAGTGTCTTCCAAAGCTGATTACAGAAAACAAAATGTAAACAACCAATCTGTAATAAAAAAAAAAATAGGCAACCCTTTATTGTCGTACACACAATATGCACTTGGTGATATATAATTGTGTCTATTCTGAGTTGCATAACCTAAAGCAATTGTTCAAAACAATTTTAACTACCCTAACACACCTAGAATAAAACATACAAATGTGTGAGAGCTCCCTATATATACCTCCATACTGATGAAACCTAAAAATTTTCTTCTTAGAAAAAAGCCCTAAGGTAAATCACAATCTTTACAAGCATTAACGGTACATAGGTAATGACTGCTCTCCATGTGTGACACTACAGACCAGATGGACTACGGATTTTGAGCACTTTTTTGCAAGCTAGATGCAATTCAGTCTTCTCCGCCACTCAGAAATGCACAGTTAAACTCTTTGAGGCAAATATTATCATACAGAGAACCATGAATATCCTCTAATTTATATATATTTAATAAATACATATTTCACAACGTTGAAGCTTTAGGGTAAATAAATAATAACTTGCAAGGAGTTACACTGGAACAATCAGGGTCTGTGTTACAGAGTCACACAGAAAGGATGTGGAAGTGTCATGTAAATCTCTCCTTTCTATTTCCCAGCATATTCCTTTCCCCAAGTCTCAAACCATCTACCTCTCTCTCTATCACAGGGTCTTTTAAGAGGCCCCCCGAGGGAAAAAGAATGGTATCAGAAATCCTCCACTCATCTTCCTTCCCTTCCTTCTTTCATAATTGCTGAAAAACCAGTATGTGTCAGAGACTAGTCACTTGGATTATCTCAGTCAACAACTCCACGTGTCCTGGCAAGTGATCATAAAATTGGAATATTAAAAATAAATTATTTGGGAGAGTATTATACACCACAAATACAGAAAGTTAAACTATTCCTCTATTTACCTGCTTCCCAGACTACATAAGTCTTGAGTACAGTGAGTGGCCTAATTTGTCTTTGTATCCTCTGTTACTAGAAAAAAGATAAGCACATGGTAGGTGCCTAAGGGGGGTTGGGGGGTGGAATCGAATCAATCAAGAAGCCAGTGAAACAAGAAACTGCTACAAAATACTGTTGACAAGTGGTGAAGATGTAATATCATCGTTAAAAACATAATAGAACCTTGGTTTTTCAAAATCTATGGGTGAGACTGACAAATGCCATTGTTACTTTTCTGTTAGCTTTTATTTAAATGCCAAAAGGGAGTAAACTTGAGTTCAGTTAACCTTAACAAGTTCATTCTCTCTTATGAGTAAAAATGAAACCAGATTAACAAATTATTATGAATAGAAGGGACAATCAGGGCAGGTGAAAATTACTAAGAATTACAATAAATATAATTTTATTGTGCTTTTCAAAGACATGGTTATACATAATCGCCTGTTATGCAGAAAAATCACTATACATACAGAAGTGAAACAAGGCATAGACATTTGTGACCCAACAAAATCATTTAAAAATAGTGGAAGCAAAGTTCATTTGCATCTCTTTATAATGTCTACAGTTAATTAGTGGAAACAACAGTCAGGAGATTTCATAAGTTCTGGTTGAGAATTATCTTATGTAGCCCTATATTGCCGTGTTGAGTTCTTCTCTCAACTAAACATTTCGTCATTTTTCTTCATCATTGACATTAGTCCATTAGCTTTCACTTTCTACTACTGCTTTTATATCTGCCTAGAGCATACTGTATCTTATTTTTTGAGAAAGCAGGTAAAAAATGTTATACAAATTGATAAATTTATATAATATATAATACACTAATACATATATAAATGTATATGTGCAAATATAAATATATGCATATGTAAATATATAATGCATAAATATATATGTAAGTATATTTAGTGCATCTATGTTTTCAGTACTAATAGCTCATAAGCAGTGAAGTTAGGATTTAAACCCAGATATGTCTGATTCTAAAGATAACTCACCTGCTACTTCTATATATAAATGAGGCATACTTTGAATTAATTTTACTAAGCATCTCATTATATAGATATACTTATGACTATATATTATATATACACAGATTATATGTATTAATATACCATATGTATATATCTGAATATATGTACGTTACACACACACATATATACATATATATAATAATAACTTCACCCACTGATTTCAAAGCATCATATGTGATTAAGTACCTAACCCAAAGCAAAATAAGGAAATATTAGGCACGATTTAGGACTGAAGTAGATTCTTTATAGTTCACTAAAATACCACATGATGTTTATTTTTAATATAGTTTTTTGTATTTTTGTGACCTTAAAAATGACTTCAATAATATAAACATATTGCTTGTTCTGTAACAATAGAATCCAGACATAATCAAGGTAAAATTTAGGGAAGGCTCCATATTAAAAAGTAATACATACACAACAAAATATCCCAAGGCCCTAATTATTAGACCTTAATTTGGTGAAACCAAGACCTAAGGCCATGCTAATATTTTTGATAGTTCCTTAAAATGTGTTATGATAAACATACCTTGGCTACAATATTGGCCTATAATGCTTGATTTCATTCTCCCAGACAGTCAGACACAAAGACACATTTTAACATAGCCCTGGCACAACACCCTATTGTATATGTTTCCTATTACCTGTCATAACTACCACATGCTTAGTGACTTAAAAACAAACAAACAAACAAACAAACAAATGTATTCTCATGAAGAGGGAAAAAGTCTAAAATAAAGGTATGGATAGAGCTGCATTCCTTCTGAAGGTTTCAGAAAGAAATTATTCCCTTGCCTTCTCCGCTTTCTAGAGGGTTCCACTTCCGTGTCTCTAGCCCCTTCTACCTTCCAAGCATACCACTCCTGCCTCTGGTTCCACAGACATATCTTTCTCTACTTCTATTGAATTAAATTGTAACGTTAAAACTAAAATGATTACTAATATTTATTAGACCATGAACTACCCAACCCAGGGAATGCTCTGTTCAGAAGTAATTTTTGTGACTTTTCCAGTTTCTTCAATTAAATGCTCCAGCCAGACACAATGCTGTATTAAGATATAATAATTAAAATGAAGTATGTAAACGACAAAACACAAAAAATATGGGTCCCTATAATTTCTCCATTATCTTCTTATCTTCCTTGTATACAAATTGTGGCATATAGAGGTAAAGGAATTTAACATCAACAGCCAATATTACATTATAATGACCACATAAAAGAAAAGGCAAATCAAATCTTGACTATAATTTCCAAATCGTGACTAACACTTGGTCCTAAACTAAATATGGACCCTAGGCAAGTTCATGAACTTTCACGATGTTTTATTAACACATAATTAATCATAACTTATTGTCATTGAGAGTTTAAGATTTGTGTCACAGGTGTTTGGGGTCAGTATTTGCTTTGTATCCACTGTTATAGGTTTCCCAGCACAGAGAGGAAGTAGTTGCATTGATTAGACCACACCTATGGGCCAAGAATAATATTTGCAGAATTTACTTGAAGAAGTATGCTTGAAGGCATAATAGTTGTAATAGCATTTATATGGTCTTTTTCATCTTCAAAGGATTTTTTAAGTGTAGCACAAACTAAGAAATCAAAATATTACAGACCTTGATACTAACTCACATGACCATAGAGAGCTGGGATATCCAACTGGATTGACAGATCCTAGAAATATTCTGAAGCATTTTTCTAGAGATAGGCTGTTTACTCCCTACTCTTTGTTCTCTGAAAAGTTCTTATGGTTACTAAAAACAGATCAGAGAATAAGTAGAACTTCCATTCTGGCTCTGCTACTATCTTAGCATTAGGAGCAAATCACTGAGCCTTTTTATATGTAAAATTAACATTGTAGAGCAGGGTATCTCTGCTATTTTCTCTGATACTTAAAAAAAATTCTATAAGCATAGCAATGAAGTACTGGGAGGAAAAAGAAAAGTCCTTCTGGAATTGATCAGAGAAGCCCTGATACATGGTAATGTGTCTTGACCATCAGGCTAATTAAATATCTGCATTAATGAAAATTACTTAATCTAAAAATTTTTAAACATGTTTTTTTTTCAACTCTTGGGTCCTAAATATTTGTTATACTGTGAGTATTGAATTTAAACACTTCATCACTTGATAATAGACACTATATTATTCTCAGTGGAGAAGGATAACAACAGTTAATTATGTAATAGTTTGATACAAGAACAAGTTCTATTTATTGAGACCAACTAAGCAGCTTTAGAGAGGAGAGTTGCTGAAATCGACCTATAGTTACAGGATGTAGGTCATTTGGGGTAGCTTCATCTTTTGAGGTGAAGTTGATCTGATGAAATAGAACTAGAAAATGTGGAGACTCTATACAGATAATTTTAATGAAATGATTTGTATTCTTCAAATATAGTATTTAATATTTTGGAGAAATGTTTTTGTTTTCTGATCAACTATTTATCAAAGTCTACTAATGTAGTGTTACAAACAAGAACAAAAAGTGTAACTAATCAAGGGACAGACATCTTCTTAGAGGCACTTTCCTATTAAATCTATATCTGTTCCCTTCTATTTTAAAACTCTACTTAGACAATACAAGGGCACCTGGGTGGCTCAGTCTGTTAAGCATCTGACTTTGGCTCAGGTCATGGTCTTGTGGTTCGTGAGTTCAAGCCCCACATCGGACTCTATGCTGACAGCTCAGAGCCTGGAGCCTGCTTTGGATTCTGTGTGTGTGTCTCTCTCTACCCCTCCCCTTCTCGTTCTCTGTCTCTGTCTCTCAAAAATAAGTAAACATTAAAAAAAAATTTAAAAATACATTACTTACACAATCCAATGGTTTATTTCCTTATAATTAAATCATCTCCATATAAAAATGATGGAGGTATTGATGGGGTGATCCAGAGAGTCTGATAAAACAAAACAAAACAAAACAACCCCAAAGAGTCTGATAAAACAAAGATAATTTGGCCCCACATGTGTGTCAGAAGTTCCCTAACTTGAGACAAAATTAAATATTTTTCATTTCACAATATGCATGAAATTCAGTAAAATATTCTTAGATTCAGTAGCACTGTAGATATTTTTAAATGTGCATATTTTAAACAGTCAAATCAGCATGAAATCATACAAATATAGGAATTACCGCAACCATAACTAACTTTGGCTATTTAGACATGAGATTATCTATCCATAACTAACTTGCACCTACTGGGACTTGGAGAGTTTAATGACTTTTTGATCAATTACATAATGCCTAAGGTTGTTTTTTCCCCATAATTCAGTACTCATCTCTTTTCTTTTTATCCTCTCATGAGTAAATGGTACCAGGCTTTTGATCTGTATATTTCCATCACAATAACATGGTAGGGGAGGAAAGAAATCTCTTTTTACAGTGTTCATTGCCAGGAATTTATGAATGATGTGCTAATTTTTGTAAGTGTGCCTAAATACAGTGAAAGGGTGATTTCATGAATATTTACACAAGATAAAAATATATTTAAAAAACAATATTTTCACTTTCCCTTTTTATCCACACATTACAAAGACATCTTTCTCAGACTTATTCTAGAATCTTAGCTCAGAATATTCTTGCGAAGAAGGCAAACAGAGCTGTCATACTGGGCTTATAAATTCTCACAAAGAATCTCTGGCTTCCTGCCAATCAGAGACTATTTCTTATTGTATTCAGTGGCCATCAGTCCTAACAAGTTCTGGGAAACCTTTCCAAGAGGGCCTTAAGCCCTCTTAAGAACATTTGTTCTTCATTAATAAAAAGACATCAAATTTTGGATAATCCATAAAGAGTAATAAAAGACTTTCCATTTTTATTAAATATTAACATGATACAATTGATAATATTTTACTAAACTTCACAACCAATGATACTTTTATAAAAAAAAATCTATAATTAAGAATTGACCTAAATTTCTGATGTAGAAGCGAATTACCAATGCTGCTAACGACAAATTCATTCACAGGATTTCAACTCTGTTACTTCCCAGTATGAAACTGGATTCCATCTTGGATTCTAGAATTAATTTGGAATCCAACTTAAGTTCTGTCCAAAAGTAGTGGCATCAGAAATCCTACTAGTGTCTTACTGTATTCATTTGTAAGATTGGGATTATGTTTGTCTCACTTAACTCCAAGGTCATAGGTATTTGAAGCCATATTAAATTTAATATTAACACAATAAAAATATCTATATTAAAAAACACATTGATGTACAGAGCTAAAATTTAAGCATCCATTTCCTTTTTCTTTCTTGTGGTGTCTTATCAAATCTCAAAGGCTTCATACTGGTCCCTTTTAAAAAAGTGTCAGAAATGAAATCCTCTGGTTTCAGAATTGAAAACAGTATTTATCTGTTCATAAAACATCATAGTAGAATCATTCTTCCATTTAATTAATTACTTGCAGAGAAGCTACCATTTGCCAGGCACTATTTTAATTGCTGGAAAACAGCAGTGAACAACATAACCAAGTCTCATGCTTTTGTGAAGCTACATTCAAAATACTATTGATTTATCTATAAATCATTAATGTAATGATCAAGAGACCACCAAGAATAATCATACCATTAACTCAAATATTCTAGTGATATCTGTTAGTGTGTCACATTTGTTTTTTCAACCTATTCTTACGTGAATTCCTCCCCCCATACCCCCCACATCAGTTAAATCAATCAAGCAAGCTCATTTACCTCTCAGAATTATATATATGAATATAATTATCAATGTAAATGTGAAAGTATATACATGTATAAATATACATACATACATACATACATGTATATATTTTTATGTATTTTCATCTTGTTTGGAATGACCTCCCATATCTGGCTTCTAAAATATGAGCTGAAGACTGTGGAAACAAAAAGGAAGGTAGTGAATAACCACATGGGATTGAGGAGCATTATGAAAGAATTTAAATAAAGAAATACGTGAGCTAAAGCTTAAAATGGAAATTTTTCCATCAGATAAAAAGGGCAAGGACCATTTGGACTGAAGGAATATAAGTACAATGACTAAGTGCTAAGAAAATGTTATATCACACTTCGTGATGTTTGCATGAAGGATATGCATTGTAGGCAAAAGCAGGAAAGAAAGCTGGAATAAGAGTTAAAAACCAGATAATATGCTGTATCACTGATGTTATAATTAGGATAGTTTGTATTGTCATTGTTATTATTATTATTAAAATTTTATTTTTGGTGTAAAACCAGTGCCCCCAATAGATTATGAGCTTTTGAAGATAGTGACTGGTCTTTTACAATTTTATTTTATTTTATTTTTAAAATATTTATTTATTTTTGTTTTAAAGAGAGATACAGAGTATGAACAGGGGAAGGGCAGAGACAGAGGGAGACACGGAATCCAAAGCAGGCTCCAGGTTCTGAATTGTCAGCACAGAGCTGACACGGGGTTCAAACTCACGAACAGTGAGACCATGACCTCAGCCGAAGTTGGATGCCCAATCAACTTAGTCATCCAGGTGCCCCAAAGTCTTCTACAGTTTTATGCCCTACTTCCTGATACAAGCAATTGTACACAGGAATCACTTGGTAAATGTTTGTGATTGCTATTACTAACACTGCTGCAGTTGGTGCTGATGGCACATGCAGTTTATTTCATTGTTATTAAACAATGAAATTAATACAATTGCTTAATAACAATGAAAAGATCTATAGAAATCAAGTGAGATTGAAATGGCTTGGTGGAGACTGCTTTCAGTTGGGACTTGAATGATAGGATATGAATAAGTAGAAAATAAGAGAGAAAAGGAATTTAAACAAACAAACAAAAAAATGTCCAAAGGCTCATATATGCAAAATAGCAAAATGGAGAAAGTATATGCACATTAAAGATACTGTCTTCTGGGGGCGCCTGGGTGGCGCAGTCGGTTAAGCGTCCGACTTCAGCCAGGTCACGATCTCGCGGTCCGTGAGTTCGAGCCCCGCGTCAGGCTCTGGGCTGATGGCTCGGAGCCTGGAGCCTGTTTCCGATTCTGTGTCTCCCTCTCTCTCTGCCCCTCCCCAGTTCATGCTCTGTCTCTCTCTGTCCCAAAAATAAATAAAAAACGTTGAAAAAAAAAATTAAAAAAAAAAGATACTGTCTTCTGGATTGAAGTACTTCACTAATAAATGTTTGGATAATAAATTTAGATAGTTACGCCAGGTCCAAAGTACTAAAGATTTTGTAAATTAGACTGAGGTTAAATTGTATTGTAAATAAGAAAATACACATGCACAGGTACATGTGAACACACACACAGTCTATTTGCACAATTATAAAGAAACTACCATCATGAAAATGGCACAGTAAGATGATATCCCCGCCAAACTGTGTAGGATATCTGGGATGGAAAGGAGATTGGTGGATCAAATGAGGTGGTAAGAAACCATAAAATCATTGCTCTTCATAGAAAAAGAAGAAATGATAATTGGGCCCTGATCAATTGTACTATCTTTTCTTAAATAAAGTGTGTTCTTTTTCCAAGGGAATTACAATGCTCTAACTGCTCAAACTCAAACCCTACAACCACTACCCCCAGATAGCTTATGAAAAATAATTACATACCCAGTTGAAAACTTCAAGGATATCATGCTCCCTGTATCCAAATATTAAACTGATCACAAATTAATCACAAATTAAATTGATGACAAATATCCACTGAGTCACTTTAAGTTGTTTTTTTTTTTAATCTTTCCTCATCTTTATTACAATGCTACCATAGTTCAAGGCCTTGCAATCTTGCTAGACAACTTAAACTGCCACTAGTTGGTACAGGGTTGTCATCACCTATGAAGTTCAAAGCCCTTAACTTGGCATACAAAGAGCTTGACCCTATGCTTCTGGTAACACCTTCTTTCATTACCCTATCAGACGCATGTTATGCCAGGCATCAAGATTTTTCTGTTCAACTGACTGAGTACAACATTTCAAAAGTCTGGAGGCCAACAGTAGAGACAAATTCCACAGAGATATCAAGCATGTTTGGAACTGAAAAATTAATTTTTAGAGTTAGCTACAAGATGGCTAGTGGTTTTAGACTTAAAAAAAAAGAAAAGGGAAAAAAACCTAAGAATATTAGCTTACATGAGTAAAAAATAAAAAGGAAATTAAAATTAAGTTATAACCTCAAGAGATTATAATATTGTATAATTATGAAAGAGAAGTGAAGACAAAGAAATCTTGCTGAGTAAGAGGCCAGTAAAAGAGACAGGTGGAGATGGTTTATGTTATAAACAGACGAAAGAGCTTACATTCATACACGCTTGTATAAACTCTACTCTGAATTCACTAAAACACAGCAAACGCTTATGTATACTAACTGTTGTAAATCCGAAAACAACCCCATGAGGTAGGTACTGGTATTGTGCCCATTTTACATATGGGAATACTGAAGTAGCAAGAGGCTACTAAATGGTACTGGATTGATCGAAGCCGGAGAATGTGAAATCAGAGTCTACATGTTTCATCACTGAGGCTACCATTCTATATTGCAGGAGTTGTGTCTAGAAGAGGCAGGACAACTTGGAATACTTAGGTACTTCAGATATGTACAAGTTGCTTTATATTCCTTCAAGAAATCCAGATATTTAGCATCGTAGTATTGCTTAAACTTATCATACAAGTTAGGTTAGTCAATGCATATTTTAGTTGTTTCTAATTCCTAACATAAATGGTACATGATCTTCATTCAACATAAAAACATTTTTCTTCCCCGCCCCCCCCCAACTATGAGATACCAAGAATCAGGATCCATTACTCTTTAAAATTCTACATAGTCTAACAGTTCTTACTTGCAAAGGCTGGTTGAAGCCTCTTTCTTAAATCTGAACAGAATTACAAGATTCTGACAGTAAGTGACATAAAAAACATTTGAGTTAGGAAGAAAATGTATGTGAATCCATGATCAAGTAACCATAATGCAGATAACAGGGTATTTTAGCTTGTCTTCTTAGCCGTTTGAGCTGATTATATTCATGATCTTTTTCAAAACTATCCTGATTTATTTTAGTAATTGCAGTAGCATAGTTCAACTTGTGTGCGATATGCATTTATTAGTCTATTTTCTCTTATGTTTGCATTTACCAAAAGGAAAGCAAAATGGGATCAACTGTATTTAATTGACATAGGCAAAATAAATATGTTTGATGTTTTTAAAAAGTAGGAAATACACTTACATTATAGGAATTTCTGTTATGTGGGTAGCTATGGTATTGTATGTGCTTTATTTCATTAATTTTTTGCAAAGCTTATAGGTTGCGCTAACTGCTTATTTTCTAGCTATCAAAAATAATATTTCTCTTCACAGATACTTGCCAGTAATATCACAAGATGTTCTGACATTGAGTCTTTGTAAATGTTACTGTAATATTTACATACAACAGAGTTTAAAGGAAAATAGTTAAGTAAAACAGAGTTCTTTGTCTCTTAATAATCTTTAAATAATTATTTGAAAATAATTATTTCCAATATCAGTAATATTTCCATTAACATCATTAGGCATTTATGCACAGTCAAGATGAATATTACTAAAAAGGTTTCACATAGATGTTATCAAACAAAATAAATAAAGTGTTCTCTGGGTTATTAATTCAACAAAGGTCTTTATAATGTATGAATAATACACTAAGAAGGGAACATTGCTATAAAAGAGGAGATTCCAGAGGAGAGACTGAGATCTGGATAAATATTGTACTTTAATACTATGTCTACAAAGTTGTAGTAATAATGATGCAGAAAGAATAAGATTATGGAAAATATATGAATCTATTGTTTTTATAAAATATATTAATATTTTCCCTAAATTTTTGCAAAGAAAAACAAACACAGGGTGGAATTCTCTGTTCTTGTCAGAAGAGATATAAATTTATTTTCTATTAATTTATAATAGAAACACATATTTCAATTAAATGAGTTCTGTCTGTTATTTTTCAATAGATATTTCCAACATTATTTTTTTTGAGCTACATTAATGCTAAGGTTTGACCTTCCTCACTACTGTGTCTGTAGATGCCCCCTTTTAAAGCTATTGAATGTCAAAACACATCACACCAAATCTGACAATCACAAGTTCAAAGGCTTATTACTCACCCAGTCATTTGCAAATCAAGAGGTATCTTTGGGGGAGGGAGGGGTACCACTACAAGGAGGGTTCTCATGTCTGGGAGGAGAGAGAGAAGAGAGAAAAGAAGGAAAGCCGAGTCTCAAGAGCCATTTTGTTAGCCATTTTCACTGTTATGTGTTTGGGCTGTAGTTTGGAAAGAAAGATGAGAAGAAGCTGATGGTTGCCTTGTGTGCAACTTATTAAGCATTGTAGAAGCAAGTAGGGCTGGGATTTCTGTCTATCATCTGCCACGGCCTTTATTAACTGTTCATCCAAATGTTATTTTACTGTGAGTGACTTATTGCCTCCAAACTTATTTCTCCACCATTTAACTATCAAAAATATATTCACTGTTTCAGACATAGAAAGTTAACAATTTTCAAGATGATAAGGCTTGTCAATATACTTGCTTCTTGATATTTATTTCAATAATAATCAATTTCAATTTACCATATTATTTCAATTTACCAATAATTTCAATTTACCATATTATTTATATCATCAGCACATTCTAACACTACTAAAAATGAATAATACAGAGTAGTTAATTGAAAAATGCAAATAACCAATAAATATGAAAAAAAGTGCTTTGCTTCATGTAGATTAAATCATTACTGATCCAGTTGGCAAAATTAAAAAAAATCTAAAATCATCTTATATTGGGGCGCCTGAGTAGCTCAGTCAGTTAAGCGTCCAACTTTGGCTCAGGTTATGATATGGTTCTTGGGTTTGAGCCACACATTGGGCTCTATTCTGACAGCTCAGAGCCTGGAGCCTGTTTTGGATTCTGTCTCCCTCTCTCTGCCCCTCACGTGCTCACTCTTTCTCAAAAGCAAATAAACATTAAAAATATTTTAAATAATAAAAATAAAATCATCTTATATTATTAATGGTGTGAGAAAGCCAATACTTCCATAGTTCATTTGTAAACTCACAAGCTTTTTCAAAAAGTAAGTTTATACTATTTACTTAATTTAAAATGTACAGGGGCGCCTGAGTGGCTCAGTCGGTTGAGCTTCCGAATTCTGCTCAGGTCAAGATCTCACTTTCATGGGTTCAAGCCTTGTGTTGGGCTCTGTGCTGACAGCTCAGACCCTGGAGCCTGCTTTGGACTCAGTGTTTCCCTCTCTCTCTGCCCTTTCCCTGCTCGTGCTCTGTTCCTCTCTGTCTCTTAAAAAAATAAAATAAAACATTGAAAAAAAATAATATCATGTATATGCCTACAGAAATTTATCTTTACCACTAAGTAAACATAGGTGTAAATTAATGCTTACTCTAGTATTATTTATAAGAGGGGAAAATAAAAGAGATAAGAAGAAAGAAATAAAGGGAGAGAAAAATAAAGGAAAAAAGGGAGAAAAACAAAGGTTGGAGGAGAAAAAGAACAATCTGAATGACAGAATATTCACAGTATATCCATTCTATGGAATATACTACAACTGTTAAATAGAGCTAGGTAGGTTATATGTAAATACTAACTTGGAAGGTTCTGCAAAAAATGTTGAGAAAAAAATTAGTTTGGAACATTTGGAAACACCTAAGTCGCCATAGTGAAAATCTGTCTCAATTTGGAAATATGATCTAGGCTATTTGAGTAATCATCAAGAAAAACTACCAGTTAACGAACTCATTTGGACCTGAGTGTATCTTTGTTGTAATGTAAGCACAGGTCTAGATCTTTTTATTCTAACAGATATAGGGCTTTTGCTAAGTGTCAGGATTCCTAGGCATTTTACATGGATTACTTCATTTAATATTTCTTGTAACCGCATGAGTTAGATACTATTATCCCATGTAATATCTAAGTAAATAAATGAAGTACAAATTCCTAAATAAAATGTCCAATGTCATTCAATTTGTAAGAAGTTCCATACAGTCTGACTACAGAAATTTAGTCTTTACCTCTATACTATACTGACTCCACAGATCTTTAGATGAGCACTGACCTATGTAGACACAAGGGGTGTGTGTGTGTGTGTGTGTGTGTGTGCAGGAACTGGG
This sequence comes from Panthera uncia, assembly GCF_023721935.1. NCBI lineage: Eukaryota > Metazoa > Chordata > Mammalia > Carnivora > Felidae > Panthera > Panthera uncia. The sequence continues at coordinate 51,910,001 of NC_064811.1, forward strand.
CCTACAAATATGTAAATATCTATAAATAATAATACATTCAAATAATAATACTTCTTACTCCACATAAATACATTACATTTTTTAAAACCTGAATTCTAGAAATAATAGAGCAGAATAAATAAAAATGCGTACCATAACTATATTTCTTCTTAGAGATAATTTGTAGCCACATTGCGTCCTCTGGAAAACCATCATTATTTGGTACTGCCCTGTAAGGTGAGAAGAGCTAAGAGGCAGCGGAGGGTAAGTGACTTGTCTGTAGTCACACAGTCACTGCCTGACACTCGGGATGACAACTCACAAGTCTCAGATCTCTACTGAGTTCACCAGATCATGGACATTTATACAGTGAACTTCAGAAGTTAGAAACCCTTTCAAGTTCCTATTTGAACAAACTATATTTTCCAACAGTTCTTTTCAAAGAATAATGCTAGAAACCTCAAATGCCTCAGCAACTTGCTTTTTAGAAGGGCAAATCAGAAATGTCAGGTGTAGTGGATGAGAAGATCCTGCTGCAGTATCCTGGGGTTTGCCCTAGTTATTTTCAACTTGTCTAGACTAAGACGCTATACTTCACAGTTGTGTCTGCTTTTCATTATTTTTTTAAGGGTATCCATTTATAAATCTTTCCTATCTGAATTACATAAAGCTGACCAAGTTTTTCTAAACTATAAATAATTTTATCTGCACAAAATTACCATAATTGTATTAGTTGGGGTTCAATTAGAAAAAAAAAACACTTAACAGAGGGAATTTAATCCAGGAAGCTGTTTACACTGGTGTAGAAATGTTGAATTAGATAAAAAGGAAATATTGAGCTAACACAGGGACAAGAACTAATTATTCTTGTAGCAGCTATAATCCTACATCAAAGAGAGAAAATCAGGGGATATCAGAACCAAGAACCTGGCTGCTGCTAGTATGTCAGGGGCTTGGAGAAGGGCCTCTGAAGGGGTGTGGTGAGGCTGGTTTGGGGAATGCCTACAGAAGTTGGAGGGTGGAACCAACTGCTTCTGTGGAGACAAAGAACAATTACTAGAGTAGTGATGCCTGGAACAGCAAGCAAGTGGGAAAGATAACTCTTCCCTCCAACTGTCCTTCAATCTCCCTTTATTGCCTCCAGTTGATGGAATCTGATGGGAAGCCACTGGGCAAGAGTGAAACATTTTGCTGGGTCTCAGCCCTAGCATGGAAAAACTGACAATAGTAGGGTGGAATCACATTAGAGACAAAAGTTTGGGTTGTGTGGTGTGTATGTGTGTGTGTGTGTGTGTGTGTGTGTATGTGAGTGTGTAGGGAAGGAGATGAGGAATACACATAAATATGTGTGGGCTTCCTATAATTTTGGTTTGTACTAGAACAATAAATATTGCTTAGTAACTGATGGTTGACCTGTACTTGAAAGCCTTTCATGGCTGAGTTGTATATTAAAAGATAATATACTAACACCTCCACCAAATAATAAGGTTGTATATATAATGGAAGCAGTTTCAGTTTTACAACAGCACAAAACAAACTTAAATTCCAGTTGTGCCACTTCCTAGCTGAGTAATATAGGAAAAACTACTTACCTAATCTTTACTTCTTTTCATCTCTATAAAATCAAGATAGTATCCATTTTTAAGTTGTTATAAAGATTAAAGACACCATATTTATATAAGCTAGCCAATGCCTCTTACATAGTAATGCCCAATGTAATATTATTGCTGTTGATAATAAGCACTTCCATTTGAATAATCTTATTTAGTCTTCATAAAATCCCAGTAGAGAGAAGAACTCAAACCCTATTGAACACTTAAAGATTGAAGATTTATAGAGATGATCTTTGTTATGGCTATGAGATATACATACTGTCTTGTTTTTCCATATAAGAAGAATTAAGTTTGGATGGTGGAAGTAATACTCAATTCTGCACAGTTATCATTCAAAGCCATTGTAGTTTTGTTGTGGTGATGGTGGTCATTGTTTTTGTTGGTTTTCAGATTGTTTTGATTACAGGTCTAGAAATAATACATTCACCTGTATAAAATCTCATGAATTTAGCTAAAATGGATGGTGGGGCACAACCACGGGATTTACTTTTTCTTTCTGGATCAAACACACGTTTTATTTATTTATTTATTTATTTATTTATTTAGTATTTTATTTTGCTTGCCACTGTAGCCAGTATTTATTTTTTTCTTGGTATTTCTACATATTACCTCATTGGCCACCTTGTCACTATTTATTTAAAAAGAAAATAGCAACTCCAATTACTGACACATTTGGCTTGGCTGCTTTTAGGAGTAATATATTTTTTTCTCAAGAGTTAAAATTCTTCTGTCCTTAGATATTTATTTTGCCCATTAGAAAGTATAAAAACACAGGCCTTTATTCTCAATTTCTGTGTGGAGTAAGTATTTAACACATTTCATTTTGTGAACCAATTCAGAAAAGCAAGGCAAAGAAATAGTGATGGGCTTTTGAAAAGTTGTATACAGCTCTCAATTTTGCTGTTTTATCATTAATCTTTACTTTTAATAAATGAAAAAAAAACCTCCTTTGAATTCCCTTTCTACTTTGTAGATGCTTTTTATTTTCCTTGACCATGTCTGGGGTATATATTTTATACAATATCAATAGGCCAAGATTGTGGTAACTTTAAATCAGTCTTTTTAAAATAGCCTTTTGATTTTAGTGTTTTGATATATGACTAAAATTATGATATATGTACACTTCAACTTTCACACAAATTGTTCAGAGTAATTGAGAGTTTCTTCTTTTAATGTGTTATAATAATTTTCATAAGTGAATGGGGAAATACATTTACGTTTTAAGATGCTAAATGATATTTAATCAATTTAATTATAAGTGTAGAAGAGTGTTGATAACGACAGATAGAAGAGGTCAGTTTAAAAAAATAATAAATATCAAAAGACCTTCAAATATCGCTCCTTTATAAGCATATTTAATTGCCCAAACACCTTCTTGGTCAGTGAAGATGGCAACAATATTGTGAGCAATTTCGAGGAAATTTATCGTCAAGAAAGCTAACTAAATTTGCAACTGCTGCTTTGCACACCAAAATTTTAGCTATTCCATAGAGAATTAGCTATAAAAATGAAATATTAGTATATAATATATGAGACGTAGAGGTTCATCATTTTTTATTACAAGCAGTTTTCACTTCACCACACGAAATAGAATATGTGTACTCTAGTCTTAACTTGCAAGCCTGAAAGAAGTGAGTTGTGCCATCTAAAATTTTACCACTTCTTATTTTCCTATGGATCGGTGGGCCATTCATATACTCAGTGACCTTCTCCTTGCCAGAATACACTCACTGAATTCATCATTCAAACTAACAAAAGGATTAATGTTCTTGTACAAAAATATTCATCTTAGTTCAAATAGCTGTGCTTCAAATTCACTACTTCAAATCCAAATGGAAGCACGACCACAAATAGCAAGACCAGCAATTTCTTTATTTAACTCTTCTGGTAGTTCAAGTGATGGAAGTGCTAGAAATGCCTATTAAATACTGAGTCCATTCTGAAATTTAACATTCAAAATGTATATCCATCTTTACTAACATTTTCATGCAGACCAACACCTTCTCTCCTGGATCCTGCAATAACACCAGTTAAAACTGGGGGCCCTTCTTCCACACTAGCCACACAGCTATTAGCCGTAAAGGTGTCAAATTGATGTTTGTAAAAACCAAAGTTCAGATCACGTTAACCATGACGGTAAACCATGTTTAACATACTCATTGTATTTTTAATAAAATAAGAAATTTCCAAAATGATGAATATAGATGTTTGCTTATTTAAATTGTATCAGTTGTTTGTTAATTACTTCCTAAGTATATGTACTATTGTCAGCTTTATGGTCTTAGTATGAATTACTTTATATAGCATCTAGTGTAAGGCCAAAAAAATGTCTATTTACAATATAATGTTGCAATAATCATTCAGAGAATTTATTTCTTTATTCACACAATCATTCATTTGCTTATTCAATAAATGCATATTTTTTACCTACATTTTGCTAGGAGCTTTTGCTAGGACACCACAACAATAAACAGAAAGAAACAATCATTGACCTCAGAACTTACATTCTAATGAGAGATATGGACAAGAATGAAAGGTTGTTACAATGTAGCACTATGGGAATTAACTACTGTGGTATCATAGTGTACCACACAAGCACATGGGTAGAACACCTCTTGCAGAGGAAGAAGCAGGCAAGTTTCACCAAAGAAAATGACTTATAAATCCAGATATGAATAATGTGCAGATATAAGCTATTTAAAGGAGTACAGGGAATATATTACAACAAAAAGGACATCTTGTGTGTATGTGTGTGTGTATGTGTGGAGAGAGAGAGAGAGACAGAGAGAGAGAGAGAGAGAGAGCCCCAGCATATGATGTTTCAATATGGCGGCAACACCAATTATGAAATGAGAGGATGAGATTTGAGGCTAGTGAGGTAACAGGGACAAATGACATAGAGCCAATAAACTACACTAAGGAGTTTGAATATATCTAAAACTAATTGGGGATATTTAATAGTTACAGTTAAAGATTGCTATCAGGATGCTGGGTGGCTCAGTTAAGTGACTGACTCTTGATTTCAGCTCAGGTTGTGATCTCAGGATTTGTGAGATGGAGCCCTGCACTGTCAGCACAATGCCTGCTTAGTATTCTCTCTCTCCTTCTTCTTCTGTCCTTCCCCTGTTCTCTCTCTCTCTCTCTCTCTCTCTCTCAAAATAAATAAACTTAAAAAAATAAATAGTGATATCACAAAGCCCGCATTTTAAAAAGCTTACTTTGCTTACATGAAAACATTACATTCAAGTGTGTGTCAGGAGATAATAAACCTGTTAAAAGGTAACAGAAATTTCCATTCATGTATCTGCTGTTGAGTGGAGACCATGATACTTACTTAGATATTACAAATACTTCTGCAAATAAATAAACACTATGGCATTCAATGTACTTTAGACACCATTATGGTTGATATCAAACAAATTTATTGTTCCTTTTGTCTCAGTTGTTACTCTGAAAAGGGGGGGTTTAGAGGAGGTACCTATGATAGATAGATAGTTCATATATAAAGTATATATTATAATTCCAAAGACTGTACTTCAGAGTGACACAATTTAATTGCTTTTTATTGAAGTAGAAATTGCTAAAATCTAGAGATGGCTGAAACTAAATATACTAAATACTAAATATTATTTTTCCCTAGACAACTTAAATTAAAAATGGACACTCATGACTCATTCCTTGCCAACACAGACAGGTGAACATGTTGAGTTCTTTGTTTCAGATCATCCCACTGGCTTGTGAAAAGCTCAAGATTTGACAAGAAGTGAACTAAAAAGTTATTGGGAATTTCTGGTATTCCTTGAATAAATTTATCCTTGTCGGTCAAAGAAAATACAGATAAAAGGAGATCTAGAAGATGGATCTGAAGAAATTACAACAAAATGAAAATATTTTAATATGACCTCTTAAGTAGGAACAGACATGGGAGATATTATGAGAAAAATCAGAATTTATCTAACATGAGTTTCAAAAGAAGAGAACAGGAAGAGCCAGGAGAAGACAAGATTTGAAGAAACAAAGGTGACCAATTTCCAAAACTGGCAAATATCATATACCCTCATTTTACCAATTTTACTGTGTTTTAAGAACTAGATGTGAAAATAATCTCAACATCAATTTTATCATATGGAAACTTTAAAAACCACAAATATAAGAAACATTTTAAGATATCCAGAAAAGAAGACCATTTACAAATAAGCTACAATTTACACTGAAAATAGGCTATTCCATAGAACAATGAGAAGTAAATCAACAGAAATGAAAAAAATTATGTATTTTGTCAACATTTGGCAAAAGAATAGAAGAGCCACAAACCCCACCATCACCAAAAAAAAAGAAAGAGGATACAAACATCACAGATTATCCATAGTTACTATAACTATTACATTATAATTATTAAAAATAAATGAAAGAAACACAATGGTGAGTCTAGGAAAAGAGTCATGTATATATGAGTGCATTATATTACAGTGGCATTATTAAAAGTCCATAAGGAAATAATAAATGATTTAAGAAATGTCATCAAGAAAATGAATCATTTGTGTTAACGTGACATCAGAATCATAACATACAATAAAATAAATTATAGATGAATTAAAGGCCTTTACGTGAAAATCCAAATATAAATTTTGAGATAAAAATATATCTTTAAAAATTAGTTTTTTTAACTGACAGAGGAAGTACAAACTATAAGGAAATGATTGAAAATTTTGAACATGTTAAAAAAATAATGTGTAACAAAATTTAAAACCAATAAAATTACTATCTAGTGAAGGTAAATTTAAAAAATATATTCCAACATAAGAATGGTTTAAAAATTACTAGTCAATTCATAGAATAAACCCAAATCCCAAAAGTTATATGACAAGTTTTAATACCTTTTAAAAAATCAGGAAAATGCAAATAAAAACAAAATGAGCTACCTTTGACACTCAAAATTTAAGCATTCCTGAGAATTTGAGACATCTTTCTCACTGATTTACATTAAAAAAAATTGTATACTCTGAAATTTGAAAACATGAGAAAATTTAAAACAGAAGAAATCTAATTCTATGCATTAGATCCAAAGATTGTAATGGAAAAAGAAGTTGGCAAATCTCACTTTTCTTCAGTGAAGGAATAGATATACTGTGTTATAATCATATGGCAACTATTATATTCAGTAAGATTGATATTAGATATTGTTATGAATTGAATTACATCCCCCCACAAAGATGTTGAGTCCTAATACCCAGTGCCTATGAATGTGATCTGACTTGGAAATGTGATTAGGGTGGATCCTAATCTAATATGACTGTATTTTATAAATAGGAGAAATTTAGACCCTCTGTGAAGGTGAGAACACCTTGTGAAGAGTGGGGTTATTACTGACCTAAGCCAAAGAACTATCAGAAATATCATGGCCCTTTCAATATCACCTTGATATTGCAATTCTAGCCTTCAGAAATTTGAGACAATAAATTTCTATTGTTAAAGCCATGAAGCTTGTGGTACTTTGTTTGGTCAGTCTTAGCAAACTAACTGAGGTATCAACCTGGAATAGTTTTAAAAGCATTGAAAAAGCAAGATGTTAGAATGTGCAACATCAAGAGTGAAACTTAACATGAGTTATGGACTTAGGGTAATTATGATGTGTCACTGTCGGTTTGTCAACTGCAACAAACATACCACTCTGGTGGGTGATGTTGATAATAGGGGAGGCTTTGCATATGTAGGGGTAGGAGGTATACGGGAATCTTTGTACTTGCCTCTCAATTTTGCTGTCAACCTATAGCTGTGCGAAAAAATTAAGTGTGTACCAAAAATAAAAAAGATGAAAAATTCAAGGTATATAAAATGTTAAAGTATTTATTTTTTATTGAGGACTGTATTTGCAGTAAAACTACAAAAACACACATGCAAACAGTACACACACACTTCAGGATCTTGGTTTCTTTTAGGAAGAAACTGAAGAAGAAAGAATCAGAGTCAATTTAACTATAGAATTTTTGTTATCCTTTTTTATTTTATTTTATTTTATTTTGTTATCCTTTTTTAGAGAGTTAAAGATAATTTAAGCTAATGAGAATAAATGTTTCTATGTATTTCAGTTTATTATTAAGTACATTAATTCACATATACTTTTTAAAAAATTGTTTCACCATTACAAATTACTATAATTGAAAGTGAAACACAGAGCACTATATTACTCTACATTTCAATGTCCAGTGGACCACGATCCATAAGCAGTATTCTATAGGTAAAACCACTGTGGCCATGACACGGAGGGACTGATATTTAGAACAAGGTAAAAATCTAGTTGTCATTTGTGTTACTTGTACATTCAAAGCAGAATGGAACGTGTGATCATGTGAAATATTAGAAATAACAACTTTTGCCCTTCTAATTATGAATTGTATGAAATTATTAAATTGGAGATAATGATCAAAATATTAAAATACTGTTCTTTGAACTAAAAAACAACAGTGACACACTAACAAATTAATACAACTGTCTGAACAGAATGAAGTCACCGGCATACTGATTTCTCCATTTAATTTCCCAGCCAATGTATTTATTCACTTCTAATCTCAGAAAAGAATATACTACTCCTTAAGAACTTTAAAATATTTGTGACAAAGAATTCATGGGTACAGATTCTAAGTTACTTTTTCCTCGTCTGTTCTCTGACTTAAAATTGAAACGCAAATAGTGCTTTGCTCTTTAAGTATAACTTTATACAATCTTAAAAGAGTCTTCATGCATGAGGGAAAATGACTCTCCCGTTTTGACTAATGCCTGAAGCATTTAACAGTGAAACCTTATTCCTTACTGCAGACCTTCTAATGATACTTCAAAGACTTACAAAACACCCCAGAGGTTGTTCAGAAGTGCCCATCCTTCCGTGATAAAACCGGGCTAACAGATCAGGTGGCTTCAGTCACTTTTGTATAAGTAGCTTCTTTCTGTGGATATTTTGCATCACAAGTATTGACTATTCAAAAGGCAATAGTAGTTTTAAATTTTTTTTTAAGAATAGAAGAAAGAAAGAGGAAAACCATACTTGTTCTTACACCACATTCCTAAGTATCTTCAAAATACATGTGTTATTTCTACAAAAGAAAATAAATAATTCATCCAAAATTCTGAAACAATATCACTCTATTACATGTTAATCACACTTTACAAACCCAACTATCTACCAAAGTAAACACTTTCATTTTTGCTAGCCATTAATTATAGCGATTCAAGGTGTATTAACTCAAAGTTATATGAAAACTATATTTAAGAAACAATTCTGCACCTAAATATGACATTCAAAGGATAGAATAGCACTTATAATAACTGAATTTATAACTAAGAAAGAAACAACAATATAAAACAAGAATCAAATCAAATATATTTCTGAGCCTGGTAGAACTATTTTATCAAAAGCACTATTAAAATTATGGCAACTGTTCATAACTATAGTCAAGAGCTCTTAACACAGGATTTTTCTCCCCACTGAATAATAGCATTAACACAGCAAGACCTCTGGCACAAGGACAGTAGGCCTTATATTGTGGTCAGATACATATAAATAGGCTATTTCAGATGTTTACCACCTGAATGTTTATTTCAGATGTTGCCAATTAAGAGAAGGGGTGAACGACCAAGAATGGGAGGAGTCTGTGAAAACCTGCAGGAGGAAGCAGGCAGGGAATATTCAAAAAGCACTGGGGGACAAGGGGGTGGGGGATGTCCTTCTTTTTTTTTCCTCTAGTTTAATTGTTATAATTTTCTCCTGTAAATTTCCAATGGTCATATTACTTTTTTTAATTTAATACAATTTTCCAGCTTGATTGAAGTACGATTGACAGATAACAGTTGTACATATTAAAGGTGTGCAACAATGATGATTTAATATACGTAGACATGATCACCATAATCAAGCTAATAATGTATCTGTCACAAAATCATATGAGTTTGAGAGTTAAAACTCATATCTCATTTCATTAAAATAATTTCGGAGATGAAGATGATATTTGATTAGGTGAGTAGAGGAAATCTATCCAGTCAGTATTTTAGAATCATTAGGAAAATGGACTGTAGAGATAAAACAAAAATCCACTGAATGTGTCATGTACTTTCAGCATATACTCAAAATGGTGTGAACAATATCAATATATTTTACTGGTGAGTTTTTTTGTTAAACCAGTTCAGTAATTTCTACTTAGTGTAGCAGTAGTAAAAATTTATAATCTATTTCTGTATAATTCTTTAAACAGGAGATTAATACACATTTCTTTCTACATGAAATATTTACCTTTTACAATAAATGTCAAATAGATTAATATGCCTATTCTTAAAGTAAGTAAAAATGTAATTCATATAAAAACTTTAATGCTAAGGTATGAAAACTTATTGTGTAGTATTCATCAATTTACACACACACACACACACACACACACTGAAAAAAACAGCAGGAAAAGGGATAGCTATTTTAAGTAAGCTCGTGACAGAGACAGATCATTGTTTAAAGCAAAGTATATTCACTAGCTCAGCTAAAACACAAAATACAACAAAATAAATAATAAATATTCCATGGCTGTGGGAATTCATAAATTAAAAATTACACAGCGAAGTTTTAATGTCTGCACATTCACTTAAACTGTCATTTTCCTTGAATGCAAGTAATAAAACTAAAATGAGTGAGTAATGTATGTGTTTAAATTGAAAGGAGGAGAGCAGGAATGATGAAGAGATTAGAGTGATCAAAAACGTCACATCCAAAAACAGCTTTGCACTCTATTAATTCTGGTTTCTTTTTAGCATCTACATATTTTTAGTAAAATAACAAACATTTTTTTAAAGAAGAAGAAAAAAAATCCCCTTCAGAAAAGAAGAAAGTTGTGCTGAGCTGGTCAGCATTGATTTTCTTTCCTAGGTTTTCCATTCTCACTGAGCAATAGTTTCTAGGAAATGCTTTCTCCTGTCTTTCTCCATATAAACAATGTTCTACATACTTAGGAAAACATTTTTAAAGGAAGCTTGTGGTAATAAATGAGCATAATTTTTTGAACTATAATGAAAAAAAGAAATGTTTTATTTTCAAATGCCTTCACCTTCCAAGTAACTATTGTCAGTTAAATGCACACAGGTTTGCAATTTTGCATTCCATGGTTAACCATTTTCTGATACTCATAATGTAAGCTATTTTTGTCTCTAATTTTTCTATATTAGCACATGTGAAAATTATAGGTACTTTAAAATCCTAGTTAAAAAAGATAAATTGTCCTTAAATTGTTTATGTATAGAAATCATATTACAAAATTAGCATAGTAAAATCTAAGCAAACATGAAATATTCCACTGAGTATTGAGATTTTTTTAATATGTTTGATTTATTTGTTACCTATCTTTCTTTCCAAAAGAAGTGAAAATAAATCAATGTTAAGATTTTGATTTTTCTGCTAACTCTTTGGATCAATGAAATTTCCCTGGTAAAGCACAGAATTTCAAAAAAATAATGAAGAACTGGAAGAAAAACTATTTATTAAATTTACTGAATTAATAGTACCTAAATACAGATTACTGTGAGCAATATTCTTACCTCACAAAAACAGCATGGTTTTTCCTAATACCATCAAATCATAATATATTCTAGATTCTATAAACAGAAAATACATTAGATACAGCATTTTCAATACAAAACTTGGCCAAAGTGACAAACTTTCTTGAGAATTGAGAAAATTTAGAACCGAAATTTATATGTAGAGAACGAAAGAAAGAATGAGAGAGGGGTGGAACATAATGATTTGATCAGCTACTAGGCTAGCAAATCATTGCTTTCTCTATCAAGCTAACTTGAGTCATGTAATTGTGACTCAAGAACTCCATGTGCACAAAGCTAAGTTCTGGTGGTGAGAACAGTTGTGGGCAATCATTTAAGTAAAAATTACCAGGTTTCTAATTATCAACCATGTTTCTTGGGCATTTGCTTAGTTATGAAAATTTTCAAGGACATTTTTAATCTCATGTATTTGATTGCAAAAAAAAATGCCAGCAATGGAAGTGCTGAGGAGAAAAGATGTACAGTTGTTATGGGAAAAACAGATGAAAAATTAGTGGTGATCAAAAAGGAAAACATTATATATTCATATATGTTGCAATAATTAGATACCAAACCAAGAAAAATTCTGAAGGGCAAAGAGCAAATTCTGCAGCATGCAAAAAGTTTCGGTCCTATGCAATGTTCAATGAACCTCAGCAAATATGGAAGAAAAGTAAATCCTCAAATGGAAAATCTTTCCATATATGTTTATGAAGCTCAGATCAATGTCAGATGCCCACTAGACAAAACTTAATGCAGGAGAAGGCTAAGACTTGTTCACTAGGATTTGTTCTATTTAAAAAACAAGGATGATGAAAATCTACTCATCTTTATGTGTACAAACTAAATTTGGAAAGATTTTTTCCTCCTCGAGGAAAGATCAGATTTGAGAGCCATTCACAAGTGCATTCTTCTCCTACTTAACTGGGTAGTAAAGGCTGCCAAAAGGAAAGTTGGGAGGAGAGAGAAACTTGTTTAAAGGAAACCATGAATCAGTATGAATAACTACTATGCAAATTTTCTTGAAAATAGGGGCAATCAGAGTGAATGCCTGAACAGTGTTCTGCCAGTCTGGCACTGAAAGACCTCTCAGAAAACAGCAAAGGGGATTTCTATACCAGAGGCAGATCTTTACTGCTTTGCCTAACTTTGGCAGAGTTCACAGCACTAATTTCTGTGGTTCTATTTCTGAATCCTTTTTTACCCTGTACTTCAATATTCTTTTCCTTCGGAATGGAAGAAAAAGAAATAGTATAAAATACCCTATGATTCTAAACATGCTGTGGTAGCTGTTCTGTTTTCTCCAATTTGTTTAAAGACTAATAAAAAGGAAAAACATGCACTTTGTTTTAGAATCATTGATGAAATGTTAATGCTGATTAGTGTGTCACAAGAAGATTGTATTTTTAACTAATCACGTATGCTGCTTAATTTATGATGGGAGCGCTTGAAGGGAGCCAAGTAATTAATGGGTCTTGGAAATGTTTAATTAAAATTTTAATCAACATAAAAGGTGCATAAAACACAATTATTTTAGTCAAATATGATTCTATCAAAGTATATCAGCTATAAACGGAAAAAGCATGCTAAATAAACACACACACACAACACACCGCTATTAGTTGATTTATAATATGTCACCTATCCACTTTATCAAACTTGATTAGTAATAAATGAAAATTTTCTTTCCATTTCAAGCCATGGAAGCACGTTGATACACATGAAACCATTACTTTCTTCCTTTCAATCTGATTAAACTGTTCAGTACATGAAAATGCATAACCCCAAGATTATATTTGCTATCTCACTGCAGCAGTAAATATCATACACATTATAAATATCATTGTTTTATTAGGGTGTGATGTAAATCAGTGTAACCCACAAAGGACAGATAGAAAGAAATGATAACCATAGAACTGACCTTCCGAATACACTAATATTATTTTTCTCAGAGGTAGGAAAAAAAGGGCACTCTCACTTGTGGACTCATTTCTTCAGTAAGAAGTGAAGGGGGAGGAGTACTTTGAGTGTTACATAAAGAAACTGCACTGTGTTTGGTTACTGGAAAGGAATCTGGTATCAGCTTGCCTGGCTTGCAGACTGATCTTCTGCTAGCAAGCTCTGTGACTTAGGCAAGTTACCTAACTCAGTGTCCTCAACTGTTAAATGGGGAAAACACTATACCTAAATTATAGTGTCCTTAAAAGGACTGAAAGGTTTATTTTATGAAAGCAAAATAAGTATTCTATAAGATATATAAATAAATAATGATTTATTCTTCCCCTGTTTCTTGCACTATTGAAATAAATTTCTCCTTGAATTAAAAAAAAAATAATTTTTGTTTATTTTTGAGAGACAGAGACAGAGTGGGAGTAGGAGAGGGATTGGGGCAGAGAGCGAGTGTGACACAGAATCCGAAGCAGGCTCCGGGCTCTGAGCTGTCAGCACAGAGCCTGATGCGGGGCTTGAACCCACAAACCGCAAGATCAGGACCTGATGCGAAGTCGGATGCTTAACCAACTGAGCCACCCAGGAGCCCCAATAAATTTCTCTTTGATTTAACAATATATTCTATTTATGTTAGCTAATATCTGTTAAGAATCATTTTTTTAAGTTTTTAAAAAAAACTATTTTGAGTGAGAAAGAGAAGAAGAAAGAGAGGGGCAGATAGAAAGAGGAAGAGAGAGAATCTTAAGTAGGCTCTGCACTGTGAGTACAGAGCCCGACATGGGGCTCAACCTTATGAACTGTGAGATAGTGACATGAGCTGAAATCAAGAGTTAGCTGCTTAACCACTGAGCCACCTAGGTGCCCTACTAAGAATCATTTTTAAATAGATATCCCAGAAGAAGAGTCAAGAGCTCATATTTTCAAACCAGTGTGTTTTCCTACATGCATTACTGCTTTTCTGTTCGCTGAGGAGTCTCATAACCTAAAGCAGTGGTTTGCTAAGCATAACTCAGCACATACTACATAAGAATTAGTGTACACAATTATTAAAAATATACTTTAACCTACACTACATCTACTACATCAGGAGCCTAGATTTTTTTTTTTTGAAATGCCAGTGTAACATACAAATGTACGAAATTTAGATTCATTTTTTAGGAGTTGCTTAAGAGTAACCTTCTTAAATGGGGTCCCTATAATACGATAAATGACTATAGAAACTTTCACTGTAAGGAATTTTTTCACGTTAAAATTTTTTCTTTTCAATTATTTTGTCTTAAAAAAAGTTGAAGGAATAAAGTTAGTTTCATAGTAAGAAACATTAATGTATTTTTAATGCCTACAGAATTAAATAAAATATTTCTATTTTAGTATTAAAGCCCTCCAAAATCTTGTACCAACACACTTTTCAAAACATATAGTCTCATTGTCTCACATACAGCATCATCAAACTAGAGCATTTTAAATTCTTTATATGCTCCTGGACATACCAGTTCTCTGCTTTTACAGAGTATAATTCCACAGGCTGGCATGTTCTTTTCAATCTCAAGACATCTAGATTCTACCTTTATTTCATGACCTTATTCAAATACCATCTCCTTCATAAAACCTTTTGATTCTCTCATCTGGAAATAATTACTATTGCTTCTGAATGTCCACATTAATTTGTTAATCTCCTTAATAGAAACTACTTACAACTCTATCTTTTAGTTGCTTGTATATATCTGTAATTTCTCCTATTAAACTTTATACTCACTGAAGGCAGGAGATACGGTTTATTTCAGCATTTCAAATATTGTCTAGGACGGTATCTTTCTAATAGTAGGTATTCACAATTATTACAAACTAAAATGAATGAACAGAAATAAGGCTAATGTAAGTATCATCTATACATGATTCAATCTTTTATATAATTCATCATTTACTGATAAGATTTATTTATGCCTGCTTCACTCTATCTAGGATATGAGATTGTATTACTATTAGATGAGTTAACATCTGCATTAATATGAATTTGAATATAAAGTTATTTCTTCCAAATATTAATTTTTCAGTAATTGTAAGTGCCTATGCCATATAATGAAAATGCATGTGAATTTTCACACCTGGTTTTTCAAGAGACTAGGAATCAGTCATGATTCCTGACTAGGAATCAGGATGGTTCCTGATGAATCATCAGGAATGTTTTCACATTCTGAAACCTGCAAACAAGGTCATCAAGGAAAGCTTAATCAGAAATCTCAATTATTTTGGTTCTTGCCTGTGGAGATTATATAAGGGCCAATTACGTACTATACACACCCAAGGAGTATAATAATCATATTCTATATTTAGTTTAGTTCCTACTTCAAATTGGACCTAGAAACTAAGCAAGAGAGATAATGCATCACACTAAAGGGCTTCAATTTGAATTTTCTGATCTAACCTTCACAAGTTGTCATATCCGATCACTACAATGAAAACTAAAGAAAAAGTAAAACGGCAATTTAAAAAATTAAGCCATGGGACACCTGGATGGCTCAGTCAGTTAAGAGGCCCACTCTTGATTTCTGCTCAGGTCATGATCTCACCATGAGTTGGAATCCTATGTCAGGCTCTGTGCTGGAGCCTGTTTGGGATCCTCTCCTCTCTCTCTCTCTCTCTCTCTCTCTCTCTCTAGCCTTTCTCAAAGTAAATGAATAAACATTAACAAATAATAATTAAAAACTTAAAAATTAAGCCAGATTTATGGGAAACTACTTTCCAGTTTTCCTCAAGTGTGGTATATAATGCACAATTATTGCTCTCTGGGGATTTTCATATATCTTTCATATATCTGTATTTATAAATATTTCTATTTTACCAATTGCACAATGGAAGTATGAATGATTAGATGGAGATAAGGCCATCCTTTCTTATGAGGGTGTCAAGTCAGTGGTCTTAACCATCTAGTCATATGTGGGAGATTTACTTCTAAGCACGATTATTTTCAAATTTTCTTGTTACTTCTTTCATGCAGGATATTAAAAGAGTGAAATATATAGCATAATGATATGCAGTTCGTTGAGGTTATTTACCACTACAAATATTGCTTATATTTCCAAATATAGGAAAAATAAAATAAAAATCTAAATTTGTGTAAGCATTTAAAGTCTCTCTTTTGTTATAATGGGAATTAAAGAAACACCAAGCCACTAGAGTCAATGTTGGGGACTTAGAAATTTTTACAATGGAAACCTAAGGAAGAAGTAACTTAAAATCAGCAAAATCCAAGAAGAATCAATAAAGGTAAAATACATTTGTTGATCACCAAAAATATAGTTACCCAATCCAACATGGTTAAGACATACACATATACCTAAACAAACAAACAAACAAACAAAGGTGGGAGTGGGCTTGGTACCTAGAGCTATTATTATGAATAATAGCTATTATTATGAAACCCTACCAAAATCTTATTTTGAAATAATCCACCCTCTCTATGGAATTATCTTTGAACCTCAGCCTGGGAAATTTGAAAATAATATATTCTTAAACTCTCTTTCCAGTTGAAATACAATATCTTCAAAATAATCATGCTTTGATTTTTTAAAAAATATACACACATACATGTACATAGATCCTGGTAATGGAAATATATTTAGGAAGATTAAATATGTATGTGCTACAGAATATAACACTATGTAGTCTATTTTCAAATACGTACTATTTTATATTACATTCACACTACCAAATAAGAGTTTAAACACCTGACTGGAGATATCCAGACATAGTTTGAATCTCAGTTCCATTATTAAGTAATACTACTAAAAAAATTGCTTAGTTTCCTTATGCTTCAGTTTTCTTACCTTTAAATGAAAACTGCACTTGGGAAGCTAGAGAATTAAATAAGTACTGAATGTAAATTACTGAGCCTTGTGGGTGGAACATACTAAAAACTCAATAGCTTTTAGTTATAAATAATGACTTTTCAAGGTCAACAGCTATATAGAGTGTATACACAACAACAGCACATTTAAATATTTTACATAATATGCAGGTATTTGAAATATAGTATTACTCATTATCTTCACAGATAGGTTAATAGAAACAAATAAACTTCTAGGTGTTTACAGTAACTTTTTCAAATAATTTGCATTTGTTTGACATCTGGGAATTAGTTAATTAAACTAAATGTATGTTTCTCTCATTGTCTATAATAGTAATGGTAGAAGAGGTTGTTTGTATTTGTGTGTGAACATGTAACTGTGTGTGTGTATGTATACATATTTGAGTGTGTGCATGTTTGAGATGAAATAAGAGGGATGAAGAATTAGATTATACAGCAAATTTTATTAGAGATAGTATTTTTTGTGATTTGGTACTCAGGTTTCGTATGTAAACATTTCACAATAATTATACTGTGAGCAATCACTGATTTACTATCAATGTCATATGTTCTATGTGTGATAAAATATCCACAAACACTTAGAAAAAAAACATAAACATTTACTACAAATTTTTGCATGATCAATGCACTTTCATTTATTATAAATATCTCTTCAATGTTATACCACATCCCTGAATTTTAACATTTTGAGATTTGCATTCACTTATTAACAAACCAACAATTATACTGTCTTTCTCTCTCTGAAAAATAAATAAAACATTTTTAAAAAATTTTAAAAGGGGCGCCTGGGTGGCTGAGTTGGTTAAGCATTGACTTCTGCTAAGGTCATGATCTCGCGGTTCGCGAGTTCGAGCCCTGCTTGGGGCTCTGTACTGTCAGCTCGGAGCCTGGAGCCTGCTTTGGATTCTGTGTCTCCCTCTCTCTCTGCCCTTCCTCTGCTCGCACTCTGTCTCTCTCTCTCTCTCTCTCAAAAACAAATAAAACATTTAAAATAATTTTTAAAAACAAACCAACAATTACCAAAAAGAGATGTACTGCAAATCCACAGGTAGCCATCAAGACTACAGTAAAGTCTAAACCTAGGATGTTTTGTGCTGAGGATTTTAAGTCTAGGCACAATTAATGATATCTTTATATCAATATATCATTATATCCTTATTTGGCTATCTAGTTTTTATGTTTGTTGTATGTTTGCATGTTTGTTTTTCTGTAATTTATTCATAGATACTAAATCACTGTAAATGACAAGTATTTGCACAGAAAAGTTATATATCTAAATTTACCATTCTTTCAAAGGACTTCCATTTTGCTCTAGCATATTTTTGACATTCAGGTTTGCTGAACATATAACAGGTAAATTAATAATGATTCCTCAACATTATCTTGTGTTATTTTTTAAAGTATTTATTTTAAAATATTATTCATACAAAAATTTCACTAAAACGTATCACAAAAGAGCAGATTAATGGAGGAGATGGAAAATAAAGGCTATTAGTCAAACTATCTAGCTTATAATGCTATAACTCATGACTTTCATAAAAGATATATAAACTTTGCAGCCTCAGATACAAATGGCACATTTAATGGGTAGGACAAAACTTCACTGACAGCTTCAAAAATGGGGTACATTTAAAAATGAGAGATAAAAATCTTAAGCTTTAGAATATGGACATAAAAATGTTATGAAATACAAGAAAGAACAGAATGAGAATAAAAGCTAATGATACATTATCATGAAAGAAACTCAGGTCCGGTCTGCAGAGATACAGTGACATAATATAATTAATATTGAATAATTATGCAGTTAGCCAAGGAGAACATGGCTGTACTGGAGGAATTAAGCACATGCATACCAAAAAGGATGAAGAGAGTTTGACAGATTGACAGAGTGATCTAGATGATGATGAAGTAATGTTCATTAAGTGCTTAAAGTAGTTGGAGTATTTTGTAAACACACCAGAGATACTGGCTATTTTTTTGATTGCCGATCAAAGAAATTTGGTGACTTAGAACAGCAATGATTTACTATTTCTCATAATTCTAAGCATTGGCTGGGTGATTCATCTGCTGTTCTTTACTGGAATTACTGTCATGGGTACATTTATTTTGCAGAACTCTTGGGCAGTAGGCTTATTCCACATTGCCTCACCCCCAAGTTAGGGCTTCCTGTGGGAAGGTTGGAGGAGCCCTCTTTCTTCAGGTGCTCTCACATCCTCAAGAAAGCTAGAGCAGACTTCTTCAGAACATGTTCCAAGAGGGTGGGAGAGAAAGCTGTAGGTCTTTAGAGGCCTTGGACACAGAATTTACATATCACTTCCACTGCATTCTATAGTTAACAAAAGTCACAAACAGGCCCAGGTATAAGGGTTGGAGAAATAGACTCTACCTCTGGATGGAAGGAGTTTTAAGAATTTATGGCCATGTTTTTATATCCTACCATAGCCATTATTTTTATTCTAGAAATTAGAAGCTTAAACAAATCGCTATGTACATATAGAAAAAAGAAAACAAACACTTTATTGAGGGTTCTAAAAAAGTTATGATAGTAAATGCAATCTTGAGAATATAAAATACTTAATAGCCATGACCCATAAGAAAATAATTTTAATATTTCCTCAAAAGATCAGTGTATAGTACACAGAAGTGAGTATCATTTTATATTTTTATTGTTGAGGTTGTAACTTATGTTTACTATTTGACAAAAAGAAATATTGCGAAATGAAAATATGCATATATAATTTATATTTGCAAATAAACTGAACAGTACTGGTTACACTTCTTTCAATGAAGATGTGATCACTTGTAATATATGTGTTCTTCTGTAATGCACATTTATTCATTCCATATCCCAGACAAAGCCATTGGGAAGCCATTCAACACAGAGGATTCTTTACTTGGGCATTTAACAGTGACATTAACAAGGATGGAATTCCTGGTTTCAGTGATATCTGTAAATCTTTTTGTCCAAATTGGATTTTATTTATTTGATATGCCATAGCAATGAGTTTGAAACAAGTCTACGGAAGTTGTAAGAAACATCACTTTTGTTAATAAAAAATCTTCCAAGCAGTAGGAATCTTTTTAAGTCAGTGTTTGCAGTATTAGAAATGAAAAGCATCAAAGAGATCAACGAGGTGAAATGTGAAGAGCACCCACCGACTGGGAATTCTGGGGACATGGGTGCCACAGCACTGGACCTTCCAATGACTGAGTAGCGTTTGACAATTACTTAATGCTCTACTGTCCTCATTTAAACACAAATCCATTTAGATGTTGTCAAAAGTCATTGTTTACAATGTGAATCATACAAAAAACCTTTTATGGGATTTTTCTCTTGTCATTTAGTTATTTATTTTACATGACTATTTTTCTCTTGGCCTAGGTAGGAATATATTTAAGATTTAATGCCAGACAATGTGTGCCTATGTGCACAGAGATTCTGAGAAGGAATAAAAAAGCTATGGCCACAACTCTTAAATGTAGACATCAAAGACGACTCTGCAAATTAGTGCAAAATCTTTCCTTACTCTTAAATTTAAAATTCATCTATAAATTTCTTCTTCACTAATTAAGGCTTAACAAATGATTTTGTTAATCTACTTGTTTTTGCACACACACAGAAAAAAAATCCCACACCCATTAAAGAGTGTAATAATCTGAAATGCACTTTTACTTCTAGACCTCCTAAAGCTGTGCCTTTCACCTATTTGAAGAAGAGCAAAGCCATAGTTTCAGAGTATGATGAAGAATACAAACGAAACTCCAGGCATATAATAAAGTAATAAATACTTGAAAATGTACAGCACAGGAGTTCTGCAAATGTGCACTGATTGGCCTCAGTTTTATTCATTATAAATAATTAAGTTTGAAAACTCGTCAGTCTTCTCTTATGTAGATTATTTTCTATAATTTTTTCTTCATATTCAGAGCCAATTTTAAGTGACTGGCATGCCTACAAATTAAAAAGAAGATATGTGAATTCTGCCTCAAGGAACTGATAAAGCAACACAAAGGACAAGCAGGCACTTTTATTTTAAGGCACTTAATTAACCTAACCTAAATAGATAATAATTTACACAATCTTACAAAGAATTAAAAGAACAAAAAGCTGTGATAGTTTCACCTAACAATGATTTTGATGTAACACCTTATGAAATAATTTAATTGTGGAGTTGAATAATGCATGCACCATGAGGTACAACAGTATTTTAACTGTTTTAAGAGGAAATCAGGCAAGATTATTTAAAATGAAGAAACTGTGACTGTAAATTGGCAAAATTAGGATAATTCCATCTGAATACCAAAGTTTCTTTTGGGTGCCTGAAGAGTCAGGAAGAACTGGTCTTAGTATTTACAGGAGATCAGGTCTCTACTGATAAAATGAGATTAAAAAATAATTCCTGATTTTGAAAATTAATAACATTTCAATGAATGGCATTCATTTACTTAATCATTTAAACTACTTATGAACATTTATTATATATTAGAACCATTCAGGACACTGAGGATTCAGTTATGAATAAAGCATGTATAATCTCTGCCCTTAAGCAGCTTAAAGCATAGGGGGAGTGACTTATGAGAAAGCAAATTGCAACACATTTGTATGTAAGGGAAGAAAGTGCCAGAACTCTGAAGTGAGGCCTCATCTCAGATTTGATGAATCAAAGACAGCTTCCTTAAAGAAGTCAGCGTAGATAAAAGATAAAGATTGAGTAGGAGCTAATCAATCAAAAAGTGGAGGTAGTAAGAGGCTAGGGGATGTCTCTCACATGGGGTCCTCTGATGTCCAATTATGTAATGACATCTTTTAATGCAAGGTAAGCAAATAATTTGAGCAAAAAGAAGAGGTCATTGTTTTGCTTGATAAAACAATATATCTTGGGATTTTCAAAGACAAATATGTATTTGTAAAAATACACCTTTCAAGAATTTTAGTTATTCATGCATTAACTCATTCTTCTAACAATAATAAATAATTATCAAGTTCTTCCTATGTACAAGTACCTTTCTCGGCAAGAAATTATAGTAAACTTCCTGCATTAAGGGAACTTACATTCTCAAGGTGAGACAAAAAGTATACCAACTAAATAATTTATACAGTGTTAGAAAGTGATATGTGCTGTGAAAAAAAAAAACTCAATATGTAGAATAAAAAAGGTCAGAGTGAGGGAGACTGTGCATGTGTGTGTGTGTGTGTGTGTGCATGCACACCCATGCAAAAGCATATACATACAATATCAAAGAGGATGTCATGAAACACTTCGGAAAAAAAATATTTGAGAAAAATGTATTTATGATGTTAAAGTTGAAAGATGTATGGATATTTGAGGGAAGATGGTTTTAGGCGGAAGTAACAGCAACTATAAAAGTCCTGAGGCTGCTACATTCCTGGGAAGTTCAGTGATAAGCAAGGAGGCAACTGTACCTGGAAAGTAAGTGGGTAAAAAAGTATTGGGAGATGAGGTCAGCCAGAGAAGCAGTAAAAGTCCAGACACTACAGATCCATGTCTTTTACTTTGAGCAAGATAGGGAGTCAGTAGAATGTTTTGAGCAAGGAAGTGATATCATTTGACACATTTTAAAGAGATACCTGTGGCTGCTATGTGGAAAATAAATTATAAAGATCTGAAAGAAAAATAAAGGGATTAATTAGGAAACCACTGCAATAATTTAGTTACAAAATAACAGGTTTGAATCACAGTACTAACAATGGAATGGGTGGGAAATAACTGAACTATACATTCATTTAAGTATAGAATGGGTGGATTTAGTGATGGTTGGGTGTGGAGAAGAGGGAGGAAAAACATCTAAAAGGACTCCAAGATTATGGCCACTCCCAAACATTTCCTGATGATAAATGATTGTAAGCGGAGACTTTTTGTACAGGTTACTTCTCTCTCTCTTAATTTTTATGGGCAACAATCCTGTTATTAAAGTCAGATACTTAGGCAGGATGGAGTCATTCTTTCTGTAGTACTTCCCTTCCCTTCTAGGTAAGCCACCTCAGTGTATTTGAGCTGATAGTTGTCCACATGAGTTCCCCACATATTTTTCACATCTGGGAGCAGAAAGCATAAATGAGACATGCAAAAGTGACAGCCCCTTAACCACCAATGAGATAAACAAGGTAGTTATTCAAAAAATAGATAAAAGAGATGGCACTCAAGCAGAATGAGACTTTACTTTGCCATTTGCTTCCAAATGGACCATACCCATAACAAACCTAAGCAAATTGATGAACTTGTCTTCCATTCAGTGGGATAAGCAAGAGAGAAATGGTTTAATGCCAACCAGTCAGAACAACACATATGAATGTCAGAAAGCACTAGAGAGCTTCCATGCCTAGAAAATAAACCAGAGGCATTAATGTGATTGCAGAATCTTTTGGACTGGACCAGCCTTGTGACTTTTTTCAGCCAGTAGAAAGCAACATGTGACATCTTATTTTTCTTGGAAACCCGACTTCAACAAAGAGACAAACTACAGATTGAAAGACCATATGGAGAAAAGCCCAGATATCCCAACCGAGTCCTTCCTAAATAAGTCAGTTTGCTGATTCAATGTAATCACAAGGGTGCATAAGAATGAAGAAGGAGGCAGAAGAGGAAGTCAGGGAAAGGAAATGCAAAAAGGGCTTAAGCCAACATTGCTGGCTTAGAGGTTGGAGAGGGGCCCACAAGCTGAAGAATGCAGGCATCTTCTAGAAGCTGCAAAGACAGTTTATGACCCCCAAGAGAAAACATGGCTTTGTGGAGATTCTTGATTTTATCCTAATGAGATCCCGTTGGACTCTGACTTAACAGAAATTTATGCTAAAAATTTATGTTGTTTAAGACACTAATTTTGTGCTAATTTGTTGCAACAGCCATAGAAACCTAATATAGTCAACTATCCAACCAACAGCTGTGTAGGAAGGAGTAAGTAGTCTGAGGCAAGATGAAATACCTAGCAGATATGTAGACTGATGAACAAAAATAGTCATTTACTGGGGCACCTGGGTGACTCTGTTGGTGTTAGAATTTGGCTACAATTTGGCTCAGGTCATGATCCTGTGGTTCGTGAGTTCCAGCCCTGCATCAGGTTCTGTGCTGACAGCTCAGAGCCTGGAACCTGCTTCAGATTCTATGTCTCCTTCTCTCTCTCTGGCCCTCCCCTACTCATGTTCTATCTGTCTCTCTCAAAAATAAACATTAAAAAAATAGTCATTTATTATAGGTGAAATAGATAAAGGGAGTTAAGGATATATTTGTGATGAATCCTAAGAAATATATAAGACTGTTGACTCATCATATTGTAAAAAAAATAAAAAATAGTTATTTTAAGTCACTGAATTTGAGTGAGTTTGCTATATATCCACAGTCATGCATGTTTGTGGAGTGAAATATCCTAATTTTTTTTTGAGAAAAGAAAAGTCTCCAGGGCAGAACTTTGAGGACTAAAAATGTACAAATTGATGGGTATAATAAAATAAATTACAAAATGAAATGCAAAAAAAATCCAAAAAAGAAATTTGTTTTTCAAAAAAGAAGGGCTAGGTGTTCCAGGAGCTGAGTGTTTCATGAAGACACTTGAAATACTATTAGACAATCTTTCATAAAACATTTATGGATTAGAATAAAGAACACTGCATGTGGCCAAGAAAACAAGCTGAGTTCTAATCCCCAAGTGCATTCCGTGTACCCTCTATTGTGCCACAGTTTCAGTTTTGATGGGATTGACTCTGGGGCATTCTTGGAAAGGCCAAGGGGTGGTCTATGGGGAATGCGCCAGTTGGTTTATTCCCAACACCTCGTCACAGTGATGGGTTCAGTTCAGTCTTTCAAGCTGGCCCCTGTTAATGAAATCTAGGAGTCTTGGTTGATAAATGGAGGGCAAGGAATTTCCTTCTTTCTGGTATGATGTGTTATATGAGGTCTGGAATTTGCTACAGCTATTTTACTACCATGGGAGAATTCCATCCTAAGCCAAAGCAGATCCAGAAGAAGGTTAAGCAGTATAAATCTTGGAAAAACAGAGCCTGATCCATGACCAAACTCTTCCTGAAACGTGTACCTTTCAATGATGAAATATAT
The DNA here is from genome assembly GCF_023721935.1 of Panthera uncia. NCBI lineage: Eukaryota > Metazoa > Chordata > Mammalia > Carnivora > Felidae > Panthera > Panthera uncia. The sequence goes on from NC_064811.1 coordinate 51,935,053, forward strand.
TTTCTGTATTGTTTAAATACATTCTAGTTGAAGTTATGTTACTTACAACTTCCTGGCTACTGTAGAGTCAAGCAACTATGACTTTAAAGCTCTAGTCTATTACTTGTGTGCAAAATAGAGAAACAGCTTAAATATTTCAATGAATTGGTATGAGGAATAAATAAGATAATGAATGGGTGATCTCTTCTGTTTTTTGTATTTTAGAAAATATCATGTATGAAAAAAATGGCTCTTATATAGGAGAATTCAAAAACCAAAGTCATGGTTGTATTAGATGAATGTGAAATCCATTTAGTTTCTCAGAACAAAAGGTAAGGGTTGAATGTAGGTGAGGAATGTGAGGGCTATTGCATTACTATTTGGGAGAGGACCAGTTTCAGGAATAAAGGATAAATTACGTTGCTATTTCCAATCTCACCAAAGATATTTTAGATATTTTGTTAAAGAGATGTAGTTAACATGTCTCTATAAATTTGGAACAACTTGGCATATAGAGTCACGTGTTTCTACTACAATCATTATTATTATTGCCAACATTTTTAAGTGTAAAAAACATTTAGTCAAGAATTTTATGATAAATTTTGATTCAATATGAAAAAACTATTCACATTGCTAAGACAAAACAAATAAAATCAAGGAAGGGTAAATTGTTGTTAAACCAGAGTCTAATTGTACTATCAAAGTCATTTTCTAACAAAACAAACAGTAGTTGTTTTTCAAAACAGTCATGGTTAGTCCTTATAAAGTTTCATACAATTTTGAGTCCAAAAATCTCATCTCATATGGAATTAACTAAAAAAGACTGTGAGATATCTTGTAAACACATAATAGTAGAACATTTATTTTCTCTGCTGCCTTATAATAATTAAGTTTGTGAATACTTTATCTACAATAACCAAGTTTGTGAATACCATCTCTAACCACCAACTTTGTGAATACTGTCTCTAATAACCAACTTTGTGAATACTATCACTAATAACCACGTTTGTGAATACTATCTGTACAATAACCAAATTTGTGAATACTATCTTCCCAATTAAAGGCAGCAGAGTAACATACAGTGTTGGATTTCTTCTTTAAAAGAGATAAAGTAATGGTAGGGCCAGAAATATTAATAATAAGACTTTAAAAAGTAAAGTCATGCTACATGACATTAAAGTCTCCTACCAACTACATAAGGTGTGATGCACAGTTTTAAGGGGCAACCCACTGATGTTTTCAGTCCTAATCCCCTGAGATATATACATAAATCCCATGGACAACTGAATGACTAGTGTCTCTCTGAAAGTATCAATATCAGCATCATATTAAAAATGTTAAAAATTACTCATTTAATTTTTGAATCCTTTTATTCTCACACATAATTTTGATTGTTTAAAAAATAAATCACTAAGCTACTACCACAATACCCATTACCATGATAACTTTGAAATACTACCAATTTACTTTTTAGAGACAGTTTTTTTTTTTTTCTGTATAAAATAGAACTATTTCAGTGATACGGGTGGCTCAGTCAGTTAAGCATCCAATTCTTGATTTTGGCTCAGGTCATGATCTCCTGGTTCATGGGATCAAGCCCCATGTCAAGCTCCATGCTTGGGATGCAGATGCTCTCTCTCCCTTTGTCTCTCTCTGCCCCTCCCCCCATTAGAGAAAGTGCTTTCTGTCTCAAAATAAATGAACTTAAAAAAATTAAAAACAACTAAAATAAAATAGAAGTATTTCCCTTTATATCTATAGAGGGTTAGTTAAGTATAACTAATAACAAAGGAAGACTTATTAATAAGAGTAGACTATTGGGGCACCTGGGTGACTCAGTTGGTTGAGCATCTGACTTAGACTCAGGTCATGATCTCACAGTTTGTGAGTTCGAACCCCACGTCGGGCTCTGTGCTGGCAGCTCAGAGCCTGAAGCCTGCTTCGGATTCTATCTTCCTCTCTTTCTGCCCTTCCTCTGCTCACTCTGTCTCTCAAAAATAAATAAACTAGAACAATAAACAAAAAAATAAACAAAAGAAATAAACAAAAAAAATTAGAAAAAAGTAAGAGACTATTGATGACAGAAATTATAACCTGAAAGATTAATACTTTATAGGATAATAAAAGTTTTCATCTTTGAATATCATTTACTATTTTATCAGGGAAAAATAAAAACTACTTAAAAAATAGAGATCCTCTAAATTCACTTTATTACTTTTTTAAAACTTTTTGAGTATCGTTGGCACACAATGTTACATTAGTTTCAGTTGTACGGCAGTGATTCAATATCTCTGTATGTTATATTCACCACAAGTATAGCCACCCTCTGTCACCATATGTTATTGCAATATTATTGATTCTATTTATTCCTATGACTTATTCGTTCCATAAATGGAAGCCAGTATCCCTCATTCCTCTTCACCGATTTTGCTCATTTTTCCAACCCCTGTTCCTCTGGCAACCATCAGTTTGTTCTGTGTATTTACAGGTTTGATTTTGCTTTTTGTCTGTGTACTCATTTGTCTTGTTTTCATTTTTCACATAGGAGTGAAATCATATATTTGCTTTTGCACTTAGCATAATATCCTCTAGGTCCATCTATGCTCTCAGAAATGTCAAAATCTCATTTTTAATGCTGCATAATATTCTAATGTATGTATAGGTGTATATTTATTCATTTATCTAGTGATGAACACATAGGTTGCTCCATATCTTATCTCTACACAGAAGGGTATATATATCTTTTTGAATTAGTGCTTTCATTTTCTTTGAGTAAATACCCAGCAGTGGAATTATTGGGTCAAATGGTATTTCTATGTTTAATTTTTTGAGCCCCGCCCCCAATACAGTTTTCCACAGTGGCTGTACCAGTTTACATTCCCATCAAGAGTGCACGAAAGTTACTTTTTCTCCACATCCTTGCCAATACTTGTTATTTTTTGTCCTTTTTTAGTAATTCTGACACGTACTTTGAATAGGCAGATATAACTAAAGCAGAAAAACTGCACAGTTGCAATAATATTTATTTATATTTGATCTGTACCACAAGTCTAAAGGAAATCATTGCTTTATTCATAATTTAAACATCAGTTTGCAAAGCCTCCTAAGCTTGAAGATTAAATAAACTAGCCTCTCTTTTTTTACTAATGGAGGAAAATTTGTAAAAAGATCAAAAAGCTAGCACTCAAAGTATATTTTGTTTAATGGAAAATATTCCTATCTTCAAAAAAAGTCCTCAAGTTAGATGCTTGTTTTGATAAAGAAGATACTAGGACCATTGTGTCAAGCTACAAAATAGCTTGTTCAGCTGCATTCCAAAAATGTGTCAAGTATACTTTCAATTATTAATAAAATTAGATATACTTTCAATTATTAATATAATTAGATAGAACAGAGTAAATGAAAGTGCTCTCCACAGTCAAATAATCTTAGGATATTTTTTTTCTCACTTCATTTTGTGTTAGTATATCACTCAACAATAGGCCATTATCAGTAAAGATTATTATGCTTTCTTGATGTTTACCAAACAAGGCATGACCATTTAAATAGACATAAAGGCAGTTAAAAAGTGGTTTGTCAACTATTTTTAATAAATGAACCTGTATATCATGACTAGTGGATTTGAATGAACGACTTTACAGATGTACATGTGATAAAGGAGACAAAATAGAAAAAAAAAGATAATGTGAAGTCAACAAGTCAATGCATAATGTCATTCAGAGATGAATCTGATGCTATTATTTCTCAGTTTAATATCCAAATTGTCATTAATTCTTTTCTAATTGTTTTCCTTTTTAGACCTTATTTAATTCTTCAGTGGGCAGATAAAATAGTGTAAGGATGAAACATGTCTTCAAATACTTGTGTACCTTTTAGAATGCTCAATAGAGTATAATGAATGCAGGAGGTACTGAATAAATATTGTGTATTTGAATGCATGACAGTCCATTTTGGGAAAATAACATGAACAAGTCATTCCAATAAATTGTGCAAAAAATTCGTATTCTAAGTAAACTTTGTTTTGAACTTAATAGACAATTCAGGCGTATGCTTAATTTAAACATGATTTTGCATCTATGGTTTCACTATTATAATACATCTAAAGAGCACACCAAGAAGATTTACATGATACCAGGCCATTGGGAATGCTTTTGAAACTTAGTTCTCAAGGACTAGTAATAAAGGGCAATGGCAATTCAGAGTAAAGGTTCTAAAGAAATTGATATTCTATGCATATCAATCTACAATATGCATCTTTACGCAAATAAGTTCATAGCATACATGCCAATGAGATAAATGATTGAATAGTTCAAATGCTGAGCTGCTCTGATTCTGAGCTGAGCCACAAGAATGTTTGATGGTTCACAGAGGAAATGGATCATTGACCATGTTTCTGTTGAATAGGAAATCAGCTTGCAACCAGAACTGACAGGAAAGAGCAGTTTAAAACCAGCTTGCAGGTGAGCAATGGGCAAAATAGAGTAACTAGATTAGAGGGAAAGAATAGTATTAACAAAATCCTTGCTGGTGTGAAAACAGACTGTCAGCAGATATTTTGTAGACAGCTTTAGGGAAAAAGCAACATCAAGCAAACCTGATTAAGGAGTTGTCACTATTTGCGTAGAGAGGAAGGATAGGAAAGAAATATCAGAACCTCTCACAAGTATCATTGTTTTTAAATGGGGCCAAACCTACCCTGCAGCAGAATCATTAGCTGTGTGTGTGTGTGTGTGTGTGTGTGTGTATCAGAGAGAAAGAGAGAGAGAGAGACAGACAGAGAGACAGAGACAGAGACAGAAACAGACAGAGAGAGAGACAGAGAGACAGAGAGAGAATATGCAGATTATCAGGCCCTTCTGTGGATATATTGAATCACAAATTGAGGTGTGGAGTCCTTAAACACATTAAGACTGAAAATATCATGTATTGCCCTTAAATGGCACAGCAATCATTACATAAAATTCTTCTCTAGAATGGGTTCAATCATCCTCAGTGAATTCTTTTGTCAAGATTGGAGTGTCTAAAGAAGAGAGGTTAAGAAAGCAGGCACACCAGCAGATTGGTGGACCTTAAATAACAATATTTTATTTTAAAGTCCTGGAGAACATAAACCTATGAATTACAATTAGGGCTCTGCCTCTGGATCCTTAATTTATAAATAAATAAATAAATAAATAAATAACACCCAACACAAACAAAAATTTGGTTCAGAATTTTTTGAAGACTTCCAAAAATCTTTAAAACACATTATACATCAACATTACTACCAGTAACTGGAATTATAACACTAATTTGCATAATATGGAAACCCATTCATTTATAAACTGAACAAACACAAGTGTTAGGCACTGTTGTGACCCTAAGGCAAGTCCAGAAACACAGACGAGAGAGAAAATAGTTACAGTGCTTCGTGCTTCAAGTTATTTTTAGAGAGGTATGTCTAAGCTGGAAAGCAGAGAAAGCTTTTCTCCTGGAAGCAGCAATTTAAGCAGATCGGAAAACTGAGCTATCTAGGACAATGATGTAAAGAAACAGGTTTCAGGTAAAGGAAATAGCATGTGCAATATTCACTAGTGATTCAGAGTATCATAGCTCCAGGGAAGAATTTCTTAGTTTAGGTTCCTATTCCCTCACTTACTAGATTTGTGACCTTGGGCAAAGCACTTCACATCTTTAAACGTCAGTTTCTTCATCCTAAAAATGGGAATAATAATAATATTATGTCATGAAGATATTGCTAGGATCAAATAAGAAAACGCAAATCAAGTTCTTCACATGGCAATGTGCACACAGTAAGTGCTGAAACATGTTAGCCATCACTGTCTCTGTCGTTGTCACCACAGTCTGTAGGAGGGAGAAAGAGAGGAAACGGAAGGCTCTCAAGTGCCTTTTAGAAACCAAATCTTTCACAAGTTTCTAAAGCCACTGAACCGAACAAGAATTTTGATAGTTTCTGAAAATATTTACCCCATCCACTAATCCTTGGGATGAATTATGTGCAAACTAATCAGATTAGAGCCTCATCTTTGAGCTATGTTTTCAGAACAGCACATAGGCATAGGAACAAGCACAGAACTTGCACCTCACATAAGTCAAATTTCCATGTAGATGGGTGGCTTCAGTTGGCAAAATTAGAAGCTTCTTTTGGTAGCCAAAATAATAATCTGGTCACAGAAGCATCTGTGTGTGGACAATGTAGAGATGTCCATGATATGTAATTAAACAACATTTGTCTCTTAGATAGTTTTCCTTCAAAACTTTAATAATGGACCAAAATTAGTATTGATCCACACACAATAATGATGTAATTAACAAAATTCATATTTTTTTCCTAATACATTTGGATTCAGATAAGTATTGTCTGTTTTCTTTTTTGTTTGTGTGGCTTTTTGTTAGTTTTTATGAGCTTTCAGTCTGATTTTTATTTTTATTTATTATTATTATTTTTTTAAATTTTCAAGGTGTTTTCCCCATTCTTGCTCTTACTTTGATGATTTTATTTTCTTGTTTCTTTACATTATTGCTCTGGATATTTTATCAAAGTTAGAAAAAATTCAATGCTAATATAAAACCCAATGTTTTAGGAAATCATTGAAGATAGAGTCACTATTGGAAAATAATTTTCTTGTTTACTCCTCCAACCTTGAAGCAGCTGCTTTTTTTATCTGTTGAGTTAGAGATTGTATGTGTTTATTTTTGCCTTTGAATGTTTTTTTTCCTTGTATCTTATTTACTTCCTCCCTGAGTTTGTCAATATAATACTTGTAAATTCTAAAACCTATTTATCTCATAGTTCTCCCATGGACTGACAGTATCTAGAAAATTATTGAAAGTCTTCTTAAAATGCTGCTATTTAACATTTATTAATACTTTATTACATGCTAGGCATTACACTAATTGTTTTGTAGATAGTAACTCATTTAATCCTTGCAACCATCTTATGTCATAGACACTATCATTTAGTGTCTGGTAGGTCTAAATAACTTACCCAAGTCACACAGCTAGTAAGTGGCAAAGACAGTATGGAAACCAGAAAGTTTGGCTCCACAATCTAGAAATTTAACCAACATACTAATCCACTGCTCTGTGCAACAGATTAACACACACGTGCACACACACAGTTTCTACTCTGTGTTTCATTTTCAAGGCAATAAAACTTTATTAAGTACATGGTGCAGTGAAATGGGAAAAGAACTGAAAATGTGGTCTACTAGTTTTATTGTTTTCTTTTTTCTTTTCTTTTTTCTAAAAGAAAATTTGTATATACTGAATGAAATTCACTGTATTAGGACTTTAAAATGAAAACAGAATGTTCACAGCTTGGGTACTCAGAGAATCCAGAGCTCTGTTACTGGGTGAGCTGATAATGTAGAGTATAGTGAATGTGTGACGGTTACAAGCAGCACATCAGATGGCCAAAAGCCACATGGGTAGATCCACAAAATATTTAGATTATGGTGAAAAATGAGGAGATAGAATGAAAAATTTAATATACCATTAAATTAAAATAAAAATATGTTTACAATATTAAATAAACATTTGATACGAATACTTATAAACAACAACAGAAAACACCACAACATATTAAGAATCTGCTCTTTCATGTATGAAAATGACAGATTTGAGACAATAGCAGTACATAAGAAAATCAATAAACCAGGTGAGAGCCTTGTGTAGTTCAAAGATAGTAATGTGCCATGAGTTGAGACAACTTATTAACTCAACCCTCAACACTTGAAATGCAAATATTTATATATATTAAAGGCATAAAATATATCACATAAAATTCATATATATATGAATATATAAATATGCATATATATGAATATATACATATACATATGTATACATATACATATACACACATATATACACATATATATGTAAGAACAAAGGAAGGGAGGAAGAAAAGAGAAACAGAAAAAAGGAAGGAAGGAAGGGGAAAAGAAAGAGTTTGGATAAACGAATCTTAATTACTCAAACAAACAGATTTTCCCAAAATATTAGAGATAACTTGTCTAGCAATTGTCATGTAGTAATTTTCATTCAAATTTGAATAAATTCATTGTATATCATCGTTTGAATGGCACTTTATGTATTTATAAAACTGACATAGGTACCTTATATCTCCAACATAGAAATAAGAACTCAAAAAAATCCAGGTTCCTTTTCTGCTACGAAAAGGCATATATTTTGAGATCCATCAAACAGACTTGCCCAGGGAAGATACAGATTCAGATAGGCAACTTAAGAAACCAGGTTCTTCATGAAGTTCTCATTTTTTTTTTTTTTTTGGCTTTCTACTGATGAAGATGGTAGCAAAATATGAATATTTTCTGGTAACAATACTGAAGTCTTTTCAGTACAAGTTTGAGACTGAAATATCAATGCTACTAGGGGCAACAGTAATGACAATAAAGTCAAGTCCCCCACCACAATAAAGTCAAGTCAAGTGGTCTGCTTGATCACTGTAGTCGCAATGTTTCCCTTCATCAGGACAACTTGGCAGTAGAGTATTGAGCATTTATTCTGGAAACATAGCCTCTAATCTTTGAATCTCTTCTTCTCTATGATTGTATGAGCCGCTTAATATCCTGTATTAAAGACCTCTTCTGTTTAAACCAGCCAAAGTAGACTTTGTTCATAAGAAAATGGACATTATAAACAAAAATTATTCCCAAAAGAGAAATGTTTTGGGTAACAGTCTTAAAGGGAATCGGAATAAAGAACCTATGACGTCACTTAGCTGTATCTTAATGGAGCAAAGGCCTATTTAGTATTAAGGACTGATAATGTAACAATACCTGACATACATTTCATCAGCCGTGGTCACCTCAAATAAAGTGCTTCTTGAAGGTAATGTTTTGGGTGACAAAATACCACCTGTTTTAGTACTATAAAAGCATGAGAAATAGAAATATGGGAAGAATTGGTTGTATCCAACTGTACTACCGAATTTAAAGAAATAAAATAAACTTAAAATTTAAATTTTCAGCTCCAACTGTCTTGAGCTGCCAAAAGTCCTCTTACAGTGAAAAGGATAACAGAGCTACAAATAAAAATCCAAGTCTTATTCCACAGAATTTCTGAATTGTAAAAATGATTGAACTTACTGCATCGCTTTATGAGGAAATGAGGCCACTGATTGGAAAAAAAGTGAAATCCTGAGCACTGGAATGCAGATATGTGGAAGAATTCAGATGATTCAAAATACTACCAACTTCTAAAACTTACGGAGTCTGTCTTGCTACCTGATTCAGCTGTTCCACATGTGACTGAGGAAGTGGTTCCTTCATGTCTTCATTACCAAGCCCACACCTTATCTAAGATTGTTAATTGATAGATGGACACAATTCTCTTCCTGACCAAACCTATTACTCCATCTGAACTCAGGATACTGACATAAATTTGAAAGCCAGTTATCTAGTCATATGGAGGCAAGAAGCTTCTTGGATATGAAACTCACAAGATTCTATAACTTAAGTTTGCCCAAGCTTAGAAAATATGTGTAAAAATGGATTTTATGAGTTTCTCAGATGCATAGGGGCTAGAAGCAATCTAATTCCAGCTAGTATAAATGCATGATTAACGATTCTGGATTCAATGTGCTTCTCCAGGTCACTGGCACGAGTGCTAAATGTTTCTTCAATTTGTTGACCAAAATCTGGATTGAAAGGTGGCTAATGTTAAATAATGTTCAAAAACTTGGAATTCCTTGGTTTAATGTAGAAGAAGGTATTAAATGACCTGCTGAAATAGAAGTGTTAAAGTGGATTTATTTTTCAAGGCTTATGAAACTGCCCACTAATTATAACTTTAGGAAAGGCCCAGAAGACATTTTCCTTATCATAATGATAAGAAATAAATTCGCAGTGCCACATGTATAAACAAAATCTCCATCATTTCTATTCTCTGTACTTGAGAACACAGAAGTTGAAGCTGCAGTGAAATAATAAGGGTGATTGCCCTTCACGAAGGATTGTGCAATAGCAACATATGTTAATATTGTCCATCTGCCTTTCAGCTTTTCTGAAAAGTATTTCTGACCATTTCTAAATAAATAAAGAGGGGGAGGGGTAAATGACCAAACCTTTTACCAGTTATTGAATACTGTGCCTGAGCTAGCATTAATCCCTATGTATTCAGAAACACTGATCTGAGTGGATGTTATGGAGGTAATGTGATTAAATAAGATTCAGCCCAGAGCCCATATTACAACTGGCATAGTGATGCCTTCTCCATCCTATCCTTTGACCCTTTCACCAGTTCACTGGTGTATATTGGAAAATTTACCTTGCACATGGAAGAAAGCTTTCTTTGTCTTTGAGGCCCATTGAAACAAAAGCTGTAAAACTATAGTAATGGCCAAACTAAAGTATCTCCATCCTACCAAAAGAGTAAGCACAAATCTTTATTGTATCTCTGTAGAAATCAGTGCCACCATAAAAAAATATAGAAGAATAAAGAATGAGAGTCATGAACTTATTTTAAATGACTTGTTTGGTCTGAGTAGAAGACCAACAATCTTGGCAAACAACATATTTAATCAGGTGGTGATTACAAATACAGCCAATATGATGTCTCCACTGGCAAAAAAAATCAACAAATACCTTCATCTTTGCTTAGTAATGGTCTAACAAGTGACAATGAACTTTTTCTTTAACATCTCAATAAACAGAAACCACCAGAAAACATTTTTTGCCACTTTGGCAAGAGCGACAATTTACTTTCACTGTCTTGTTTCAGCATTCTCTTAAATTTCCAGGTCTACAGCATAATTTGGTCTTCAGGGACCCCTAATCATCTCAACATCCTATGTTACATCATGCTGGTCAACTGCACGAAAGGCATCAAACTGAAAGTACTTGCTTAAATGAGATTATCGTGTACCCCAGATACCTTTACAAGAACCAAGAAATAAAAACCATCAAAATATAGGGACATCTTTCTTAGTGATATTTCTGATAGTCTGGACAGGTTGGGCCATCTCCTCCAAAATGTTTGCTGCATTTTACAAATCATATCATGTCAACTAAGCCCTCTGAGGACAGAATCTAGAAGCCTAAGATTAATTCAAAACAATTAAAGTTTGGTCTGTTTTACCCCAGAATTAAAATTCTATCCCTTTGCATACTAAAATGTTAGTGATTTCCGTCTTTTTTTTTTTTTTTTTTGGTTAGAATGAGCTTATTCTTTCTTGGGATAAAATATACATTTGTATATATTTAAATATATACATATTTTATATACACATATAAATACATATATAAATTTTAGCATTTGCTACAGTGTGCCTAGTGCAAAATTATTTTAAAATAAAAACATCAAAAATATGTTTATAGAAGACTAATAATGCACACGATTTTGTGAGCAGATAATGAAACTTAAAAATATTTGCTTTCAATGGAATTTTAATTTTCACACTATGTATTGATGTATCACTCACTCTCTATCCATATATCTATACATTCAATCATGTATCCATGTAACTAGAAGATTGAGAAACTCAGTCAATATTATCCCTTTTTTAAGTTTAAGAATTTTAAATAATTCATGGTTTGCATATTCATCATTTTATCCACTTTGCAACCTATTTGTTAAGAGATCCTTATATAATTAACATATTCCCAATGAATTTTCCTATCATTTCCTCCTTCTCCACAGATAGTATTCCTTTACCACATGTAAATTACTTTTTTTTCTTATTCTTTCACTTTCAGATGTGTTTATTTTTCTAGGCAATGAAAATCATCACAATTTTACAATGCTTTCCTATCAACCTCAGTACTATTTGCTTCATTTTATAAGGAACATACAGTCCAACTAATTCTAGTATTCAGCTTTTCTTAAAACTTTATATTTTGTTTTTGTTTTGCTTTATTCTTTAAGTAATCTCTACACCCAACGTGGAGCTCAAAGTCATGACCCAGAAATCAACTGACCACTGACTGAGCCAGCCAGGAGTCCCAAACTTATATTTTGACCTTACTAGTAAATTGCATGTAAAAAGTACCATTTGAATTTAGACAACTTCTCGCAAGAGTAAGATACTAGACTTCATAATAATATAATGACTGGGAAAATGTTTTAAATACTGTATAAAACTAGGGTTACCTAGTTAGCTAGGGTTACCTAATCAATTTCAGTTCCTAGTTTAATGCAAGGTTCCCATCTTACAAAAAAAAATGCTATTTTTCTTCTTGTACTTTATAAATTAATTTTGAATCTAGGTAATTCATACTATGCACTAAAACTGTAGTAGATGACTGATGCCCAGCCTTCTGTGACCATCTCAAGTGACCTCGAGGAGAAACCAAAAACAAGACAAACCAGAAAATAAGTTAAGTGGAGGCATGCAGGCAATGTTTTTGAATAATCTGATAAGAAACAAACATAATGTATTAAGATGACGTAAGGGTCTTTCACATCTCTATGTGGAACTCAGTAAACCTTAATTTTTACCAGACCAATTATACCTAGTGACACACAGCTATATGATGGAGAACTGCTTGCAAGGATAAATACCCATTCCCTTTATGCATAGAATTCTCTGTAACCTGACATGCTTTGGAGCAATTCTTAAGACCAATTTGAAATACTGTCTCCTGGGCTATAGTCCACAGTAAGACAATGAACAAAACATTTATTAACCTATTTTAAGGATGGCTTTTTATTGTAGTCAACAACATATTGTGGTCATGTCACAAAAAATAAATCAATCAGAAAATGCCAAAACAAATTACAAATCTGAAACAAATTAAGAAATGCATTTCTCAAAAAAAAGTCCTTAAAAGATTGAAAATAAAGTTAAAAATCGCTGAAAGAAATTTTATATAAAAAACACATATGGCACAAATAATTTTCTTTAATTTAATGCTTAAAATATTCAAATATTAAAAACTACTACAGCCCACTTTCTATTATGTTGGTAATTGATAAATATGCAGCAATAATTATTCAATATAAGACTTCTTAGGATGTATCTGAAGTTTACAATTTTGGTGAAAATTGAGACTTTGGTTCACCTAAAATGTCAGATACTGAGAAAAATGTCTTCTTGTTTTGATTTTTTTTTTTTTTTGGATAGATTTGCAAGCCTTTAGCAGTATGTGTATCCTGAGAACTCAGAAAAAATCAGCAACCAAGAGTCAACAAAACATTTGTTCTGAATACAAATGTTTGTTTTACGTGATAGCAGTGCCTTGAACAGTTGGATGAAAAGTATTCTTCCATGGTATTTAAGGTATTTATACATCAAAACCACACTTTACAGTCTGAACAGACTACCAAGTCAAAGACAACTAGAGCAAATATTTATTAGTACGTTATCTTAAATATATACAGTCATTTCCTATATATAGTTCAGCAGAGAAATATCTTTCAAGTAAGTTGAGGTTATGCAAACTAGAAATTATTCTCCCTGAAGAACATAACTCTCAGTGATTGTATTCAGTCATTGAATACATATTCAAACATGTTTTCAATATGTTAATGGAAGATTCATACACAGAACCATGTAAAGTTGAAAGATGTTACATGAGAAACCCGAAATCACATGCTGTAAAGTCAGTGTTCTTCTGATGTGGGAAGACAGTTTGCATTTACTGAACACTTGTGCCATCTAGATACTGTGATGGAATATCGACATACACCAGTATTGCCAGCAGCTGACTCTATTGTGAAAGAAAACTTAATTTTCACTATTTCTATCCAGTTCTTTAACACTTTTGTTAGTTCCACCTTAGGTTAGGGAGTAAATGGAGAAAAATATAAATGATTCATTTAAGGAAGTGGTATTTATGTGTGCAATGTTTTCTCTAAGAATAAAAAAAATGCTGTGGACATCTATGCAACATGGACAAGAATATCTAGACTATTTAAAATGATTCGTAATAAATTACTCAATTAATTTCATGTTAGCCAGGCTGCTCTTGAACACTTCCCTTGATTTGATCAGTCAGAAACAACTATGAACTCGAATGCATGCACTTTTTGATCTTAAGAAGTAATGGCTTGATTTACCTGACACATTCAACAATTCAAATTATTTTGGCCAAGATGTGATTACCGACAGCATTCTCCAGTCAACCAAGTCATTCTACAACCTACAAACTTACACTAATGTTTATATGAACTAAGTCCAAAATGATTCAGCCAAACATATCCTATTTCATTGTGAGTACTGCTAGCAACGATGTCTTCACTGATGAAAGTCCACCTGGTGTGCTAATGAGATGGCGATTTTATGCCCATGGACTGAGAGCTGTGGCCAGGGAATAGAGGGAAGTGACATTTAATGCCTCATCCCACCCAGATACCCCATTGTTGACAAAAACAAGTCATAAATTATCCATAGGCTTTGAACAATTCTTCTTACAAAACAGGTTGAATTTTAATTTAATCATAGTTTATCTTTGGTTTTTATTTTACCAGGAAAGACGCCCTCTATATTGATTTACTTAAAATGGAATATCTGAGTGGAAACTATGGGGGAATTTTAGCACAAGCAGACCTGAATTCTCTACCGTCTAATAATTACTCTCGAGAAATTTCAAGAGCTTTATATGGAACATAAATGTGTTTTCATGTATAGTTCACAGTTATTCTAATTTTGATAAGTGGATTTGGCAAAGAAAAATTCATTTTGTACGTTTTTATTATTATTATAATAGAAATGACAAGAAAAGCCTATTTCAATATGCAAAGAAAATTCAGCTGTGGTGCCAAACAAACAAGCAAACAGAACCCGATTGATTATCTGTTAAATTAATAAAATAAACAAAAAACATGAAGTAAAGAAAACAACAAAATATGTAGATTTGAGCTATGATAATTGCATGTGTGAAATTTGAGATAAAATTTTGCTACGAATGAGCCAAAAATGTCTTTTTAGTAATAAAAAAAATTCAATGGAAAATTATCTTATTCTTAACCCCCTGTCCACGGATGAGAGTGCTAAGAAAGCCCTAGCTTTTATTTTTATAGGAAGCATTTTGAGATGTATTCTACTTTAAGTCCTCTGGTTTATGAGAAGTTCTCTTATAGATCTCACAGTTTAGCCCTCACTTAGCTACGGAGAAAGTTGACAGAACTCGGCCCAAGGTACATGATTTGGTTGGACATCACACTTACCTGCTTGATTTGTGGTTACATTTACAGACACATATTGCCGGGCTCCTGGGCTCAAGTCGGACACTCCATTCACTGCCTCAATCTCAAAGGTATAGTTTGTGTGAGCGAGCAGATCCACCATCATGACAGAGGTGTTTTTCAGGCCGATTTGCCGGGGGAGGTACCTGACATGACCTCCACACTCGTCACACACACCTGCATGGGAGTTGCACTTCTTGCATGCAATATAATATGAGACATCTTTCCTTCCACCAGTGTCAGCAGGGGGAATCCATTCCAGAAAGACACTAGTTTCATTAACATTTGAGATGGCATTCCGAGGAGCAGAGGGGGGTCCTGGTTTGCAAAGTAAAGTGAGAAAAACATATTTTAAGATGACAACATTAAGCATTGTTTACTACACAAGTCCCTGGTCTGAAGAAAAAAAAAATAGATTTGCAATCAATCTTTTAAGTAGGGAGAATGCAACAGTCATCAATTTGTAATAAGTGAAAAATCTTGTTCCGGTTTTGTAGGGACAATAGTGGGATTTATACCCTATAGGAATAACTTATCTTGGCATTGCTATAACTACTCATTTCGTTAAAACAGATGTTTTGCTTACTGTAAATATAAGGAAGTATGAAGTAAAACTATGTATGCAAAAATAATGTTATATAAAAAATTATACATTCAAAAAGTGGTAAGTCCTTTGGCAAATCCAAGGAAAAATTCTCCTTGGGGATTGAACTGATTACTTCCTCATTGAGTTCTGTCCCAGTAACCTAGGAAGTACACATGAAGGATTTACTAAGCAATGAGCACAAGTGAAAATAGGATTTGCCAGTGTGGCTCTTGACTAAAAATTTTGCAGCAAGTAAAACAGCCTTAGCTTACCTCAAAATAAATTGCATATCCACAGATAAATCACCAACAGCATTTGAAATCTCTCTCATGTGTCAAGAAAAATCTAAAGTAGTCGGACACTACAATGTGTAATAAAACTTCACTTACTTTGATATTGTTTTAGTACTATGGCTCTGTAAACTGTGAATTTTACTTAATAGGAAATCAGAAATATATTTTATAAATAACTCTCAAAAACACCATGAGGGTAAGAATGAACGTGTTCAGATTTTGAAGGATCAGCAGAATGAGGATATATAAGTAATAACAATATCTTTTGTATGTTACTTTATTTCTGAAACTAATAATTAGCTTACTGAAGAGAACTAAAATCAATTCTATATCAGCTGTGACAACTGTATACCATGCTGGTGGGGGGTGTTGATTAGGGGGGAGGCTTTGCATGTGTGCGGGCCAGGAGTATATGGAAAGTCTCTGCCTTTCTCTGAATGTTGTTGTGAACCTAAAACTGCTATAAAAAATTAAGTCTTTTAAAAAAGGAATTGCATAATGTCTATTTTACAGTTGATTACCAAATACTTAGCATTATAACTTCAGTTAGGTGTTAATGTTATATGGTCAGATGTTCCCAAAGTAAAAATACATTTTTATTTGTTTCAGACTTGACAAGTAAAGATTTCCCAACAGAGAACAGAATGGACTATAGTGGTAGCTGAATGGTTCATAAGCATAAATTAAGCTGTTTGGGATAGCATAGCCTATTTATCTTAATATTTGTTGTTTTAAACATAGAGATTATTATTAATTTCTACCTAACATTCATTAAGCCATGACTGTTGAAGACTAAATTTAAATAAGGTGATTTAAAAAAAGCTACCTGGTATTTACAAAATGTCTTTTAAATTAAAGGACCCCATAACCCAAGAGTTGTCATTTTTGGCAAAATACTCCCCACCTTGACTACATTTATGGATGAACTCTGTGAATTTTGCCATACATACAACCTCACACATTTCAACACAAAACAGTTACTTTTAAGTTGAAACAATTACTTAAGATGGAAATACAAGTCTTAATTTTTTACTGATTTAATAGTGGAAAGTTACGGAGAAAATGTTGTTTGAGGTCAAAATGTTACAGGTTTACTTCTGAAGTGAAGGTAAACAGACTTGAAATATGTCTCGTTCAGAAAGATATCAAACTTTTTTTCCTCCCTGCCAACTGAAATGAAACCAAATTTAACACCTTTCCTCTAAATCTGTACAAATACATCAGAGTCTGACTCTCCCTTTTCTTCTGGTTGTGCCAGTAACAGCCCCTCAAAATTTTGTGGGGACACATCTGCCTCTTAATGTGAAAAGGAAACTCAAATTCAAGTGAAGCCTTAAAGTAGAGGTAGAAAGTAGCAGCTCAGATGGTCATACACCTAAAAATAATGTAATGAAATTCCACAGCCTGCTAATACATGTGATATGTGAACCAAAACAGGGCTACGTACCCTTGATTTAAGCAGATTCATCAGAAACTTTTTTGTTTTTCTTTTCCTATAAGTTTATAACATTCTATTTTCCAGATTTAGATAGAAAGATAGATAGATAGATAGATAGATGATAGATAGAAGGAATTGGAACCATAAATTTAATTCGAAAGATCCAAAGTGAAAGAAAAATTCAAGATACTCATGTGAACATGTGAACATCAATCAAGCCACCCATTCAAGGGAAACATTTGCAGTATTTGTGGTGTTATGAATTCAACTAAAAACGGAACGCATGCACTCACAGAATATATGTTAGCAAGATCTTCTATACAAGTCCCAACAGTCTTTTGAGAAATGTGTACAAATTAGTGTTCTTTTGAAACACAGTATTAGAAATTCACACACCTGGAAACAGAAAATTTGAAGCCTCAAGTCCTTTAAGAGGACGAAGCAGTCCTTGCCATCAGAGCACAGTCTCACCCCAAACCTAACAAACTTACAGAAAGGGAGACTCAATTCTGTGCTGAGGAAGAGAAAGATCATGGCTGGATCACTTAAAGAAAATAATTATTAGGAAACTAAGGAAATTTAAAAGATAATTCAAGACATGGTTTTCTCTCCCTAATTTACCAGCCTATTGTCTATCCACATTTCCCTCTACTTGGACATCCTTTTGCTCTGAATAATTGAAATCATCTCTACTGTAACCAAAGTTATCACTTTCAATCATAGTTTAATCTCCTCTATTCAAATGGAACCTCCCCAAAGTGTATACAATAATGTCTATTTGAATAGGAGTTGTTTATAATTAGTAACCATCTAACCCGTAAAACTATCAGTCTGGTGATAAAAGAATTGTCTTTAGCAATACAAAGCTAATTAATATCAATGATTTGAGAAATTATGAAAATATGTCTCACTGACACTATGGAATTCAGCCCTTGAAATTCAGATAAAATTTCAGTTTGTGACAATTTATTAAAGGAATTGTATTCCTATTTATATTGAATAGTAGAATGAATGTCCTAGAATAAATACTAAATTTCAAAAAGTTTTGTCATCATCTTTGAGAGCAACGACATCTTCCTGGGATCAAAAATAATAAAACAAGGCAAGGTCATGGATATTGAATGTAATGAGGAGAGGGGATTTACTTTCTTCCCTTTCATTTTGAGTTTTTGTTTCATTTGCCATAGACTCTGAATGTGGAAAATTTATGAAAGGATTTCTGTCAAATACATAAATGTGCTTCTTTCTCAGAAATCTGTGGAATGCTAGAAAAACAAAACACCAAAGACATTGAAGAATGTGGATGCTTCCACTGCGAAGGTTGGAATTAAATATTTACTATTCATTATTCTTATGATATGATTATGTGCTATAATTAATTAGAGTTAGGGGCACTCCCTAATAAGAAACATGACAACTGCTTGAAAGTCCTAGCTAAAAATTTGGTTTTATATTTGACTCCTAAATCCTATTTGCCAACCCTCACCACTCCACGTGGTGTTTCCTACCTTTTTTTATAGATGACCTTCTCACTGGCCCTTGTAGTTTAGTGTGGCAGATAAGAAAAAAAAAAAAGGCACAAGTGCCATTTATTGTATGCTTATGTGATCAGAAGCCTGGGTTGGGAAAAGAACGAAAAAAAAATTACTGTGAGTAGCGAAGTGGGTTCATCAAAGTCATGTTTAGCCATCCTGAACACTAAAAGAAATCACAAAATAAAATAAAATATACTTTATCTGTCTTAGATGTTGAATGTGAAATTAGGGAAAATGAATGCTTCTAACAGCGAGTGATAAAAGAGACTCAAACTTTCCAAAGCTTACTCAAGAAAATCGAAATTTGGTAAAAAAAAAATAGCTATTTTGGAAGATTAAACATTATGCCTGTTTTAGAGAAAATGGTGATAGAATGCAACAGGCTTCATCATGCTCTTTCTTCGGAGTGGTGAAAGTTCGGATCACCAAGTATCAGTGGGTTTCCTTACTTGTGCATGCCATTGTGGGTGGATCAGATTCCCTCCTGAAATAATCCTTTTCACAGACACAAGAGGTTGAAGCTTCCTCATGGGTAAAACTGTGAGGTGGACATTTGCTGCAGGTCTGGCTGTGAGGTGAGGCTTTGAAGAACCCAGGTCTGCACACTGTCAAAAGAAATAAGAGACTAAGCTTTTCCTTGGAACAGATGCAGTGTTTGTTTGGTGAATAATGCCATTATTTTGACTAGTATACACAGATTACATATAACACAATATTTGCATTAATTTCAAAAGTGTTTCACAAGCTTCGGAATCATAAATACCAGCCTATTCATTCAGATAATCAAATATTTAAGTATTTAAATTAAACATGTCTGGAATATGTGTATTTTCAGTGACTTCTATGCTGCAGGAGCTTATAAGAAATTATATTATGAAAAACAAATACTTATATGTACTTAAAACTTAGGTAGTCTTTTGAGTGTAGTTTTCATTAACTCTGTTATTAATACAAGTGTGTTGAAGAAATGCTAATTTTCCCCGATGCTCATAGAACAGTAAGGTGCATAGTAGGTGCTTGAAATTTTGTTATTAAATTAATTAATTAATTGATAATTAGTAGGTGTTAAGAGCTTCATAGATTTTGTTATACTTGGGAGAAAGCATGGGTGAGCTGGTGTATCATTCACATTATATTGATTTCAGGAGGAGTCCGATGTTAGGCATTTACTTTACATTTTACTCCATTTTAGAACTATTTGATTCAACAAAGCATCTATTCTGATATCAGTCATATTTATACTGTACAAATTATTATGATCTATAAAGGATAGAAAATGTGTCTTACTCAATTTTACATTCATAATACTTATCACTGTGTTCGACCACAGTAGGTGATCCTAAATTGTTATGTAACACATAAATGAATGAAAGACATAGCATAAAGATTGTGACTGAACTATTCAGAATCACATAAAGAAAATGTTCTTTGGGTATCTGTGTTAACATTTCTGTTGGTGGTCAAATAAGTGTTAATAGAGTTTATCTTTTTTTTTTAATTTCTGCTCATTCCCTAACCTCTGGTATCTTTCTTTCTTCTGCATGGCTAATAAAACCAAACTTTTATTCCAACTTTCAATATGTGGGCCAATTGAAAACCACCAAACTGATGGTTTGATTACCTTTTAGGGCTTAGATTACATAAAACTAATCAACCATATATATCTTTTCTACTTTCAGAATTCAGTACATACACTTATGAGCATTTATTCAGGCATCAATGGAAATTTGCTAAAGCTGAAAGGGGAACTTGTATTTCAACAGAAAATTTTGATAGACATAATGAATTTTGGCTAATTTTCATGTGCTATAAATGATTTGGGTTTTTAGTAATCCATGCTAAGGCTTTTTGCCATCACCATGAATAATCAGGAATTGACAAAAATGAGAAGGGACTTTTTTCAGTAGATCTAATTATAGCGATAGCAAAGCCTTAATGCTCTTATAAATTCAGAGAGAATGTGAAGGTATTTGAAAGATAAGAAGAGCTTTTTGATAGTATTAGGGACATTCTTGTAGTCAAATGATTAGGAAAAGATTTAAAATATTATTTTTCTTATAATAGGATTGCTGTAGCAGCCAATACCATTCATTGCTAAGTTATCCATTTTTTCTTCTTTCATCCTCTACAGTAAAACCATTCTCACTTTAAACACTATTTATTTTCAAAGACATGAAGTGTCAATCCACAATTCTGCCTATTTGGAAATAAGTGATCATTTATGAAACAAAAGGCATTTATTTTCTTTTAATGAATGCCTGTTAACTTAAAAACTTATTTTGATACCATATACAACACTGTTATTTAACCTTCCATAGAAACTTTGAAAACAGAAAGAAATGTAAAAGTAAGTTAAGGTGGTAAGTGTATCTTTCTCACCAGCAGTTCAACAAAATCCTTTCAGCAGATGAGGACAGAAATTTTGCTTGGTACTAGGTTACAGAGGTAAATAAGATAGACATGTCTCTGCCTTTATGAGTCTTAACAGTATTACATGAATAATTATAAATATGATTATGATAGAAAAAAAGAAAGAGCATGGAAGTGAAAATTGATACCTAATTTAGACTGGAATATCAAAAAGACTTCTTAAGGAAGCTAAGCCTCTGCTGAGATTAAAACAAAAAATTAAAAAGGAAAATTATCCAATTTGCATTTGCATTAAGGGGGAGCATTAGATGCATTAATGTGCATTAGAGGGGCAAAATCCTTGCAAACAAATTAAACCGGTGGACAGCAAACGAGGAGATAGAGAAAACTAAAAGATCAGGGTGATAGTAGACTTAAAATGGCAGAGATAAAGTTAGAGAGGGAAAAGGATACCAGGTCACACCTTAGAGGTTTTATTGTTTGAGGTCATTACACAAATTTTAAGCAGGGAAATACTGAGATCACAATGATGTTTGACAGATCAGCGTGGGTAATGGATTAGAGAGGAATAGGGATGGAGCCATTTTCTCAGAGAACTCCAGGTATGAAATGAGTTTGGGGGAAGATAATGATTATGCTTAAGGTATTATTTATTTTGAGGTTAAAGAAATTCACATAACGGTATAGAGAGGAAAACTGTGAGCTCAATGTTGTCCAAGAAAAAAAAAATACATGTATATGTAATTATTCATTGCCTTCAAATCATGGCCCCCAATCCAAATGGGACCTACAATGCTGCAAGACAATTTTAGTATTATTTCCTTAGTTAACTTTGGTTTTCAGCACCAGCATGATTATTTTGTAGCTTCTCCTCTCTCTTCTTATTCCTTAGAAGCTCTATTCCTTTGTGATCTCTGGCTGGTACATTTTTCTGTGTGCTGAGAAAATAGAAGTCATTAAAGAAACTTGCTTATTTTCCAATCACCAAATCTCCAAACCTATGTGCACTTGTAGCCACCCTCTCTCCCTTCTTTCTTATGAAAAATTGAAATGTGTTTTTGCTTTTACCAATGAAAAGTATCTTTATTTGAATTAAGAACCTCATCTCTACTCTCTGAGAGTAATCTTTCAAATTATCTACTATCCCTTTTACATACTCAGTTTCTCTCTCTCTCTCTCTCTCTCTCTCTCTCTATCTCTTTCTCTTAATCTCTATCTCTCACCTAGTCATTCATACGACCTCAATACAGTTTTCCAGAATTTTTCAAGGGAAAAAAGTGAAGCACAACAAACAAATAACAACAATAAACTATCAATCTCACTTGATCTCAGTTCTCTCTGTAGCTATCAAACAGTTTTGCTACCCTTCAGAACACAATTTCTTAAATTATTTTTCCATACATGCATCTCTAGTTCCTATTTTAAATCACACATTGGCATAGTCCACTCCCCTGAAATTGGTTTTGTTAAGATTGCAGTCATCTTGTTGCCATACTTCTCAACAGCATTTAATCATGTCATTTTTGGGAAATTCCAATTAATTTTATTACAAAATGCTAGCATAGTCTGCAAGTTTCCACACAAAAAGAAATCCTTCAAATATGGTCTTCTGCCACACTCACTGTCTCCATCCATACTAATCTACTTATAATTTCTTGCACTTGGGAAACTCTTCTATCTGCTTCTAAATATTGCAGGAAAAGCATTCTAACCAAAGAAGAAGTGTAAGAAAAAGTTTGTAGTCCATGATAAGGACTTTGGATTTAATCTGAATGCATTTGGAAAAAACTGGGTATTTTTTTTTTTTTTTTTTTTTTTGAGGACACTCCTTCTGTCAAGCACTGTGGCAAGGGATATTTATATTGTGGTCAGAAAATAAAATTTGTACTTGAAAGTACCGTGAACCCACAACATATATGGGGAGGCCAAAAATAAAAAGTGATAATCAAAAGAAGCAAAATTGACCTTTTTTTGCATTTTAATTACGGCCATATTTAACAAATAATTATTAAGGTGAGTATTAAAATTTCTTTTAATTCCATCTCGATATCATTTACTTAAACAGTTAAACATAAAGGCAGCTTCTGGAGCAAAGTTTTGTCAAATAATAATTGTATGTTGCCTAAACATTATTTAGAAAATATTACGCAGGTCTATTTAAGTTGAAAGAGGAGTAGGAGACAAAAACTGTATCCTATTTGAATATGCTTCATGAAACTGATTAGGCAATCCTTTGGAGAGAAGGAAACTTTTTTTTTTTTTTTTGGAAGGAAGGAAGGAAACTATTTTTAATAATTCCTTTACTGTCCATGCTCCAAGGCTCTTTTTAAGTGCTACCTTTTCCATGATATTTGTGATGATGTCCATGGCTATATAATCTTTCCTTACACATCTTTTAGATCTAGAAACTATTTATTTAATATCTATCTTATGGCATATAGCAAAATTTTTGTCAGTTTTATGTGTAGGAATATTCACCTGCTCCCAACTCTATATAAACATTCTGGAGAATAGAAACAGTTCATTTGATTTTCATCATTTGTAACATAATTCAATGTATTGAGTACATATTCAGCAACATTTATTGGATGGATAAATAGTATATTTGTGTCCTTCTCAGGGTCAAAATGACACAGCAGAACTTAATAAAAGCTGATGAAGCTAAATTATTTAAATATTAACTCTTGGCAAGTAAATAATAATATGTGTTAGTTACATCTACACTGGCTACTTTAGAAGTTTTACATAAGCTACCAACATTCCAGCTTTCATAGTTATCACTTAGAAAATTAGGATGTTAATTACACCTATTAAAATAGTTTTAAAAATCTAAACAAATATACATCATCAGTATATGAATTTCATTTGTTAAAGTTGTAAAATGGTGCTACCTAATCTAATGAGAAAAATTTTGTAAGTTCTCAAAATTGTCAAAAATGTTTAAACTGATAATTTAGGATTTTTCCCCACACTTTTTTATTGTCAATTAAATTATTTTTAATGTTTCCAAAAAATTTTAGCCTTAAACGTTCATCACCCTTGGAGTACCTAAGTGAATTCTTCTTACAATTCAGGAACATGGTCACCAACAAAAAATTGTAATGTACAAAATACTGGTTAGTAATATTGAATATTATCATTCTCCTCACTAGAATTAAAATATACAGATCATTTTAAAATACATCCATATATATAAAGAAATGGGAATAGAAATGCACAGACTGTTTTTGTCGATATTGTTCAAGATATAATTAATCTTCAAAGTGTTATTGGATTTATCCAATTATGCTTTATTAAGAATGACAGAAAATCACTATGAGCAAGAGTTTCACCACAGTTCTATTATATGTGAATTATTGGAGAATATAAACAAAATCAAATTTACTTTTTATACAGATTTTTTTAAATGAAGTGCCCACAAGATAGTTCAGCTCAAATTTAAAAGATGCGTTTATTAAGAAAATCAGCATAATATAGCATAAGATTACAACTAAAAATAATCCGATAATATGTATACCAAAATTAAGATGATAGATTTATCTTTATATTTAAAATATATCCTGAGCATAAAAAAAACTGATAATGAGTTAAAACAATGATACATTAAAAGAAGTTTTGAAGTAGGAATTCTATTTTTTAATGTAAGTTATTGTGAAATTGGCTAATATACAGTGTGTACAGTGTGCTCTTGGGTTTGGAAGTAGGAACTCTAAAACTTGACAACATCTTTTGAATGCTTGCACACAGAAATATGAGAAAGATACTACTCAAGAATTTAAAAAAGCTTGTTAGTTAGAATACAACTTTAGATGGTTAAAATAAATAAGCTGATTTTAACATTGTAAAATATCAGAGAAGAAAAGAACAGTGTATTTTTATTTTTTAATACCAGCTTAGTTAACCCTTACACAGGGTTATAGTAGTTACAGGCATACAAGATAGTGATTCAACAATTATATACACTATTAGTCAGTGCTCACCATGATAAATGTACTTTTAATCCCCTTTTCACCTACTTCATTCCCTCCCACGCCTCCCTTCTGACATGCTGTATTTATTTTTTTGATATGCTTTATTTTAAATGAGTACCCTCAATTAAAGTTTTTTTTTTTTTTCGATAAGAATATTTTTTACTTGATGCATACTTCAGAATACATGGTTCTAAAAGATATACATAAAATTTCTATCTAAGAAAAGTGGAATATACGTTTTCCTCAAGTACACATGGAATTCCCTGGTTAAATATAGAAAAACAGATGTAACAAATTTAAGAAGACTGAAATCATACCAAGTATATTTTCCAACCTCAATGGTACAAAACTGAAGATCAAGAATAAAGCAAAGCTGGAATACATATAATGCAAATATTAAATATTTAATATGTAAATATTAAACAACACACAACTGCACAAGCTGTGGGCCAAATAAGAAATCAAATGGAAAATCAAATATATCTCCAAACAAAAGAAACAGGAAACATAATATTTCCAAACCTATAAGACGCAGCAAAAATATATCTTAGCATGAAATTCATGCTAAAATGCCTGCACTAAAAAAAAAGAAAAGTTAAAATAAACAATTTAACATTATACCACAAAGAATTAAAAAAATAAAAAAAAAACTTAGCTGAAATTTAGTAGAGGGAGGAAATAATAAAGAAAAATCAGAAATAAATAAAATAGAAACCAGAATAAACAACAACAATATTGAAAGAAATAAGTAAAAACAAAGTTTGCAATGTTTTAACTACATTAACTAACAAATAAGGCAGAATATTCAAAAACCAAAATGAGAAATAGAAGAGAAAATAATATAACAGATAACCACAGAAATACATAGTATGACAGCAGATTACTATAAGTAATTATATACCAATAAATTAGACAATTTAGAAAAAAAGGCCAGATAATTCCTAAAAATACACATTACCAAGATTAAATCATGAATCTTGATTCCAAGAAATAGGAAATCTTCTTAGACCAATAAAAAGCATGGAGGTTAAATTAGGAATAAAAAAAAACAAAAAACAAACAAACAAAAAAACCTCCCAGCATAGAAAAGCCCAAGACCACATAGTCTCATTGGTAGATTCTATCAAACATTAAAAAAAATAATAATAATTAATGATAATCTTTATCAAAATCTTACAAATAATGGAATAGAGGGAACTTATTCAAAATTGTTCCATGAGGCCAATACTACCCTGATACCAAAGCAGGATAAAAACGATATAAGAACAAAAATGTCTAGTTTGTCCCATATAAGGATTGTTACTGAGACATTCTTGTGACATCCATTTGTATGATAAATGTTTCTCTATACCCTCAGTTTCCATCTGCAGGTGTCTTTAGGCCTATAACAAGTCTCTTATAGGCACCATATAGATGAGTCTTACTTTTTTAATCTATTCTGAAATTGTATGTCTTTTGATTGGAGTGTTCAGTCCATTTGCACTCAAAGTGATTATTGATGATATGTACTTACTATTATTTTACTTTTTTTTTCATTGTTTAGTCAGATTTTCTCTGATCATTTCTTGCCTTGGCACTTTGGTCTCTCCTTTGCATCTCCCTTTCTATTCTGAATGATAGTCTTGATGGATAGAGTATTTTTGGCTACAGATTTTTTCCCATTCAGCACTTTGAATATTTCATGCCACTCTCTTCTGGCTTGCCAAGTTTCTGTTGAGAAATTTCCAGTTAGGCTTATGGATTTTCTCTTGTAAGTTAAGGACTTCTTTTGTCTTGTTGCTTTTAAGATTTTATTCTTTATTACTATATTTTGCAAATTTAATTACAATATACCTTGGTATTGGCCTGCTCTTGTTGATTTTGATGGAAGTTCTTTGTGCCTCCTGGATCTGGATGTCTGTTTCTTATCCCAGATTATGGAAGTTTTCTGCTATTATTTCTTGAAATAAATTCTCTGCCCCCTTTCTCTTTCTTCTTCTTCTGGGACTGTATGATAGGAATGTAATTACATTTGGTGCAGTCACTGAGTTCCCTAAGTCAATTCTTTTGTTACATAATTCTTTCTCTCTTTTATTCAGCTTCACTATTTTTCATTATTTTGTCTTCTAGGTCACTAATTCATTCCTCTGCTTCTTCTAGCCTTGTGTTCATTGCATCAAGCCTCTTTCCAATCTCATTTATTATCCAATCTCATTTATTCCAATTCTCATTTATTTATTTCCAATCTCATTTATGTTCATCTCTATTTAATTCTTTTCTTTAACTCTTTTATCTCTATGGTGAGGGTCTCAGTGATGTCTTCTATTGTTTCCTCAAGCCCAGGGAGTATCCTTATGATCGTTGCCTTAAATTGTCCATCGGCATGTTACTTATATGTGATTTGCTTAGATCTCTGGCTGTGATATTATCTTGTTCTTTCATTTGGAATGAATTCCTGTGTTTTGGCATTTTATCTAAGTCTCTGCTTTCTTCTCTGTATTAGATAAACCAGTTTTGTCTCCTGTTCCTGAAAGTAATGGCCTTATGCAGAGGAGGTCATGTAGTGCCAGGTGGCTGCTCTATCTTTTAGGCCAGGCATCTGCAGGGGTGCTCCTTGCCTGGTGGGGGCAGTGCTTTGTCCCTAGCTTGAATGTGGTGAATTTTAACTAGATGTGCTCTGCTATAATTGTGGAATGAAATCTGACACCAACTCTACCAGAACTGAGGCCCTGCAGAACTTTCTGGTTGGGAGATGTGGTGTAGACAGGGGTTTGTGCTGGTCTTCTGGGGTAGGAGCACACTGCACTGGGACTGAGGCAAGTGTGACTGAGGAAGGCAGTCTGGCCAGAGTGCAAGGAAATGGAGCTTGGTGTAAGAAAGTGGAGCAACCAACATCAGCACTGTGCTATATCTCCCACTGGTGCCAGTGGTTCTGTGTTTATGCTGAGGGGTAGGGGAGGGCAATGGTGCTGGTCAGCTCCTCTGTTCCAGGAGAGGTGTCCCTGTGAACCCTGCCTCCCAAGGACCTTTCTGAGAGGAGTGAATTTTCTTCCGTGTGCCCTAGGCATTCTTCAGATTGCTATTTCCATGCTGTGGGCCCCTGGGTTGTCTGTCTGCCTTCTCTCCAGGAGCAGGGCAGTGCCATCCCAGTGCTATCTCAGCCAAGTCCACTAACCTTTAAAACTCCAGGTTTTAAGGCCCACTGTTTGCAAGAACTCATGAAATTCAGCCCCTCTTGTTTTCTAACCTGTGGGGAAAACATTTTCTTTGTGCATTCCCCTGTGCACTCTTCTCTGTCTAGATCTTCTCAGCAATCATGGCTCCCTCGTCTTCACAGCAGTTGCAAGCTATTTCTCCCCTAAACTATGTCACTGCACTTCCTACTCTCTTGGATATGGCCTCTTCTCTCCCTTTAGTTATGGAGTTGTTTTTTTTTTTTTTTTTCAGTCTTCTGGAAGATTTCTGGAGTATGTAGGGTGATTTGATAGTTATTTGTGTTTGCAGGACAAGAGGAGGGTCTTCCCTTTCTGCTGCCATTCTGGGGACTTCTTCTAGAACAAGAACACTATTGATAAATACATTCTCTCTCTCTCGCTCGCTCTTTCTTTCTCTCTATTTATATGTTTATAATTTAGGCCTCCCAAATATTAACATAAAATCCAATAAATTACATGGTAATTATAAATGAAGAGTAAAATTAATTGCTACATATCCCTTATATATTCATTCGTTCAATATATGTAATGAGCCATGCTTATGTGTCATGAACTGTACTGGACACTGGACATGCGTACCTAATTAAAACCTATTCATCGCCATCATGCCATTAAATAACTCAGTCATTTGTAACAATTGGTTACACATATTTTGTCTGGCACATATTTAGACTTTCATTGATTGTTTAATATTGTTTAATATAAATACACACATTAAAAAAAACCTCAAATGACACTCAAAATGACACTCAAAAATGACAATTGTCAAAATGACAATTCAAAAATAGCGTCATGTGTGGGCATGTGTGTGTTTGTGTGTGTACAGAGACAAAACCTCATGGTCCCTCAGTAAGATACTAAACATATATATAATCCAATATCTTCCAATTAAAAATAAAATACAGATGTGTAACTTTAGAAACTTTAGGATTGTATCACTTTAACATTTTAATGTTTCTAAATCTGTGTCTTTTATACATCTTTTATACAAAATATATTCTATTTTTTATAGAAATACTGTATCATGCAGTGTCAGTGATCAATTGTAATACTGACCCACCTCCCATAGTTCAGATAAGAAACTATCACTTCTTCTACAGTTTAGAAAAGACCAGAATATCCTTAAATTTAGTAAAAATGTATTCTATACCAATATCTCTTCCTACTTTATGTCTAAGATTAGCATTTATATACTTCATAACTTATAGCTAACAAAATTAGAAAATACTCAAAATTTAAAACATACTGAAGAAAATAAATATCAATATAACCAATTTATAAGCTAGGATGGAATGTTTTCTTTGCTCAAGTAAAGCATGTTGATTCAATTGTATTTTGTTCAATGTTGTATGGAAACCAATTTGACAATAAATTTCATTAAAAAAGTATTAATTCACAAGGGATACATTTCAGAAGATAAAATAGTTAAATTTCAGTTTCATAAGTCTAAATACCAAGAAACTTGCATAGTATCCTTAGAGAACATTCTACAGTGATACGACAATATGTTTCTCCACCTTGGCAACACGGACATGCTTAAGATACAGTAACAAACCATGAGGCTCCTTGTGGTTTGGAATGGACTGACACATGACCCTTAAGCTGTGGAGAGTTGTAAGTCATATTACTATTTTATATTTATCTAGCTGAATCTCCATTAAAATAAAAGATACATAATTTCAGCGATTTTTCAAAGACTTCTACAACCTATCTACATAAGAATGAATATTTATTAGAGATAATAAAACTCATGGTATCTCTCAAAGCAGAGATTATTTTCTCCCTTAGTTACTGATGGATTGAAATTCTCTATAATAACACATTATGATAGATAATTTTAAAGTTTTAATTATTAATTTCACTGGATATTTTTCATATCTCTGTAGTTTCCATAGATACTTAAGGTGCTGAACAGTTTTGCTCTCCCAAACAAATACATATGAATCAATTCAGATCAGCATTCTTCAGTAATAGTGTGTGTAGGATATGTATGGAAGTGCGTGTGTATATGTGTACAAAACACTATTGATATCTGTTTACATATTTTCCCTTTTATTAACATTTTACTTAGATAAAGATTGAAAAGGATATATTGATGGATTTAGGAGAAGTTAGTATAAAATATTTTTGAACTAAACATTATACCTTCTCTACCTTTAAACATTATCCTTACTTTTTCATGGATACAAACAAAGAGTTATATATCTAAACAAGAGTTAATCTTGACATCAACAAACACCATATGCAATTGTTTTATTGTATCATTTTGGTCCTATGAACAACTTTGCTTTTCAACAGTGTTTCACAATTTAAATTCTTTGTGAGTTAGGAAGCATGAACTATCAAATATGTTTGAAGAATCCAGATCTCAGTGAATTTGTAATTTACAAAATCAGAAAAATAGTAATTAATTTTAATCAAATTAAATGACTTTTGAATTTTAAATGATAAATCTTCTGGTTCTATTTTTTATTATGCATTCAATCAGTGAAAGGATTAAAACTGAAAATAAAAATCCAGGAGATGACTAGATTATGAAACATTGATTTTAGAATTCCTTTTTAGAATACTTAAATTCTGTTTAGAGTATCTAAAAGTTAGCACCATGCCTTGAAAATATTTTAAACATATTTTTGTGGGTTAATTCATTTCCAAAATGCATAATTCTTTTATATCTTCCCAAGAAAAATTAATGTTTATAATTATTCTATAAGTTTAGAGAAAAGCCAGCAATCTATGCTTTTGAGAATAAACATATTATGGAAAACTATACAAAAGGGGAAATCTGTAGATAAATGCTATCTTACCTATAACACAGCACAAAGTTTAGCATTTGTTTATTGATAAAAGGACATATTTTCTCTAAATTAAAAGGTAACCAAGTGCCCCACTTACATTTATCTCTCATTATAGACACAGATAATTTTTCTGTACAAATTGCTGGAATCTGATGCCATCTAGGCCTTTTCACGTTATTTCAAATTGAATATGTTAAAAAAATTAAACATTGATGAATATCACAAAATAATCTTATCAGTCTTTAGTGTTTTTCTTCATTATTGAATGATTCAATCCATGTGCTTTTCTGACCATTATTTGTGACAATATGTTTACTGCTTTGATAGAAGGGATGTATTGTTTAAATATTAAGCTAGATGCTTTATCTTGTAATTGAAAGAAAACCTTATAGCCTGTGTATTTGATTTGATGTATCCATTATGTCTAGAATCAGGTAGTGAAAGGCAGTTTGTTTACCTCATGTCTGTATGGTCATAAAATAAGTCCAGTTATGAATCATGAAGAGAATATGTTCCAGTTAATGCAATAAAACTTCCATGAAGGGATAAAAACATCCAACATAATATATGTTTTGAAAGTATATGCAAGGTCTGACTCAGGGTCTTGGCCTTGACAGCTAAGGTAAAAATAGTGATTTCTGTTATGAACATTTCTCCTTGTACCATTGGTCATTACACCTTAGTTCAGTAACTCGGAAGACAATACTGGCTGTGTAAGAAAATAATATCTCCTCTGATAAGATGAAAAAGTACACATTAAATATGTACTTTTTTAAAATAAAGAATAAACCATTATATGTAGTATAAATGCATTTGTGATTACATTCTCTCTTTACAAACCAAACAACCACAACAAAAGGAAAATGTATTTCTCAGTACAGTCACAGAATTACTGCCCTGAATGATTATAATTTAAGTAAAACTTTAACGATGTAGTTCTTTAAGAAGCATAGATAGATATAGAGAGATTACCTATAAAAAGTGTTTGAAAACTATAACTTGCCTTAAAACAAAATTTTTTTAAAAAAATTGCCCTGATAATTTGTGGGAAAGTATACCTGGAGTAGAAGATAGAGCTAATATGTAAGTATATATTCTCACATATATATATATATATATATGTGTGTGTGTGTGTATATATGTATGTATATATATATATGTGTATGTATATATGTGTGTGTACACATATACACATATATGTGTACACACACATATATACATACACATATATATATACAGTGAAGTATAAAGAACACATAAGTCATGCGGTCATTCTAATCCAGTTTTCTGCAAATTGTACACTGAGAATTGAAGTGAATTAAACCATTTTGCAAGTGTTCAATTCATATCTATGAAATATTCTTCTTTCAAATTGAAGGTCTGTGACTTAGCAAAAGTAATTGATTAGTGCAGTTCATTTGGTTAAAGCACTCATCCAGTTGTCCCTAATTTTCAGTGTGCAAGTGTCCTACTGAGTCTCAAATTAAACTATTTCAGATGTCATCATTAGGGGCAAAATTCTTTACTCACAGAATGGAAACCCCATGCCCAAAATAACTTGGTAAATAACTTTAAAAATAAACCTTATTTCTAAAACTTTGACTCAGGCAAACTCTTATATGTATTTTATACCATCATATATTACATTATTTTTATTTGTCTATGTTTAGTTCATACATTTTTTCTTTTTAGTTTATTGTGATCAGTACTATAAAATCATTCAGTCATCCTTAGCATTTATTTTTATGCCCTAGCTATCTGGCAATCTCAATTTCAAAACCAGAATTGGCCTTGGCTTTTTTTCAGAAGCCAGAGCAGGAAGAAAAAGGAAGCCAGAAAAACAATAACTCTAAATGGTTGATCTCAGGGATGATTAGAAAGCAGTTTCTTTATTTTGTAATATGGAAACTTAGACTTTCGGGTTATAATCGTAACCCAAATTAGATTATATTTTAAAGCATATTCCTTTTCCATTGTCATTTTATGATTATCCCTATTCTACCACTGTGTCATCAAATGTCATCTTTTATAGCCACATAACATAGAGATAATAATAACAATAGTCATACTAATAAAACAAACTGACATATATTCAGCATGTCCACTAGGGCCAGTTAGTCACTGGAACGCTACACAGATCCCTATCATTTAATTAGTACAATGATGATATGAAGTCAGTGGATTAATATTTCCATTTTATAGCTACAAGGCTAAGCAATCCACCTAAGACCTTACAACCAGCCAGTATTAAGTGGTGAATCTGGGAGTTCAGCACAGATGTATTTGGTAACACAGCTCAGCTTTCTCACTGTTACTCTGGAGAAAGCAGACCTTGAGGCACTGCACTGTCTTTCTTGTTCTTGGGTAATAGTCACTCTATCTAACTAACCATTCTCAAGGATTGAGGATTTCTCAGAACATTTTAAATGTATTGTATGTGATATAGACTGCTATTAGCCAGATCGTAATTCATTTTTTTTTTTTTTCATATTACTGTGTTCTCCATAGTGCTTGTTCTTAACTCTCTCACTCTATGTGGCCACACACGCTCTCTTCTTTGGTTAGAAGAACATAGATTTCTAGGTCACACAGACTTGAGTTTAAATCTTAGCAATTTTACATTGTATCTATATGACCCTTGAGAGATACTTTATAACCTTGAGTCTAAATTTACTTACCTGTAAAATATGGATATTTTAAGTATTTAATTGGAATATATATGTATATATATATATATAATATTTATGTTATATGTAATACACATGCACCCATAAATGTGTAGCATAGAGCTTGACAGAGAATAAGCACTCAATAAATGATACTCTTTAAAAAGCTATTATAACAAATAGTATTAATATGCCAATGGTCATCAAAGTATAGTTGCCTCTATAGCTGTCTAGTTGGATTCAAAACAATTAATATCTCACAATGCCAGGACTGTAGCAGTGGCCATGACTTTGGACTGCCACATGACAGACATAATCCACACACTTGTTAGACTTCTTCATAATGCTCAACAGTAATTCCTTTTACTTCCCTTTCTTTTTCCATTGAAGGAACTAAAACTTGGGTGATAGTAAAAATTGAGTGGGGAGTAAAAACTAAAACTTGGGTGATAGGATACTTCCTGTATCCTAAAGTACACAGGAAGAAAAACATTTCAGGACTTTAAGCCTTTTAACCAAGATACAAAGATTTAACAGCCTGCCTAAAATCATATAGAAGTTAAGGGCTAGAATTTTGGCTTCTGGTTCCAATGTTATACTTTTTAGAATGTATTATTAAACTATTCTCAGAAGGATCATAAAGCATGTTTAAGACAAAAATGAATCTAATAGAACCAAAAGCCATTGAAAACACTTGCTGTCATTGATCTTTTATCCTTTTCACTGTTTCTCTTCTCTCAAACATCTCACAGCTGTCTTTACTAATGTCATCCACTCCAGATTTAGATGGACATCACAATATCAGAAGTCTGAGAAGAATGCTGAATGGGCATAAACAAATTCAAAATTTTCACTTCGTTTGAATTTAAAACTTTAAGAGACTATAGCATTTATAAGGTTTATCTTTTTAGTACAATCAGACATAAACTTCTATAAGGCTAAAATTTGAGCCACTTTCCTTCCTCAAGCATAAAAATTCTCAAAAGTTTATCTTTGTGGGCTTCTAAAGATGTAGACTATATTAATTTTCTTATGATTTTGTAGCATAATATCACAATTTTAGAGAAACTGTTTTAAATAACTACAACTTGAATAAAATGAATAGCTAGTCTAAAAATTACAGGTGATGGAAAAATTATAGGCTAATGAAAGCATATGCGTGTTATAGAACCTCGTGTTCTATGTTTCTTTTTTCTTCTTTTTCTTTTCTTTCCTTTTCTTCCCCCCACCTTTTTTTTTTACATTTTTACACCATGAACCTACTATACTGATTTATACTTTCACAGCATGAAACCTATGTTGATATTGAAAGGATGACATTAGTTGTGGACTAAATGTTTATGCTCCCTCAAAATTCTTGCTGTAAAGCCCTAATGTAATGCTATTAAGAGGTGGGGCCTTTGGGAGGTAATTAGAGATAGATGAGGCCTTGAGGAAGACGCCCTCATGATGGGATTAGTAGCCTTATCAGAAGAGAGAGAGACACACAAACACGTCCCTGTTTTTCTCTCCCTGTGCATGCACTGAGGAAAAAACAAAGGTCATTAAGATATAGTGAGACAATGGCCAGTTGCAAGTCAGGAAGAGAGCCCTCACTAGGAAACAAATGAGGTAGCACCTTGATTTTATACTTCTCAGCCTCCAGAACTATTAGAAATAAATTTATCCTGTCTAAATTACCCATCTATGGCATTTGGTTATGACAACCTGAGCTAATTAAAGCTAATTAAAGAAATGTGTGTGGGGGGAGGTTGGGGGGTGGTTGTTTGTTTGGGATAATGTTGGTTAAAGTACATGTTTTAAGAATTATCTTTATATGAGATCTTTGAAATCTCATGACAGTACCTCAAGAATATCCCTCAAGCATATATGTGTTAAAAACACTATCCTTGTTTAAAAAAAGAAGTGTCTTATGTGAATACCATTTGTAATGATCAGGTTTTATATCTTACAGGTATCTGTATGGTAATGGTGAGATTTTGCCAATGAGACTACATCCAATAATGTTTGCAAAACACTAATTTCTAAAAGTTTCGATTCATCATGCTGTAAAACACTGTGCATGTGTGCATGTGTCTGTGACTCAACAAGACATTCAGAATCATGTAATATCTTTCCACTCCATATCTCCAAGTCTATAGAAACCTACAGTCTTAAAAGACAATGAAAAAGTAACTTAATTTCAAATGCCATAAGAAAAGTTTTATAAATCTTAGCTGACAGTGGGTAAATTACACAAAAATTTTTAGACAGTTATTCTATTCATATAAGACATCACTAATTAGTATCTCAGACTATTACAATGTGTTTTTTTAATGTTTCATTTTTATTTTTGAGAGAGAGCGTGTGCATGCTCGCGCGCACGCACGCACACACACACACACACACACACGTGGGAGAAAGGCAGAGAGAGAGAGAGAGAGAGAGAGGGAAACAGAGGATTTGAAGCTGGGCCTGCGCTGACAGCAGAGAGCCTGACGCTGGGCTCAACTCACGAAACGTGATCATGAACTGGTCAAGAACTGAGCCTAAGAAATCAAGAGTTGGATCCTTAACCAAATGAGCTGCCCAGGCCCCCCAATACTTTGGTTTTTAAATAGTGTATGTTACATAAAAGTTATTTTGTTTAAGGTTATTTATTTCCAAAATTCTAGACAAATATAATCTAATTTTCCCAATCGTAACTGATATTCTTTTCTCTGCTGCTTCATTTCTAGTACATCTCTCATCTTCTGTATATTTCACTCTATCACGTAAGGTGGGGTTCCATGCGCACTTGGATTAAATCATTATGACAGTTTATTGAGTGCTCTATCCCAGGCATATATACAGTTATGTATGAGGGTGAAAAATACACAAGTTTGATGGGTGTCACAATAGGGTTTTGAGGACCAAAACATAGTAAAATCACTCAGTGGTGGGGAGTGTAAAGGAGTCATGGTAGGCCACTTAAATTATGCCTATGTTTAAATGTGAATTAAAAAGTCACTTAATGAATCAAGTATGGACAGGTTGGGTATCACTGAGGAGATGACTGAGCAAAGATGGAGCAAAGGAAGCAAATAGGTTATTCAAGTATGAGCCTAGAGAGAACACGACTCTAATGAAGCAGCATGGTATTTCATGGAACAGAAAGAAAGGAAGCCAGAGTTGCTGGAGCAGGGTGACTGAAATAAAGTATATTAAGGGATGTGGTCAAATGGGTAACAGGCAACAGATCATGAAAGGCTTTGAAGGCTATTGTAAAAACTATTAGTCTTAGGACAGTGATATAATATGATTTTAAAGGATCACTGTGACTTCTGTCTTAAGAACTGATTTTAATGAATAAAGAGGGACATCAAGGAAAAAAGCTGAGGCTGCTATTATAATCCACCAGAAAGATGATGCTGGTTTGGTTCAGGGAAGTAGCAGTGGAAGTGGTTTGAAACCAATGGATGCTTCAAATACTTGAAGGTAGAGACAACAGCATTTGCTGGCTGATTGGATGTGCAGTGTAGGATGAAGAAAGGAGTAAACCATGGTTTGAAAAACTGAAAGGATGAAATTGTCCTCATGTGATATGGAGAAGTTTGCAGATAGTACAGGTTTTCAGAAGAGATGGGGGATTCAGTTTTAGACATATTATATGTATGAAGCATGAGACATTCCGGTGACTGTGTCAACTATGAAGCTGGATAAATGACTGGGGAATTTAAGAAAGAAGTCCGGGCTAGAGTGATCCCAGAGTGAGTGAGTATTTAGGCCATGGGAATGAAGAAAACCTCCATGGGGAACAATGTGAATGAAGAAGAGAACATGGCCCTTCACAGTCAATATCCAACACACAAAATTCCAGACACTGTTGGTCATCTTTGGCTGGGTGCTTAGGACATGGAGATACTACCAAGAGACTCAACAGATAGCTTTTAGCTTTTTATGTATTAATTTTGTGTCTTCAAAATTCTGACTCATTTACTAAGATACACTTAAGTTCATTTCCTCGGTTAAAACTCTCAAGAAATCCATTGAGGTAAATAACATCATGTTTATTTTACACTTAAATCATCTATACTCCTGAAATATACCCAAGAGCTGAGAATCTCAGCTCTGGTCAATTAGAAGTCTGTCCGCCAAACTGCTATTATCCTTTACATTCTCTTTGTCCCAGAAAGGATTCTGACTCTGTCGGCCTTCTTTCTCAGGAAGAATCTTAGCCCCACTCTCTCTTTCCCACTTTCCTTTTGTTTTCAAAGGAAAATCCACACTCAGTTGGACGGACAAGTGTCAGCTGGCTTCGCACTTTCACAATTTTTATTCAGAGATGGCCAAAACTAAACAATATCTTAAATTGTTTGAGGGGACATATATTTGTTTCCCTTTAAAATTGTAAGCTTCTCTTCAGGTCATCATGGCATTTTAAAAAGTTTATATATTTTTGAGAAAGACAGAGAATAGGGGAAGGGCAGAGAAAGAGGGAGAGGTAGAGAATCCCAAGCAGGCTCTGCATTGTCAGTGTATAGCCCAATGCGGGGCTTGAACTCACGAACCGTGAGATCATGACTTGAGCCCAAGAAATGAAGAATCGGACGCTTAACTGATGCTTAACCAGGCTTCCCTCATCATGGAATTTTTATAAAAGAATTATGGTGGAAATTGACAAGGAAAAAAATTAAAAATTAATTTTTGGAACACAGTCATTATGTCACAATACTTAAAGCTTCTTATTAAAATGCACTAAATCTACTAAATAAATTTAGGAATAGAGTAATAATATAATACAGTAATAATAATAATATAATATAGTAATAGTAATATAAGTTACTATTAAGAATATTTAACATATCAGTAAGTATGTATTGCCAGTGATAAGTGAACATACAGAGAAAATAAATTTAAGAAATAAAACTGTCATAAACTGTATTAAGTTTAATAAAGATGTTAATAGAAATTTTAAATATAAAGGCTGTAGTATTACATATACCATTTATAATGAATCATTAATCCAATATATCATGAACATGAAACATAAATGAATACACCTAACATTTTCAAAT
Source organism: Panthera uncia (assembly GCF_023721935.1). NCBI lineage: Eukaryota > Metazoa > Chordata > Mammalia > Carnivora > Felidae > Panthera > Panthera uncia. The sequence goes on from NC_064811.1 coordinate 51,974,069, forward strand.
CTATCCTGTATGCAAACATTAAAAATCTAATGACAAAATTCAGGGAAAAAAATCTCTGAGTTTTCCAAAGCCAGATGTGTGCTGGTTTATTAGAACGGAGAGTCTTTAGTCCTATGATCAAGCATGCCATACAGATTTGACTCTGAGCCTGAAGACAAAGAGGGATTCTCGAATGATGATGTGGTTTGGACAATTGGAGTAATTTGTGGTTAGGAAATATGACATTTGGGAGAACTTATTTTGATGATTTATGTCATATGTGTTTGCTCTACCCACATTTTAGGGCTCAAGTCTAAAGCAATAAGAAGTTACAAATGGTTTTCAGAAACAACTAAATATTGCTGATAGGTTTTCAATCATGTAAGCACATAAATGGTAAGAATTTTTTTAATGTTTATTTATTTTTGAGAGGGAGAGCAAGTGCAAATAGGGGAGGGGCAGAGAGAGGGAGTCACTGAATCTGAAGCAGGCTCCAGGCTCTGAGCTGTCATCACAGAGCCTGCTGTGGGGCTCGAACCCACAGACCGTGAGATCATGACCTGAGCTGAAGTCGGACGCTTAACCAACTTAATCCAGGTGCCCCAAGAAGTTTTTATTTTTTATAAACTAGTCTTCAGACATATTTGATACTTAAAGTTGAAATGAAATCACTCCTAATTATAATAAATTATATTTTATAGTAGAGTATTCCACATAAAAATTTCTAGGCACTTCTGAATCTTAACATTTTTCATGTTGGTTCTCTTTAAGGCAAGTGAAATGATGCCCCCAAACAGGAATAAACTGAAACAACTGTCCACCAGTTAAAATTTTTAGAAATGTATCTCAATAACTAATCTTTTTTTGGTTTTTAAAATCATTTCAACATGTATTGTAATTTTGCTCATGAGAATAAAAAAAATCAGCAGGATATCACTTCTTATATTTATCCACATAATAAAAATCAATATTCATTTATTGAATGCTGATATATGTGCCAGTGCTTTACGTATATCATCACATTTTACCTACCATTTCATCTCTTACCATATGAGTCATCTTCTCAATATAACTCTCTCTGTACATCCCCCCTTTTACTGATCCCAGATCCCTTACTTCCATAACTTCTGAAAATTTACTATTGCGATTCTTGGTCTATTTCAAATTATAAGCAAACTCTACCATATCCTCAATCTCTTTTCATATTCCCTTTACCTGTTAGCTCTAAAAAAACATGATTCTTTCCTGATGACACTAATTGTCCAGTGGTAATGGTTAGCTCTTTCACATGCTCTCCTACCAATGGGTTTCTACTGTATTAAGTGCCCCCTTTGTTTTTCACTGTACTTTCTAGACCTTTCTGTCTGTGGCAGATTTTATTTTTCACAGTGACTGCTCCAAGATCTCTCATGGTATCTTGTTTATGTTTTTATGTATTTATTTATTTGTTTTACTTGATTTTTAGAGAGAGGGTACACAAGCAGGGAAGAGAGGCAAAGGGAATGAAAGAATCTTAAGCAGGCTCTTTTGCTCAGTGCTCAGCATTATGCAGGGCCTCATCTCATGACCCTGAGATCATGACCTGAGCTGAAATCAAGAATCATATGCTCAATGGACTGATCCACCCAGGTACCTCTATCTATCTATCTATCTATCTATCTCTATCATCTATCTATCTATCCATCTATTTGTCTAGCTGTCCATCTATCCATCCATCCACTTATTCATTCATTCATTTTTTGACTGATCTGAGTAGGGAGAGGCAAAGAGAGAGGAGAAAGAATTCCAAGCAGGCTCTGCACTGTCAGCCAAGAGCCTGACCTGGGGCTCCATCCCATCAACCTTGAGATCATGACCTGAGCTGAAATCGAGGGTCAGAAGCTCATGGGATTGAGCCACTCAGGTGCCCCTGCATTTTTTGAATCTAAGTTTCTACCCAAATTAAGGAAAGCTGAGCTTGTGAAATAAGTGTTATAGAAATGCCAAACCTAAACTCGTCTGGTCCTAATCATTTGCGAGTCACTGTTGCTAATGTTTGCCCATTAGGGAAGCAAAAGCAAAAGCTTTTCTTTATGCAGCCCATCCACCATCCCCACCCTGACAAATCCATTTCCCATTGCCTGCCATAAACATTTTATAAAGTACTAGCCTGCAGCAAGTACGGCAGCAGCTGTTCAGCCCACTGTGCCTCCCAGAGTTAGAGCTGCTAGAGATTGATTTGTGAAGTTCTAATACTGAGAATCACAATGTAACTTAACTTTTCCCTCCGTCTCAAATTTCACAGTCCTTCTGAAAATTATTTTTGGTTAACGCATAGCTATAATGCTAACAACACACACCTCTGGAACTTAAACCAAAAGGGAAGGGTCTAAGATCTCACTGATTTAAATGTGCTACAGGTGCGGAAAAATCTGAGGCGTGACCTGGCCCTGCTTCTAACGTGTTCTGTACGTTCCAAGAAGGCTCTGATTCTTTTGTGTCCCAATTCTTAAAGCATATTACAGGATCGGGATTTTCTGCTTCCTTCTTGGTCTGCTGGGTCTTCTAAGTAATTACTAATTGTAAATGAACTATATAAATGTACATATTATCAAGGATTACACTCGGTGTACTCAAAGTTAACACTCTCTTATACCTTCCTTATCATTTTCATCTGCCTTTCATAACTAGCAAGCAAAAGACTTCTCTGTATTTAAATATAATTAAAAGAGCAATTCTGACCCTTCTCCAAATCTTCTCTGTCATTAAAATTAGCTATCCAGGGTACTGAGACTTGCAAGTAGATTTTTAAATAACATAGGGGCTCTGTGATTAATACAGAACAGGTTTAAAGTGTCACCCAATACATTCAGTATTTACATTGCAGAAACCTCTATGTTTCCTGAGCACAGATATGTGAATGACATAAGGTTTTAAATCAGTGTAACAGAACCAGCAGAGGCACTGGTTTAATTCATTACTGACGGAAGGCTGGTTGTGTCACACACCATCATCTACCCATGAGGCTTTCCTCACACAGACTGTGTGATCTGTCCTTCAGTGACTCTTCACTGCTATTTCCTATGTATCCAATTCACTTCAGCTGAAATAATTCAATGCAACTTATCCAACAGTCCGAATAAGGTAGTCTCACATTACACACTTTATTTTAAATCGCTTACTCACTGTAAGTGACATCCTGGGGCTTGAAAGTATATCAAGGGAGTCTAAAAAGCATGATCAACAAGAACCAAAGGGTATAAGGGAAAAGCATCAGGTGGCTGCTAATTTAGGACCAGTCAGTGGACTTCATTTTTTTTTCATACTCTCATCTTGCCAATCTTAATACTTAATCAGAGATGATCAGTAGACTACTACTATATACATATTATGTATTATTATTATTAACATAGTAATTATTTTTAATATTATATATATAACTGAAAAGTATATTTAACATGATATATGATACAGTATATAACATATTATAGTATAGTGTAACATATTGTATTATTCTTGAAGCTCATAAATATCGCATTAGAAAACTTTATTCTTCCTTTGTGGCATAGTTCTGCATGCAAAATAATCCCTAATTATACACTCTCAATATTGGCATGGTGCTTTGAACCAGCAAAGCAAGAAAACAGAGATTGGGGGTACTCTTTCATTGGGCCTGATATTTCACCTGTCTTTGCCATTGTAATGGTGGGGATCTGGTTAATTTTCCTATAGTTCTTTGCTATCGGTCTTTGTAAACAGTAAATGACAAGATGCCCAGCTAACTGGGATAAAAGACATGTATGACAGAAACAAAGTTGTTCTGCCATGTGATTAAAAAGAAATTTATAACAAAATGCGCAAATAGGAAAGTGGTTTTAAATTGAGTTTATAAATCTGATGCTGCACAATCTTTTCCTTTATGAAATTATGTGTATATCAGAAACCAGGAGTTATCAATGTGGAACTGAGGCTTTACATAGATAATAAAAAGCACATTCCAAATAGCTTTGGTGAATTTTCAGATTCCTCTTGATTTTTTTTAGTTGCTTCTAGCTCCTCCTGAGAAAAAGAAAACTAGGACTACGAGATTTGAATACACAGGATGCCTACAGGCAAAGTTTCAGGTTCAAAGGAGTTTTTTTCCTAACCTAGAACAAAGAAAGGGAAAATGGATGGGTGAGCAACTTTCATATCACAAGAGTGAAGATTATGAAACCCGCACCACAAACTCCTTTGAAAGCTTAGGTGTAGATATCAAACTCCAAAATGCCTAGAAATAATTTAAAAAATTGACTAGACAAATAATTTAGTCTCTCCTTCCAAGCAAATTTGTAAACATATGTGAAAATCTTATTGTCCACATTGCTTTCACTATTATTTTTCTTTCACTCTATTTTTGATTGTTCACAGTGAAATTAAAATACATATGGATGAAATTTTAAAGATAAAATATTTTGAAGTGGCTGAATCAAAGGAGAAGGGAACCTAGACACAGAGCCTAGAGAACTGAATAGATACTGTGCTTTGTTTACTTAGCCAGAGATGACTGGGTAGACAAAGAAGTGATTCTTTTAAATCTTAACACATGAGATCTTTTATTATTGCCTTACACATATATTCTAACGAACATGTATTTCTCTGCTATTTGTGGTCTATATATTTACATACCACTTACCACTTTGCTCAGTTTTATAATTAATTGTCTGCCTCTATACTTTCTCTGCAAACTCTAAACTTCTAAGATCAAAGCTGTGTTGCATGTATTTCAGCATTCCTGTTTGGAGCCAGTCAGATTTTGCTTGAATTAGCCAAATAGCATATTATAAAATAACCTCTAGGTAAAGGAAATTAAGTATCTGTAGATGCATATATAGTACATTTTATGATTTTTATAAGCTGTGCAATTTCAATGTACTTAGCTTTGAATAAAGTCCTGGTCATTTTCCATTCAATGAATAAATGGTGTTTTTTTTTTGAGTACTCACACTAATATTTTCTGAAGGGTTGGGGGTGATGGGATTGTATGGTAGCTGAAACACTGAGTATATAAGTAATATGACAGATCTACTAGCTTCTCCTACAAACCAAAGGAAAGGCTCCTAAAATTTCTGTTTTAAGTATCTAATCCTTCAAAACAAAGTAGCTAATCCTTCAAAGAAAGATCTGTTCTACTCTGCAATGCTATATATCAACAATGCAATAATATATATACATATATACACATATAGATATACATATATATATATACATATATACACATATAGATATACATATATATATATATATATATACATATACATATAGTGTGTGTGTGTGTGAAGCAATGTCTAATTTTTTTCCTTTCTTAAAAATATCCCCCATACCATGTCATCTCCTAAGTTCCATGTAGAGTCCTACAGTGTGTATCCTGTTCTTTAATGAGAACCTATATTTGAAGGTAGTAGAAGAATTTTTAAAGCTTAAAATTATGTAGTTTTCCATCTCGTAAAAAGATTATTAACTAGATATTGCTTGGGACTGCTGTATTAATGGAGGGACATTTGGCAGGCAGCACTATGATACATTTTAAAAGTCACCTTTATGATTATGGCTTAAAACATAAACAATTTATTATAATTTTATTCATTCATTCATTCACTCTCAAATCTTTGATTATTTTGTCCCAGGGCTATGAAATGATAATAATATAATTTAAAATGACAGTAGTAAATTTTATCATGAATCTGATATATAGCTTTTCATATTTAGGCTAGAACATTTTCATACAATGTATTTTTTCTTCTGTCTATAGCAGTTATCAATCGGTTTGCTACAAGTCTCCTCCTGCTCTTAAACTATAGAGATACACATCTGCGGCCCATTTAAGTAACCTACTACACCCTTTGGAACCATTGAAAAGCTATTTACTATACTCTAAAGAGCAGTGATTTCTGTCTCAAAGTGTTCACATTTAAAAGTACAGACTTTCTCAAATGAAAAACATAAAGAAATAAAAACACAATGACCTTAGTAAAACACACAGACTCATCATTTTTTCAAAGAGAGCCCCCTGGCATGAATAAACCATAAATATACCGATATAGGAATAGTATAAGAATAATCAAAGCTATAGTATATCTTCATTTCTTTACTTCAAACAAGTATCATGGGATTTTTAAGAATCCCTTCTATATCTTTCTCTGAGGCACCAAACAAAGATGTTTTGGAAATCTCTTGATAGCTGGGTATTATGTTAGGCATTGAGGTTACAGAGATGAATAAGCCTTCGTTTAACTTGTTTCTTCAGGTTATCAGGCAAATTACCCTCTCTGAATACCAATTGCCTTATAAACATAGCATGATACTACTATCTATCCCAGTAAATTGTTGTAATGAACCACATCAGTATCTAACCCAATATTTGGCTATAGTATTCAATTGATGGTAAGTATTGTTATTTTTCATATATCAAAAGTTATAGGTTATCTGATAAAATTTCAGAGTTGAAATAATTTTAAAAGTGAAAAATATAATACAAATAGGGAGAGAAATGCAACTGTCTCAGACACACCAGGATAACACGCTCACACTATATGACTGTTCTAAGCGCCAGCAACACAAAGGGCAGTAAGCCAGAGTATTTAACAAATAAAACAAAATAGAAACAGGCTCATAAAGACAGAGAACAAACTGGTGGTTTCCCAATGGAAGCGGATGAGGAGAGGGGAAAATACACGAGTGGGATTAAGAAGTGCAAGCTTCCAATTATAAAATTAATAAATCACAGAGTTGTAAAATACAACAGAAAGGAACATAGTCAAAAATATTACATTAACTTTTGTATGCTAACAGATGATAACTACATTTATTGTGATGTGCATTTCGTAATATATACAAATATCGAATCACTATCTTGTACATGTGAAACTAATAGTCAACTACACTTCAATTTAAAAAAACTGCCCCTTTAAGCTGGCTATAATCAAATGGCAAGCACAGGAGCAAAACATTAAAGCAACCTGTCAATTGTAATTCTAATTTGATTTCATAGAATTATGATGCTCTCAAAATAATTTTATTTCTTGTGCACTATTAGAAATTTATACCTTATAAAGACTTATATCTTATAAAGTCTAAAAGACAGGTTAACAGCAATTTCTTATTAGAATAAATATCTACAATTGTTCAATATCAGTAAGGAAAATAAAATTACCAGGATTTTTGATATCAATTTAATTTCCTCAAAATGCCAGGAAAGCCACACTGTTTATCTGTAGGCCATTTCAACCATATACCAACTGCATCAGATGACTGAATTTTCTGCAGTCTCAGTTCTACATTCTTAGAAAAATATAGAATCTCTCTCATTTACTTTCTTTTAATCTTACTCTTCACAATTGATTCAGTTGATAAATTTCCAAAGTATATTAATAGGAATTTCAGAAAGCAAAACAGAAAAAACCTCTACTGTGACTAAACATGAAAAACATGTACATTCTCATGTGTAGTTGGGAAAGTGTGAATTTTAGCTACCATTTTGCAGACATCAGGCTGCAAACCATTTAAAATATTGATATTACCTGACAATTGGTGAGCAAGTGGTAAAAACAGAATTTGTGAATAGTCCTAAGAACAAGCACACTTTGGAAAAACATGGCAAATATCTGCTTAAATTCCCCATTTGTTATGTCTATGTATATCTAGTAGAGAAACATTTATATACGTGCCAACAGCCATGCATTAAAAAGCTTATTGTGCTATTCCTTGTAATAGTGAGAAAATGAGAAATGATCTATCGTGGAATATTATACTACAATAAAATTAAAATTAATTTGATATTTATTCATCAAAGGGATAAATTATGAAAATATTATGTTGGTGGGAAAAAAGAGTTGTAAAATTGTACATATTTTCAATTTACCTAAATTTTGTGAAACTAACAAAACATTAGATACAAAACATTATTATATACTAGAGATACATCCACTCCCCCCCACGCACACACATACACATAATTACACACTGTAATTACAAAAATGCATAACTTCAGGATAGTGTTACCTTTGGAAATGTTTAGGACCTAGGATAAAAAGTAGTGTCTCAACTTTACTTTTTAAAAGAAAAAATAACCAAACGAAACCAAACTAACAAAACCCAAACCATTTCTTTCTAAAATTAGACTTATATTTTCAACCAATAATTTCATTGTTTTGTATAAAAATCTGAGAGTGATAACTTTGTTGGAACTAGAATGTGCTAGGGAGTAATGTTCTGGGCATCCTTATTTTCAATCATTTTAGTGAATAAAATAAATGTTCAAGGGTTTAGTATTATTTGTTCATTTATTTTATTACGTTGATAGAAGTTTAAGATATTGTCAGCTCGAAAGTAAATCATTTGACCAGTAAGTGGGGAATATAAAATATGTTTCCTAAACCATTTCTTACATAATGAGAGACAATCTCATTGATAAAATATTTGGTGCTGTGAGCCAAAACACCACTGAAGAAATGAGTAGTTTCTAAATTTAGGCTAATTAACTGAAAATTGGATAAAGAAAAATATAATGAGCTTTAATTTTAGCAAATTTAAAAAAAATCATTATTTTAGTTTAAAGAGTCTAATTTATCTACTCAAGTACATTTTATGCACAGGAAATGTGGTTAAGTCATTTCTTCCTCTGTCCTCCTTCCATCTCTAAGACTAAAACAAAAACAAAAACAAAACAAAACAAAAAACTTTGGTTTCCTCTGTTGCTTAAAAAAACCCAGAAAAGCAAATGTAGAAATTCAATCTATACAGCCACTCATTCATTAAACTCCATCTTGTAATGTTTAATCTTAGAATATTCAAGAGAGAAATAGGTAGTTCAGGATACCCAGTGATTTATATGCTGCATACTTGTCGACAAATATGCAGGGCAGGGATTATTTTCATTTCTTTTTGTTTCATGTTGTTTTTCCCATCTTTGGTTGCATCTGAATTTTAATTCTGTTCACATTCTGCTGTTTGTAGGAAAGTGGCCTGAAGCGGACAGCAAGAAGAGAGCAGTAAATGGAGCACGTAAATCACTCCTTCCCCAGTTCCATCGCCGATTTAAAGAGCATCCTGGCACTAATGCTTGAAAATAATATACTGCCGAGCCCAGCACAGCAGAGGGACTCTACTTCAAATTATAGGATAGTCCAGGTGACCGTGCAATTACAATTAACCTCCTGCCCACAACGTCAGTGATAAACAGTCATGCAAGAGATGGCTCTAGGAAAGTACTCAGGTAATGCAAAAGCAATTTCTGAGGTTTTAGTGTTTAAAAAATATTTTCAATTAAAACATCTCACAACTTCAAACATTGGTTTCCTGATGAATGCAATAGTTTTTTTTTTTTTTTCTATTAAACCAGCTATATGATAGGACAAAATAAAAACAACTGAAAAAATGTCTGACACATAATATGTGCACACAACATGTTTCTGAAAAGATTATAAAGCATATTTGCAGAAATCCACAATCTTTCTAACCCCCAAGCAGATGTCCAATATTTGAAAGAGTTTTGCTAAGCATATTTTTTGCCAAATCAGGTTTATATGAAATAGTAACTACACTGATACACTAACATCAATGACATTAAATTTATTGTTTCCTTTGAGGTTTATAAACATATTCATATGTGTGTATGTATGTATGTGTCCATATATATGCATATAATGCATGCACACAGATGTAGTATATCAGGTTGTGTTTATCCTTCATATAGAGAGTCAGAGAATAAGATAGTGAAAGAAATATTGTATGTGTATACTTGGTCTTTCCACTATAGATATTCATAATTTTCATTGTGCACATGTGCTGCAGGGAGTATGGCCAGAGTCGCAAAAGATGAGTCCGCAAACAAAGTGCAGTTAAGTGAAGGTCCTCATACTCCAGTGGGAATGAGGCCCCTACTCCAGAATGAAGCTTCTTTTTATTAGGATAATTGCTAAAGACTACGTGCATAAAGTCAGCTAAGCAAGTGTGTTAATCAATCTAATGGTTTAGCTTTTCAAGGTTGAATTTCGAGTTAATTGGTTTCTATAACACTAGGAAGGGTCAGGTGTGAAGGAGGATCCGGCCCTTGACAATGTTAATGGCTCTAGGAGTTCCTTACCAGCGGCAGCGGTATTCAGCTGTGTAAACATGTCCCAAGGCCTTGTACCTTCTCAGGCCTTCTCTTTTTAAGTCTTTTCCTTTGATGCTTCTCTCCTGCATCTCCCATACATATGGCAGATTCGAACCTCATGAACGTGTGTAACTGCTTATTAATAAATGTCATACTTTAACAAATCTCTGTTGAGGGGCACCTGAGTGGCTCAGTCGGTTAAGCATCCGACTTTGGCTCAGGTCATGATCTCACAGTTAGTGAGTTCAAGCCTAGCATTGGGCTCTGTGTTGACAGCTCAGAGCTTGGAGCCTGCTTCAGACTGTGTCTCCCTCTCTCTAGGTCTCTCCCCTGCATGCACTCTGTCTCTCTCTCCTTCAAAATAAACATTAAAAAAGAAAAAATTAAAAAAAAAATCTGTTGAGACAAGAATCTTCCAATCTTGAATCACAAAAGTATGCTCGCATACATAAACTGGAACTATGATATGGACATACATAACCTTTACTCTACTAATACAGACCTAGTTGGAACACAATAAATTAAACTGATATAATGTTGTTAATTATAATAAAGGTTTCCAAGGAACTCAACCATCCATTCTTACAAAGCTCTGGTAGGTGTCATTAATGAACTAAAACCTACCATTAGAAAGCAATGTTTTCTAATTCAAAATGACATTATAATCATACAAATTTAGAAACATTGATGTTGAAGGTTGACACCAATATGGGTAAATAAGATGATTAAGAAAGCAAGTAAAAGTCAACAATTAAAAAAATAATAATTTGTATTCTTTATTGTGAAAGGTGCAGGTGAATACAAAGCGGTATAATAAAATGACTCTGTTTTCAGATTTCTTGTCTTCTAGCTAGGGGAACAAATTTATCATAGAGTTTTTAAAAAGAAAATAAATGCAGTTAGTACAAACTGTCTCAAAAAGTGGATTTCAAGAATAATTTACACAGTTAAAGAAAATTTACGGAGCTTTTAGGGTTAAAGGTATGCCAAGTAATAACAGAAAAAGCATAATCTTAAAACAGGTAAAAGGAGCAGAATAACAGGTCATTGATTTAATGATTGTTACTGTAAGGAGTTGATTCCAAATATGATGATGAAGGGCCGTGAAAATAAGACAGAGATATTTCAAATTCAACTGGTGGAAAATACCTAGCCATTGTTCACGTGTGTGTAAATTTGTGCATTTTTATGTGTGTATGTATGTTGTGTGTTTTTGTATAGGACAGTAAAGGAATAATGTGATCAACATAGAACTAAGGATTAAAAAATTTTTTTTACATTTATTTATTTTTGAGAGACAGAGAGAGACAGAGCACAAGTGGGGGAGGGGCAGAGAGAGAAGGAGATACAGAATCTGAAGCAGGCTCCAGGCTCTGAGCTGTCAGCACAGAGCCCGATGCAGGGCTCGAACTTAAAAACTGTGAGATCATAACCTGAGCTGAAGTCAGACACTCAACCAACTGAGCCACCCAGGAGCCCCTAGAACTAAGGATTTTTTTAATGGATGACCAGGTAGAAATTCATCATAAACTGTAGAAATTGTTGAATAAGTTGTGGAATAAATCCAGCATAAATTGATAGCCTTTATTAGGATAATAGCTTATCTTGATAGATAAAATAGGTGTAAGGCAATTTCTAAATGACAGACATCCAATAATTTTCTTAAGTATTTGACTTTATATAAATAACCTAACCTCTCTAAGCCTCAGCCTCCCAATTGTGTATTATTGACTCAAATGCATAATAATACCATGGTGAAGACAGCCAGCTCTCTATTCACCAATTCTCCCCTTTTATCTGAGCAACAGAATCTATATATTGGGTGTGACAGTGTGCCTAGTTATAAAGCCACATTTATCACCTCTCTTCATAGAATTGAGGTGGGGAGAATGCAATGAGATAAAGGTGGATTTTGTGTGTTACTTCCAGAAAACTGCTTTAAATAGTGCTGACTTAACTGGAAGGTATGTCTTCTCTTCTTTTTGCCCTTTTCTCCTTTTTCCTGCTTAGAATATGGATTTGGTGGTTGGTAATCCAGAGGTCATCTAAGGCTAAGCCAAAAAGTTCTTTAAGAATGAAAGCTATATAAGCAGGATGGCTTTGCAAAACGACAAGGATCTGAGTACCTGATAATAAAGAAGTAACACATCAGTCCTGGGCTGAGTATCCCCAGGCTTCTTTTACAAGAGAGAAAAACATTTTCACTTGTTTAGGCAATGAAACTTATTTTAGTCTGTTGGACTTTCACTTAAGCCCTGTCCCATAGGATTATTGTCTTAAATGAGGCCAAGTCTATATAGGGCAAAGAAATCTCTGTGTTTCATATTTGAAGTCTGACCTTAAATATTTCTTCAGAGTCCTTCCTAGATGGCTTAATGTAAAATAATGTCTCCTATTTTTCTTTCCCTTTATAGCATTTATCACAATTGACAAATATCTTTGTATTGGTTTACTTTTCTCGTCTTTCTCTTTATTTTATTCTATGAAATAGGGGAAAGTAAATAAACTTAAGAAATTGACACAGATTGGTGATTAATAAACATACCTTGGTTAAGCAAATGAATAGCACATTAAAATGAAGCTCTTGATTTTCTCTTAAAAATCCTGCATAAACTAAATAATATTTTCCACAATGACTACATTTTAATTAATTTAATTTTTCAAATGTTTTTTTATTTCTTTTTGAGAGAAAGAGAGAGAGCAGAGCATAAGTGAGGAAGGGGCAGAGAGAGAGGGAGATACAGAATCCTAAGCAGGCTCCAGGTTCTGAGCTATCAGCACAGAGCCCAGCGCAGGGCTTGAACCGGCAGCCGTGAGATCATGACCTGAGCCGAAGTCAGACACTTAACCAACTGAACCACCCAGGCACCCCTGCATTTTAAAAAATAGAAAAAACTTTTACTTACTTCCAGTTCATTATCAATTAGCAATGAAATGTAATGTTTTTTTTAATCTCTCATGAAATGATGAAAACTCAAGACACTTCAACTATCATCATTCTCTATTTGAAAGAACTTTATTTAAATATTTTCTTAAGTTGTATTTTAGTGATATTATTATATCCAATTCACTTAGACATAATTTAGTGAACAGGTTTTCTTAAATATAAAAGGTTCAATATAATAACAGACTGTTAAGTAGCTTTACACTATTTTGAAGTTTAAACTTTCCATTAACTCCATTATTCTGAAATTCCTTTCTGTTTCCAGTTTCCTGGATTTTGTCTTACCCTTTCAATATCATCAGTGAATTCTTCTACTATCTCTTTTTCTTTTGTACATCCTAATTCTCTTTGAATCTGTCATTGGTTTTATTGTCTTCTCTCTATATACTCCCCACTTAATAATTTTACATAATTGATAAACTCACTTAGCTCGTAAAAAGAAGTGTAACCTCTACATACATGATTTCCAAAATCACACTTTTCAGTTCTGAGCTCTTTCCAACTATAGGCATGCTTTTGCTATGGACTTTTTAAGAGTCACATTTTATTGCCTTCAATACCATCATGTAAATAGCCATTTGTCAGATGCTGTTCATTTCTATAATTCTCAACAATCTTTTTCTTCTGTCTGCTACATTTTGGTCAAAAGCACAACTGTGCTAAAAACATAAATGAATGAATGAATGTCCATTTTGGCTTTTCCTTACCTTGCTGTATACACACTCAGTCAAGCTTCCCATTAATATTTCTTGTATGAATAACATCACACCCTTCCCACTTCAATTATTCTCATTCAGACCCTCATTCAAAATACCAAATCATATTGAGACAAACGATTCTGTAAAAGTAACTAAGATAAGACAGTCTTTATGCTTTTTATCCTTGGTAAATTTGCTGCTTGAGGCTTTACAAATGTTAAAAGTCAATTTACTCATGATGTTATTTTTCCATTTGGAAGATTCTCTGCATTAGTTTTACATGCACATAGAATTTTAAAATTTATAAAAACTGTTTCACTGTATAATGACTAAATAAGCTAGTTAGATGAATAATAATATCTTTATTTTAATATTTGAAACTCAGGCTTGACCTGATTAAATCATTGATCAAAGTGACACATATATATAAGTGTTTGAATTAGAACTTATGTTTCTGCATTTCTATACTTTTGTCTGATAAAATACCAGTGCATTATCTATATTTTCTTTTATTATTTGATGAGGAGCAGTGTATTATATCTAAAACCATGAATATCAACTTTGAAATTACTCTATCAAGAGAGCTTTTCAACCAAGCAACAGAGAAGGGTTTAGCTAAGAAGAGTGCTTCACATTCTATACTCTGCAGTACAATGCTGTAGAGGTTCTCCAGAAAGATCAGTAATAAAATTAAGAAAACTAATACAAAATGTCTGTGCCAAATGTATTTACTTTACTCAATAATTCATAAATGTTTCAAGTTTCCAAATACATATCATACTTCCTATTAAATCATTCTTTGAAAAAAGTTTAAGAAATTAACACATACTTTTATGATCTTCTGTAAAAGTAGCTGCATATTTTTGGTGAAATTGAAACTTGTCTTATATTTGAATTTATGAAATTTTAAGTATTTATTTACATTTTTAAAAATCAAAATAAAAGCTTCATGATATCTCTTTGACATTGTCTACATGCCTGAGATTTGTAAAACAATTTGTTTACACAAATTAAGAACATTTGGGAAAAGTTGTGTCCATAAATTAAAATTAATTTACAGAATTTTCTATTTTCATTCAACCTACAATAACACACTGCTAAAACAAAATAAAGGGGCATTTTTTCCAACTATAATAAAGTATAATTGACAAAACTGTAATATATTTAAAGTGCACAACATTATGACTTGATACACTGTGAAAAGTTTCTGACAATCAAGTTAGTAAATACACCACACTTCACATAGTTCTATTAATTATCTATTTTAGGGGAGTGAATGCTTAAATCTACTCTTTTAGCACATTTTGATTACATGATAGAGTATTAGCAACTAGTTACCATGTTACACATTAGATCATGAGATCTTATCTTGTAAATGAAAGTTTATATCCTTTTATCAACCTCACTCTGTGTCCCTGATCACCTGGCAACCACCACTTTGAGTTTAAATTTATTTATTTATTTAGTTACTTAGTTAGTTAGTTAGTTAGTTATAAAGATTTCATTTATAGGTGATATTGTGAAGTATTTGTCTTTTTCTGTCTGCATTATTTCACTTACCCTAATGACCTCCGATTCATCAATGTTGGTAGCAAGTGGCTGGATTTTATTCACTTTGTTTACTCATTTATCTATCAATAGACACTTAGGTTGTTTCTATTCCTTGGATATCATAAAAAATGTTTCAATAAACATGGGAATAGGATATCTCTTTCAGATAGTGATTTAATTTTCTTTGGATATGTTCCCAGAGGTATAATTGCTGGATCACATGGTAATTCTATATTTCATTTCTTGGGGAAGCTCCATTCTATTATCCATAATGGCCATACCTGTTCACATTCCTAGCAACACAGGGGTGCTAAAAGGGAGCATTATTTACCTTGTGAAATACATTTCAACTATAAAAAGGAAACAAAATGAAAATTCAAATCTATAATGTCTTTTCACTTCTGATACTTTTTAGATTGTTCACATTTCCTACAGTAACCAAGAGGATGAAGATATCTTTCAAAGTTTTTATATCAATGTTATTCCATGTGTACACATATTATTTACTTCATGGGCAACTTTTGCCAAAGATTTGGAGCATGATTTCAAATATATCATATAGGTTGACTGAGACTTTGAGAGGTATGTTTTTCCTATAGATGCAATATTCGTATCTTTGAATCAAGATTATTTTAGATGAGAGATATAACACATCAGTTACAATAAAACATGCTGAAGTAGATATATCATGTTCCTTGGAAAAGTGGCCATTATAGATGACAACCTGTTAATATGGACTCTAATGTTTGTAACAGAAAGTTTTTCTTTAGTTCTAGTTTCTCTTTCAGTGGAAATGGCCAATCAAGCAAAATCTGTGATTATATTTTGTGATGTATTTTGAAAAATTTTTTAAGTTCTGAATTTACTCACGAGTAAATTCCTTTGTTCGATGCCAGGAAGTAGCTTTCCCTTGCTGTTGAACAGGGTTTGCGTGCCACAGATAGTTTTGTGGAATATCACACTATTAAACATGAATTTCTATGTAGGAACTAAAATGAAATAATGGATTTGTTTTATTTTATCTATTTTTCCTTATTATTTGCCATGGGCTTTCCTTCTACTCCACTAATATTATATAATTGCTAATGAGATAATTGTAGTATTAGATAACTTGCTCTGCTTTCCTGACATGATTAAAGGTCTTCTATGTCTGTCTGAGAGATAATGACAGAAAAAATACAAAATCACAAGACACAGATGGATGCTGTAGTGAGGTAAAAGGGATGTATAGAACAGTACGGTGGCTCTTTTTCCACAACTGGAAAATTTTGAAGAACTTTATGCCCTAGAATAAGGATTTCCAAGTAAATTCAATTTCTGAATTTTGAAGAACAGATGGATGCATTCATTTATTGACCTTACCTTTTTAGAATAGATCTATTCATTCAATTTCTCAGTCCATAAAAGCTAGTATTATAAATTTCTTAGATCTGGCAATTAATTACTCTTAATTATTGTGTCCAAACTATTCAATTCTATATTTCAAAGTTTTAGAAAAATTCAATACGTGTAAAATGTCAAGACAGTATTTTGAGTATTCCATTCTTTAATATTGAGTTGAGGGTGTTAAAAAATACTGATAACACCATAGTTTTAAAATGGATGTTATATACTAGAATGTAGAAATTATTGGTCTAGTGAAAGGAAAATGGTATGATCAATTTAGAAAAAATGTCAATTATACCCAGTATACAGATAGCTAAAGAGTCAGAGGATAGCAGACAGTATTTTGACTAGAAAAATCAACCTAATTGAACTAATTGCTGAGTTTTGCCTTTAAGTATATACATAATAAAGCAGGTAGTACAGAAAATTATTAAAAATGTGAATATACCCACAAAAATAGTACAAACCAAATGTAACAAAGATTGTGGTAGCCACAAAGCAAATTATCAGTGTTTTCAGTAATTGATCAAAAATTTTTAAAATGTTGAACATACCTTAAAATCTGTTTTATACTGTGAACTATCCTAATATTATGCATATAGTTTTCAATAGATAAATGGACGATCTCATTCTTGTACTCCTATACCTTTTCGATACATGTTTATATATCATGGTAATTGGCTCTCTTCCACACATCTGAGAGAAGGAAAATATTCAAAGTTTCTAATTTTCAACATCTTTACAAGAAAAAAAACTAAGAGAATTTTAAATCCATTGCCTCCATCATCAATTAGCTACAAAAAAATCTTTTTAAAAATCAAAAAGGCAATTATAGAATTACAGTTTTTGAAATGTGTTCAAACGGCCAATTGGCCTCATGAAGTGTAAGTGGAGACCTAACCTTTGCAGGTGCTCTCACATAGACACAATTTAGTTAGCAATACTTTTAATTAATATCACTCTTTTCTGGTAGGTAAAGTTATCCAATTAGGTATTATGGTTTTACAATAAAACATGTGTAAAGGAAAGTTTATTGTCTTTGTAAGTCTCTTCACTTAGTAAATTTTTAAAAAAACACATTGGAATTTCATGGAGCAGCATGCTTTATAAGAACATTAAAAATACTTAATAAGCAGTATTATTTGTAATAGCAATAAATTATCAAATCATTTCATGCTTTTAACACACATTATACTTGATCAATACATTAATTTATTAATTATTATTTGCATTTTTAGCCTATTCTGAGTATCATAGTATACTTTATATATATATATAAATATAATATATATATATATATTTATATATATACTACTTAGAAAGGGTGGATCTATATCTATCCCACAGTGCTTTGGTGCAGACAATTGCCCTTTCCTGATTTCTTTTGAAGCAAACAGATAATAATTTATCACTGTGATCTGACTTCTTTCAGTTCATATAACTTCTCTGAAGTATGACAGGCATAAAATCTATTGATTCCTACTGAATGGCAACAACACTGCATCTGACAAGATCTTATAGGAAAACAAACTCCCAATTCCATAATATAGAGATTCCATTCCTGGTGAGCTATTATATGAGTAAAACCACACACATTTTGTTAATTGTCTGAGGTAAAACACAACTTTCTCACATCCACTAGAAAGATTACTCCAGTAACTTTTGAGCAGTAAATTCTACTGTACTTTTGGAGGCAGAAATTTTTCTTAAACGTTCCCTAGGTCATTGCATTCTAGATATATATTTAAAGATATTGTTGAAATAGATTAAATTTGGTTTTGAATCAAATGCTAAACAGTAGTCCCAAAGTGTGTATGTGTGCAACAATTTAACAATTTCATCTACATAAAATTAAACATTTATACTCTTTCAATTTGAGAGAAGGAAAATCTAATATATAGAAGATTTAAATTCGTTGTTCACACAGAAGAAACTCTGGAAGGAAAAATTTATGAAAATCTTTACATTCAGATCTCAGATTAATAGCTACGCATGACACCCAAAGGAAAACGAAAACTGAAATTAATGAAGTTTGGTTGCAAGTATCCTACACTTGATTTATCATGCAATATAAAATTGGTGCCTGTCTTAGAATGGTGTTACTGTGATAACAACCCAGTTTTACATCTTTTAAATTGTAAGCGAATTAATCATTTTTCATATTCTAATTGGGTCAGACTATGACTTCAAGGGACAAAATTTCCATAATACCCTTGGGATTCAAAAATTAGAACATATTTCTCACATGAGAGAGATGGGGAATATCTGTATTTTCCCTGTGGTAGAAATAAAGGAAGGTACTGAACCAAATTCATTTTCAGTTATAAGAAATTAGGATATGGACCACTTATTTTCCAATTGATTCTTCATAATTCAACTGAGCATGGGCTTATATCTAAATTGGAACATTATCATCTTAAACTTATGGAATAAAACCAATGTGCATCATTAAGTCTTGCAGTTACTATATGACTAGGTGATAAGTAGGAGATACTTTGTGAAAATGTATGGCATAGGAAAATCTTAGTTTTCCAGATAACAAAGTTAAGGTGCACCTTGCCATTGTGGCACCAAGCCCCTGCAACTGTAGCAAAGCCTGCAAAAGAATGTTCATCTATCCTACAACACACATTCCCAAATAAACAAAATGCCCAGAAATAAATGTCTAATAAATATGTTCAGTGTCACAGTCTTCATAAGGACTAGATTCTCTCAATTTAGAACAATTTATCATTTGCATCGTATTAAGTGTGGACTTTTCTACATATTTGATATACCTAAGAATCCAAAAGTGATTTCAGGATCAATCCACAAGAGACAATTCTGAATCTTGCATAAAAGTGATGGGAATTTCTATATTGGGACTTCTGAGTCTAGTCCATCGATGTCTTCCTTAATAGTTTATTTAAAATTTTTTAAGTAAATAGTTAAGTTTTTGAGATCTTACAGAGTTCAGATCTTAAAAAACAGAAATAAAGCGAAATATCCAGGAAAAACTGAAAATAAGTATTCTAGCACAACTGCTCTTACTAAATATGTATACTGGAAATGGAAGACTCGGAGATTTCTGTATATCCTTCTCTCACCCTTTTATACCCACAATAATACACATTTGGAGACTGAAAGTAATCATCATAAAAGAACGTTACAAACAAGAGAGTCACACACACACAAGTCATATTCACAAACATAGATTCACCTACATAGGGATGCCTTATTTAAAAAATGCTCTCATCTTCTACTTTCCTTTTTAATTTTTAACAAAATAAAATAACATCTCCAAAAAAATAAAGGTCTAAGGATGTATATATCCTAGTTGCCAAGTAACCTAATTCTGTATTTCAAAAGTGTAAAACCTTTAGTCCCACCTTCTCATGTTAAAAAAACAAATTGGAAAACTTGAATACAAATGAAAAAAAGTAGCTCTGTTAGCGCCAACTTCATAGAAAACGTCCAGGGCTCTAACTGAAACTATCACTCTGATCTTCTTCAACTAGTAGAGACTTTCTCATTGACAGAAGATTGGTTATGTTCACAGTCAACTTTGATTGCAGATCCATATTTAATAAACAATCTCCTCACCTTCCACTCCCCTCTTATTCTAATCCTTAGCCCTGAATACAAAAATATCACTTATGACTGATTCTGCCTTGTCCTGTAGCCTATTCCCATAGCATCTAGGAGAAGTTACTTGCTATGGGAAAGCTAACCCAATGGTTAATCGAGAGATACACTACCTAGGATTTGTATAAAGGAACAAGAAAAGGCAAACAAAACAAAACAAAACAAACAAAACAAATTGACAGTTGGAGTCAAAAGTAGAGACAGACACCTGACCCATGAATCTATACTATTCTCTATTCTTACTCATACAGCTTCCTGAGTTTTAGTTACGTGTATTGGTACCCAGCTAGTGAAAACATTTCTCAACATGACTTTCAGATAGATGTGATCAGATGCTCATGTTCAGGCAGATTAGACATGAGAGAAAATGAGCCTTATAGCTTCCTATATATCTCCATAAGCTGAAGGTACCACTCTGGGCTTCTTTTGTTTCCTTGTCTCTGAGTGAAAAAAAGTGGTGAGGAAAGTAGCAACTGCTGCAATCTACAGTGATTAGCATCCCATGTTGAGGACTGTGGAGATTTTCTACAAGCCAGCATCCCTTCATGATATCAGAAAGTGTAGTCTGCCTACCCACACGTGATTGTTAGCTAAGAGAAAAGGAGTTCCCCTCTTGTTTGAGCTGATGTGTTTTATGTTTCTTTGTTTTGAGGGTAGCCTGAAGCCTATTTAATACAAATACAACCCATTTAATATAAATTTAAGTTAATGAATGTCATTAACGTACTATTAAGATTAAAAACTAAACCAACTGGAAGTAGAGAGGCATTATAATGAATGGGAGAAAAAGAGGTTCTGAGTCCAAACAAACTGACTGGATTAGAACCCAGTTATCCCATTTGCTAGCAGGGAAACGTGGAAAAAAGAATCTCTCCTTGTCTCAAATTCTATAGTTCTAAGGGAGGATAAGAGTATCCTTCTCGAGAATTTGGTAAGATTTACAAATTCATGCAAAGTAAAATAGACTGTAACCTGCCAAGCAGTAGATGCCCAAAATATGCTAGCAATTACTCTGGCTGGTAGGGGAAAATTCAGTTTCCTAAGCACCTGTGGCTGAGGGTCCCTCTTTCCCACTCTCCCTAGGACCAGGTCCCTCCATTTTTGCTTGAATGCTAGTGAGTCAAATCCACATCCTAAATCCCCTTTCATTCCAATAAGCATAAAGCTCCCATTCCTTTCGACCACCAGGCAGAAAAACTGACAGGCAAATCCTGGTTCTGGATGACTTACTTTTAAACAAATTTAGACTTTGTAGAGATATTTATCCTAAAACATGATATAGGCCAGACAGGAATTTCAAGAAGTTTTGAATCAGTGTATTAATGATAAGCACTTTTATTAAGGGCAACCATAGGCTGTAGAAACATGTAGCAAGAATAACGTAGCTTGTACTATTGAAGAAGTGGCATGAAGTGTACAAATGGCTTCACCATACAGCATTTCTTGTCACTCCTATGAGATGCTCAGAGCTCACCTGAAGTGTCCATGGGTCTAGAAAAAGATGGAAAATTTACTCTCCTTTCTTTTAGCTATAAAAGATATTAATTACATATGGTATTACATAGTTCCTTGTATTCCATCATTATTCTATCCAAGAATGGGTCAAAGATGTCATGCTACAAGTTTACTAAAAATATATAACTACAATTCTTAAAATGTCAACTGAAACGAAGTAGAAAAAGAAGGAGGAAAAGGCAGAGTATGGGGTAAAGAGGAGGACAAAGAAGATAAAAAATGAAGAAAAACACTTGTTCAAATATAATTTATTAAGGGAGTGAAGACAGGCCTTTTATGTGTCAGTTGGCATAAAGAAGACACAAATGATGTCTGGATATGACAAAATAATCCTTCTTTAATTGTTTTTAAGCATATGTGAAATAGAAATATAGCCATAATCCATTTGCTTATATAATCTTGTTCAATAGTTTGTTAAAATTATACTGCAAACAGATGAAGGGAAAAGTAAGCTCTGATAGCTGTTCTAAGAGTTTGAAAACAGCTGCAATTTGATGTTACACTCTCACTGAAAAATACCTTCCAATTCAATGATATCAGAGAAACAGTTTTTGAGGAAATAAGGAGGTTTTAATTTAGACTTATCAACTTTTTAAAGAAAGTTTATTGAAAGCATACAGTTTTCAAAACCTGAATAATTCTGCTAAAGCCTCATTCTTTGTCATTGTTACTGTTATTATTGTAAATCATATTAGTGATGATACCACTTTTTTGCTCCCTTTTATAATCATACCAGAAGCTAAATAATAAGCTAAGTATCAATGAACCTTATTTGACAATAAAATGTGCACACATATGCTACATATTTATAAATGCTTTTGAAAGGCTATGCTATTCTGAGATCATTCTTTCAACATAAAATGTACAAAAATAAGCTTATGTAATGTGATCTTTCTACAAGGATACTCTACTGATGAGAAGAAATACTGGGGAAGACAGCACCATGCACGAAATTAATCACACTGAAACAAATGTCAGAAATTCACAGACACTTATCATGACTGTCATAAACAAATGAGTAGCAATAAGAAATGTGTCAATACTCTATTTCACTGCACAGTAGTTTTCCCTGATCCATGGTTTCACTTTCCATGTTTAACAGTTACTGTGGTCAATTGTGGTCTGGAAGCAGATCCTTCTTCTGACGTATGCTCAAAAGGTCAATAGTAGCCTCATGCCATGTCACAATGCTTACACCATTCATCTCTCTTCATCTTTCCATGTAGGCATTTTACCACATCATCACAAGAAGTCATGTAAGTACAGCACGAGAAGATATTTTGGGAAAGAAAAAAAAAGAGACTGCATCCACACAACTTTTATTACAGCCTATTATAATTGTTTTATTTTATTATTAGTTATTGCTGTTATTCTCTTACTGTGCTTCATCTGTAAATTAGTCTTTATCATAGGTATGTATGCATAGGAAAAACACAGTATAGATAGGGCTCAGTACAATTTATGGTTTCAGTCATATATTGAGGGTCTTAGAATGCATCTTCTGTGGATAAGGGGGACAACTGTACAAAAAAAAGGATATATTCTTAAAGCCAAAAGAGTATTCTAAAAAGCATATTTTCTAAGGGGAAGAAATATGAGCACGAAAATGCATTTTTTTCCAAAATAATGAAGTTGTCTCTTGTATTGCACACTTTATGTGAACAATGGGATTGATCTGACACCCGTCTAACTTTGTCACTGGCAATTCAATAGTTGAATAAGCAATCATTTTTGCCCTCTCTGAATCGTTTAGTCTTCCCCGAATTTGGTGCCCAGAGGATGTCTTTTCAGTGAGTGTTTAAAAGAATAATTTATATGTTGACAATCTGAAAAACTATAGTAACACTAAAAAGCAGAGCAGCATGTTCAGTGTTTTATGTAGTATGAAGAGGAACAAACATTTCAAAAGATTCCTGAAAACATGAATTTAAGATAGCAGGTTCCTCTTACAGCACTAATCATACAATCATTCAAATACTGCAGGGATTTATTTAACATCTTGCTGGTTTCCCCTAGGCTCTTAGGTGCCACATTGCAAGACAGAAAGTCAAGTGTACTTCATGTAACCTTCTTTGCCGCCTTTTCTCTCATTTTTCTTTCTGTAATGGTCTGTCGTTTGCAAGCCCCCCTCCCCAACCCACCAAATGCTAGAATCTCATAGCAGTCACTTTTTTTTTTTATGAAAAATCCTTTTTAAGTGTTAGTCCCTGAACACATTGAAGTGGTAGTCACATCTGCCTGGTGGCTTCTGTTTAATGGGAGGAAAGGCACACTTTTCCGCAAAGGAAAGGCCTTGAAGATGACTAGAGCTGGAGACATCAAAGTGCCACTGTAAGCCCCTCTCTGCCTTGCTGTCTCTCTCTGACCCCCAACCTTCCCCTCCCTTCCTCCCTCCCTTCTTCTACTCCCCCCCTCCCTCCCTGTGCTCCTCCCTTCTCTCCTTCTATTTCTCCTTACCACCTTCTCTCTTCCTCTCTTTATTTTGTTCAACTTTTAAGAAAAATACGCTGTTCAGGTTTTTTTTGTTTTCCCTAAGTTTCCAACCTGTGTTCCTTCTCTAAACTATGTTTAAACAGACAAGACTGAAAATTCAATCATGAAAAACTACTTTATGCTCATAAAAGCATGCAGATACTATTGTTATTAATACCTTCATCATCAAAGCAGCAAAATTTTACCCAGGCTCAATTTTTTTTTCCTGCCCTAGTAATGTTAGTACTGCTAATTGAATGTCATATGATGTCAACAAATCAGGCGTCTATGATGCTCTGAGTGTGTCCTTGCTATCTTCTCTTCTTTTTTTTTTTTTTTTTTTTTTTTTTTTTTTTTTTTTTTTTTTTTTTTTTTTTTTGTTACACTTTTCTCTCTGCTTACATGATCTGGATGGGATTTCAAATGGGATAACTTACTGAAGGCAGTCCCCATGGATCTGGTAATCCCCAAAAAGATGGGATCTCCATTTTCCAAAGTAACCCATCATTCCTAGTCAGATAACTACAAAGATCCTTGTCTTGACCAACATATCTCAAAGCAGAAAAACAAAGTCATGCGATGCTAAGTCTTGAACAGTGCTTATCAAAAATAAATTCTTATCAGTCATTTCTCAGATCTAGAAGTCCAGAAGGGAGAAAAAATTTATAGAATTTAAATACTAGCACAAAAATGTGACATAGTAAGATATGGATAAAATAGAAAACACAAAACAAAGAACGCTAGAGCTCAAACTAAGTAAACACCATAAGAGAGCAAGGTGCAAATGGAAAATGAAAAATACTTTTGAGTAATGGATGATTTTCTACGTGACAAAAGATGTTATAAGTGCAACACATATAAACTACCACTCTCTTTAGATCCAACAGAAGCTTGCATATGGGGCCAGTGATTCAGTTTGCTAGGATCAGTGCACATGGTCTGAAATAAAAACCTGTTGGCAATCGGGTTCCAATGGCAGTAGGCCATGAGTGACAATCAGACAAAATCTACTGCAGGAATCAATTGTAGAGCAAGACTGGAATGGTGAAATGCCACATTCACTATACTCAGTGGTACCTCTAAAGCAGGGGTCTGTAAAGTCCAGATAGTAAATATTTATAACTTGACGAACCAGGTTTCTGTTACAAATACTCAACACTGAGTTGTAGCTTGAAAACAGGAATACACAATATGTAAATGAATGAGCTCTAAGTGGGATTCAGCCCTGCATTTGATGACCCCTATTACTAAAAAGCACATCTTAGTAAACATTTTAAATTATTTAATTATTTTTAATTCTTATTTTATGAGTACATGGAGAGGTGGTCAGGGTTGGGAGTGCTGGGGCGCTCACTTCTGATTGTCATGTATCATAAACCCATAAACAGCTTCTGTGGTAGAAGCATTTTGAGAATCTAATAAACTAAGAAAGTTGCAGCTCCTGGACACCAATGTAAACAACTATGTATGTATCCCACCATTAATACTTCTTTATATACTGGACATAATCAAAAGCATCAGGAAAAGCCATATTAAGAAATTAAAAGTTGTGATTAAAAAGGAGGCGTGCTTGGGAATACAGCTCATTGCAAATTTGCATACATGTCTATTTTTCTAGATTTAAATAAGCAATCTATTTTTCTAAGGACTCTTGCTTGTTTTTAAACACTTAGTTTTCTCTGTAGATCAGTATCTCCTGAATGGGACACACTTGCGGATATTTTAGCAGCTGTCCATTGATTATAAAAAGTGATTTTTAATTTTTAATTTTGTTCAGTTAGCAACTGAAACTCTAATTTCATGACGTTAAAGGCACCTGAAAATCATCGATTTTCTTAATCTCATCAGTATATTAAGAACGCTTTACAATGTACATGCACTTCAAGATCCCTAAAGTCTAATTCTACCAAAAAAAAAAAAAGTTGGCATTATTACTGTAAATAACCATTGAGTTTCTATCAATCACTAACAGCAATGTTGTTTTTAGGAGGGAACACTTTCTAAAAATGTTTACTAATTCAAAACAACTCTGCCCAACTTGCAAAGTAACCTGTATGTGTAATACCTTTGTTGAAAATTTCAACCCCTTCCCCAACAGAATCATTCATAAGTTCCCATGTGACTGGAAGCAACAGTTCTATAATGGAAATGTCACTGCAACCTTAAATATAGCATTCACCACCGTGAAAACTGTAATAACAGATGCTCACAAATGCCTGGTGTGATGAATCAATGCAGAGAAAGGAGAGAAAGAGGTCTGTGTAGGTGTCTGTGTGGAATGGGAGTGAAGAGTGCCTTACAAACACAGGAGTAAACAGATGGCAATGACGGAGGCATGCTGGGGCAAATTTGACTTTTTACACCCTGGGACTTCTCTGCTACCTGCAGTTACCTATACATCAATTGGACAAAATAATGAAGATTCAAAGGCAAGTAGGAAAAAAAAGAAAGAATCAAGAATGACTTTATTGCTATTACTTTGGTGATGAGAACAAAAGAAAATAGGAAATAAAAAAGAGTAAATGAGACAGAGAAGTTGTTTTTAAAAAGGTCAGTCAATATACATTGACTAGGCTCTCTGACATATTCCACGGTCTAAAGTAGTTCATAATCCATTAATTTTTTTCTTAGTGTTGTATTAAACAATGTTCTAGGTAGTAGAGAAAGACTGAAAAATACGCTTGTAATTCCTTTTTTATTATGATAAAATAGATAATTCAAGCTAACTTTCCCTCTTAGAAAAAGAAAATAGGAAAGCAGGACAAAATACATAACCCAAAATAACCAGGACTCCGAAACAGTGCTAGCCCAAAACAACAAGCAGTATCAACTGATCTGTAGGGACTAGAGTATTGACATTAACAGGCATAGATATTAAATAACTATGAATACAACTACTTTTAAATAACTATATAAACTATGTTCAATGAGAAAAATATAAGAATAATATTTTGTTTAGAAATACAGAAAATGTATTAAAAATCAGAATATATAACAAACTTAGGGACTCAGTAGATGGGACAACAGAAAATTAGACAAAGTAGAAGAAAAAGTGGACTGAAACATAAGTAAGAGGGGAAAAATTCCAGATTGAAATACAGAAACAGAGATGAATGAAAAATAGAAGAAAAATATGAGACACAGAAAATACACTAAGAACTAATGTATCTCTAATTGGAATTGGAGAAAAGGAGGAGAGATAAAATGAGTCAGAAGTAAAATAAGGCAATGGCTAAGAAATTCCCAAAAGATAAAAGATGTGAAACCACAAATTCAAGTCGGTCTAGTAATTCCAAGCATGTGAATATAAATTAATACATTTCGGGAAATTGTTGTCTCTGTTTCATGTTTCTGCGTGTCTTAGAAGCAGAAGCACTAACTGGTTTTGTTCTAGACTTTTACATGGATGCTTGCATAGCAAACAGCCTTGAATAATAAGAGTTAGTGCCTCACTCTGGAGAAAGGGGAGGTTTCTGCATGCTCCAGTATAACAAAGGTAAAGCTATGAACTCTCATGTTTCTTCACCTCAAGGCGTCTCACCTGAAATGCAACCCACTGAGTGCAGGTGTCATGAGGCCTTGGCATTGCTACCTGGGATTTAAGGCTCAGGAAAATAGCATAATCCTAATAGTCTCCTTAGTGGTAATATTGTGAATAACAAAGTCCTTGCCTGTATCCTAGAAGCATCCTGTCTTCTGCCAAAATGCATGAAACTGTGGCAAGATAACTGTTTTAGCTTCAAAGTCAAGTAAAAAATAGCAAACCTTTCACAATTATTGATATATACATATGTATATACATACACACATATATATATTTACACATATACATTTACATATACATATACATATATACATTTCAATACACACTTCAATACACATAAAGAAATACACATTTCAATAGAAATTGTGGAACTGAGAAGATAATAGCATGATATCAAGTCTTAGAAGAAAACTCTGGCAATCTAGAGTTCTTCAATCAGCAAAAATGTCCTCAATATTCAAGGTGATTTTCAGATAAACATATTGAGAATATTTATTACCACCAGACTCACACTTAAGGAATTCTAAAAAGTATGCTTCTGGCAGCAGTAATATGACTATAAATGGAAGCCCTCAGATGCAGGAATGATGACAAACAGCAAAAATGCATATATGGCAAAATTTAAGTTAATTTATACAACAATCATGTATGTTGTTAGAAATATAAAACCGATTAAAATAAAAGACAGCAATGGCATTAAGTTTGGAAAAGAGTTGGTGGTACTAAATGTTCTAAGGTGATCTTTTTTCGAGGACGAAAGAAACTTCCTCATTTTTACTCATATTTGTTACACTAGTTTATAACAAGTAATGTTGGTTAATCTTGCACTTAAGTTCAGAGTCCTAAAAACTGAGCTATTCCTA
This sequence comes from Panthera uncia, assembly GCF_023721935.1. Taxonomy (NCBI): domain Eukaryota; kingdom Metazoa; phylum Chordata; class Mammalia; order Carnivora; family Felidae; genus Panthera; species Panthera uncia. Next base: position 52,002,759 of record NC_064811.1, read on the forward strand.
TGTAGGTAGTACAATTATTTGGATCATCAGAAAGAAGCTAGTGGTTAATTAACTATATGTTAACATTTTTTAAAAATATTTATCAAGCTTGTACTTGCATGTATAGTTTGGCAATTTTCTTCTCCTACAAACTAGAGGAAGAGCAGCACACAACACTGTAAATGACATTCACCTTAAACAAGCTAAGCAATGATTTAGGCTTCAGTACATTTCTACCTGTCTCCTCAGCGATACTGTGTTCTCATAGAGCAGGGGGAAAAAAGACACCAACCCCACTAATGAAGCTGTTGGGCCCTGTGGCCTGATGTCGGAACAGCAGACGCTGACTTCATCAGCATTTAAGTTACAGGAGCAGAGAATGTTTTCTAGTTGAGCATTGTTCCAGTTCTTTGAACAGACTGCCATGGATTCCTGGAGCTTGACCACATTACAATTTTCACACTTAGCAACTGTAAAATTGTTAAAGCGATATCTTTCCACACGGTTTATCCTTTATTACTGCGAAGTTTGGCATACCACCTTAGTTACGGGCTTTAAATGCCACTTTCATCACTTCCCAGGGTAACCTTGGCCATGAAATCGGAAAATCAGATCATTTTCTGGTCCGTTTTCTTCTTTTTCTTTGGATGAGATTAGATTTTGCTACGGTTGACTGACAAATCTCATTTAGGATTCAAGGAGAGGCCCGGGCCCGACCTCTTTAAGAAGTGGGAGGTGAGATGTCTTAGGCAGTGATGAGGAAGAAAGGACCAATTTCAACTCATCACACAAAGGCAATTAGTGATTAATTCACACTGTGAGACAAAAATACTTGTAAAAGTGTTTCTTAGCGTCAGGTCACAACATTAGTTAAAATTCTTTAAAAATACCAATCATGTTCAAGGGTTTTCCTCTGCATGTTTTGTTTTCCTTTCAGATTATATTTCTAGGTCTGTTGAAAGGTAAAGCACAAACCAAAATTGTTTTTACCTGATTAAATGTGTTCCATGATGAATAGGAAAAAAATAATATTTTATTTTAAGAAAGAACAAACATAAATCCAAAATAGATACATTTCCTATGAAATGTTAACTTAAGGCCAATTGTTTTATTATTCAAGAACATAATGATTAGTTGCTGGGTTGTACATATTCCAGATATTGATATTGCCTGCTTTGGGGACATTTATTCATTGCAGATAGGTGAAAAAGTGTGGTTGGATAAAGGATGAAAATAATAATTGATAAATGCTTCAAAATTAATATTATGTATTCTAGACTTTGCTCTTTGAGTAGAGTAGGTTTAAAATCTCAAAGATGAGTTTAGGGATGAGCTGGCATTTTGAAATCTATGTCCTACACAAATTTACATTAAACTGATTGAAAGAAGAAAGTCAACTAGATATATTATCATGAGAATTTGAGTAAGTAAATGGATCAATGGGGCATTGAAGCCATCTTCTTTTCTTTAGAGAATTGTTCAACATTGAAAGGCCATTTGATTCAAATATGCAAACTTGGAAGAAGAATGGTATCTTTAAAGAGCTACTGGCTTCAAATGGCTGTTCCTTTATGTTGATTTTTCCTTACTTCCTTGTTTCTTTCTAAATTTCTTGGCTCAGTCAGTTAGGCATCCATCTTGATTCAGATCATGATCTTAAGATTCATGAGATAGAGCCCCCCATCAGGCTCTGAGCTGACAGTGTGGAGCCTGTTTGGAATTCTCTCTCCCTCTCTCTCTCTGTCTCTCTCAAAATAAATAAACATTTAAAAAATAATTTAAAAAAACTGCTTTTTCTGACTAGCTGCATTTCTAGGAACTGTCAGTGTATCACATTTTATATCACTGAGGCTCTAGTTACTTCAATAAGAACTTTTAGATGTCCTCAATTTCTCTTTAGATATCTTTAGTTTCTGATGTGTTTCCAGTCAATTTGAGGCTCTAGCCAAATACCTAGTAAAAGAATAAGCTGAAATCCATTTCTAAAATGTTATATGAGGGGTGCCTGGGTGGCTCAGTCGGTTAAGCGTCCGACTTCGGCTCAGGTCACGATCTCGCAGTATGTGCGTTGGAGCCCCGCGTCAGGTTCTGTGCTGACTGCTCAGAGCCTGGAGCCTGTTTCAGATTCTGTGTCTCCCTCTCTCTCTGACCCTCTCCCGTTCATGCTCTGTCTCTCTCTGTCTCAAAAATAAACATTAAAAAAAATAATAATAAATAAATAAAATGTTATATGAGGAAGAAGTGTGGATCACAGTAGCTTGAATAAAGTGCTAAATAAATATTTGTGAAATTGGGCCATCTCCCTTAATCTCTCTAGCTGTATAAATACTGCAGTGCACATAGCAAGTATTCATATGTAGGACTCAAATGTTTTGAAATCAATTATATGCAAAGATTCTCAGCTGCCTAAAAGCTTAGTTTTCTCCAAAATGGAAAATCTTTTAGTAATACGGCATATACACTACCCTAATGGAAAACTCCACTGACGTTTGATTTTATTTTACATATTAGGTGAATTTCTGAGAAGTGGTGCAAAGCAAGCATATGTATAAAAGGGAAAAAAAATCTCAGTGGGTTTCATTATACTTTCGGTTAGATATCTCTTAGCAAAAGATCTTGTCTTTGGTACATGAGAAAAATTATTATGTACCTGGGAATCTCAAGGTTCATTTCAGAAAGTACTCCTCTTTTATCCCTATGCTTCTAATATCATATACACTTTGAAGATGCTAGGCAAGTAAGGGAAGAAAAATCTCTAAAATTTGCACTTCTGCAAATCTCAAAGATATACACCCTCACTTAAAATCTCATATTTGTATGAATATTAAAATACAGCATCTCTACAATTTCCATTTTGTTTATGATTCTCATTAATTTCACGATACTATTATGTAGTGGGCTGAAATTTTGACTATGCTGTCCATGATATCAGTAACATTCAGCTCTATTTTATTTATCAAATAATAATTATTTTCAAGTATATGCAAATTAATTTGTCTTAAAAGTTAATAACATGCTACAGGATATACAAATGAGAGATATGATGGTATTTGACCAAAATAGTTGATAGTTGGGCAAGGAAAAAGGTGGTAAAAGAAAAATAAATACATGGGTATTTACAATAAAAGTATACTATAGATGTCATTTCTCCTAAAACTGTACTTTATTTTTTTTTCAGGTACTTAGTCTGTATTTTATTAATAAATGATTCCCCTCTGTGTGGTCAATGGATTTAGCAACCATTGAATATATTTCCATGGTGCATATTCTTTTATTGTATTAAAAGAGTTCTCTCATTCTAAAGATAGATATACAAATTATCAGATTATTTTTCATGTAGCCAATATTTAGCTAGAATTTACCCTATCTCAACAATTGTTTTAAGTCTGTGTTATATAATTGAGAGGTGAGTATCTCGGTCGCTGGACCCCCAGCACAGTTTTCTCTGTGCTTTCAGTCAGTTGATAATGTTTCAGAGACAGAGAAAATTCACTTCTAGGTATAAAATGTCAGCACTTTCCTCCTATAGAACAGAGTAGATTTTTGACATTTTTGTCCATTTCAGGCAAGTTATATACATATTCTATATAGGTTGTTCTGTGCTTTGTGCCTAGTTGGGTTTCAGTATAAATTGGATTCCAGTAACCTAAAGGTGTCTATTTTTCTCAGTGTCTTCCTAAAACATTGAGAATACTCTGTGACCCAACCTTTTTACTTCCAGGTGCATCTTCAAAGCAATGGATTCATGTGTTCAGGTTTTGCAGATTTAGAATAATTAAAGAAAGGGTATGGCAGCTGGGAATCATTGGGAAGAAATGTCAAAGGCTGTATTTGTACACATCAGCATGATTCAAAATACTGATTTGAAAATAGTGTTTTAAATATATACCTTGGATCCTAGATCCTAATTTCACTTAAAAAAAAAATGCTCCCCTCTCCATCTATGGCTATCAGTTCAAAACAATAGAGTGAAACTCTATCACTTATGGTTTTCAAAGCAAATAAGGTTTCTTTATTTTTTATTTCATGCATTTTACTAATTTGACATACTGTTCAAAGCTAGGCTACTTCATCAAACTCTTAGGAGATCATTCAAATATTCTGACAACTGACAGTAACTGATTAGTTAGTGTGAATTTTTATACTCAGTCATGTGGCCAAACTAATGCTACAAAGAGATATATGCTGTATTCAGACTGTCAAATAGAAGCACGAAGACAACATCCAGGAGACAGTATTTTTCATGTGGCATTTTTCAATCTGTATTTGTTTAGAAGCTTTTTTTTTTTAATTTTGTGTAAGTGATTATCAAATACAAGGGGGAAAAAGCTATGGAAAATATACAAAGCTTTCCAAATTTTCAGGATTTTACTTTTCAAATCACAACACCATTTACCTCAATTCCAACTACATATTTTTTTAATGCAAGTCAAAAAAATGCTCTACTGTTGGTGAACATATGCAGGCTTCACCAAATTCTACTGATATTTTATAATGTCACTAAGACCTGTAGCCTCAGCAGCCTTTCCTTATTCGGAAAACACATCTTTCTACTGACATATCAGTTTTGAAAACGTATAAAGCCAATTTGATGGCAAGTGTGGATATGTGTTATTTCATGACCAGTCAGATTAAATGGAACAGCCTCAAGAGATCCTGCAAGAACTATTATGATGTCAATAAAATGTTCCATGAGTGGCAGGGCTAAGCCCAGGACAATTCCCCCTCTCACTACTGGGAGTCCAGTCACATGCTGAGGGCACTCTGAGGAGTACTCAGCAGGATTAGAAATAGCCTCAGCATGACCAATATAATTTCTTCTCTCCAGAAAAATAAGCATTTAACAAGTGGGGCCAAGGAGAAATATTGAATTAGAAGGATTAAGCTATGTTTCTACCACTAACAATAAATTTGTGTTTGGTAAAAACACTTTATCCAACTGTATTATATACATGGTGATCTAAAGGCACATTGGGGAACAATTTCATAGAATTTAGAGGATTCTAAGGACTTTACAGATTAATATAATAATATTAATTGATATTAGGTTTATCTCTAATGCTATTTTCAGGGTATGGGTAACATTTAGTAAATAGACTACAGGACTTAGCTTGATTTTATTTTAACTATAGACAATTGGCCTATAATATGTTAGAGTCTAGGAAAAGAAAAGAACTAAATCCGCATCATTTTTGCCTCCTTGCATTGGCTAAGATCAGAGTAAGTATTTATTAAAAGCTATCACATCCAAAGGTTAGTAATGGACAATTCTGTAGTCTTAAAACCAATCAGTGATCTATTCCAATTCCATATGAAGTGAATTTTCCTTCACTTTCTGTACACTTTCTGTACTTTCTGTCATTAACTGATACAAATCCTGTGTCTTTTCTTTATTTAGGTGACTATAGGTCTCATTTTCTCTAGTTTCCTATTTTATGAAGTGTGTGCTAAAACTTAGAAACAGATTAGAAAAGTAGGACTGATGCAAAAATTAACTAAGGTTCACATGGAATATTTTAGGCTTCACTATTAGGGCTAAAAATGAAAATAGACTTGGGAAAGGGACATGGTAATAGAGGCTGTAGCAGAACATTTCTCATAAATCATTTATACTAGTGTATAAATGTTTTCTCTCACTTTGTTACCACACACCTTAACCTCATAAATTTATTTATGAATGTTTGGGGGCAGAGATGTTGGAAATCACTGTGAAGCACAAATGATCTATAACTAATATCATTAAAAATTTAAAGTTAGCCAAGTACTTTTATCAACCCTGAGCCATAATTATTTAATAAACATTAAATTTATAATTATTATCACCAGCATTCATTCAGCAAATATATTTATAGTATTTATGATGTGCCAGCCTTTGATCTGGGTACTGAGGCCACAACGGTATACAGAATAGAAAAATAATAAAATCATGAAAACAAATTCATGGATATTATCTCACTAAATGCTTAATCCAGGAGGCCAGACAGATACCTGCATTAAACAAGAAGTTTTGATAAGGAGGTAAAAGGCAGAGCCAGTCAAGCACATGTCAAGGAGGAAGAAAGCTTCAGAGGTGGATAAATAGGAAAGGAGCTGAAACTTTGGGGTAATGTGAGAAAAAAATGTAGCAATGTTCCTACATCATTGATTACTGAAATGATTCTCAAATTTCCAAGCCAACATTCTTCATAAGCGCTACCACTCAAAAAATTTATTTTCCGTCTTTCTCTACTAGGTGTGTGTAAGTGTAATTATATGTGCATTGATTGATATAACAGATCGTACCTGCATCAAGTTACACTTGATGTGTATTTAAGTTTCCCACAATTCGTTGATAAAAATGAAACCTAAAATGCACATTGATATTATTTAGGAAAAATTAAATATAGCAACATTAGAATATTTCTTTTATCTCATGTCTTCCAGTTGACCATTTTATTGGTCTTCATTTTTGATATGTGTGTGTATGCGTATCTATATTTGTGTAGTATTTATTGAACACCTTTATGTGCTAAGCACAACACAGACATAATTATTACAAATGCATTCAGTCATTTTGGGAATCTATTCTTAGGTCCTTTTTGCAAGAAAAGAAAATAATTATAGAATGTCTTTTACTAGAACTTAAACCCAGGTTTTCTGCCTGGACACCTAACATTTTATTCAGGATTTCAAAGTTTGCCCAAAGCAAATTTCATTACAGAATTCTTAAAAATAAAAGATAAGGATTGTCTCTAAAACAGGTAATAATTACCTGATACATTTCTTTTCTCTTTTATTAAAATAGAGTTTCTCAAAGGTAAAGCATTTCATTGTAAATTTCACCCATTTCTCATTTATCATTCTTCAGTCACCTTCTCTGATTCATTTGTTTATTTAGTTTTGAACAACTGGCTTTAACTTAGAATCTGGAGCATTATTACAGACACCCATAAAGATATCTAAAGCCCACAAAAACAGAGAAACCTTGTTCATAATTTTAGCAATCATTGTAAAAGAAATCTGTAAGGCTTTGAATGAAAGCAGTTAAATTGTCAATTCCCACAGCTGTCACATGAGCAGTGAGCAGTGAAGTTCCCCATCCATAGTACACTTTGTAAATCAGCCAGCTCCTCTTGGGCAGGAAATCATCTGTTTCTGAAGAGTTCGCACAATCCTTTCTCCCAACAGAAACCTTGAGGTTTCTCTGTGGTCTGTCCGCAAAATAGTGATTTCACAGGCTCTTCATTTTTAATAAATATTAGCCAGCAGACTTCCCTGGGCTGGTTCCCCAGTGTCCTGAGCCACTGCAAGGGCATGCGGGCTTCTGTGAAATCCCTGTGGGTATGCGGATGTGCTGAAGGTTTTAGAATGAATGCCTTAAAAAAATGCTGCCAGCAATTTCAGTGACTTCCAAACTGAATTTATTCATACCATATAGCTGCAAAACAATTCTGTACTGACTTTGCAGTTGCTGGCCATTTTCTTTTATGTGGCTGATTTCTGATGGTGTGAAATGTCTTGATTACTGAAAAAGCATGTTTTCCATGAGAGCATTAGTTTTAAAATTTTGTATATGTGTTTTTACAAAAGTAAAAATTCTACAGTTTAAGTGCTGGTGCATAAGCATATTATTTAATTTCATAGATATCTAATGGGATAAAGTTCAAATATAACCTCTCACTCACACACAAAAAAAAAACCCAAAAAACAAAAACAAAAACAAAACAAACAAACAAAAAAACCCCAAACATTGGCAGTTCAGTTGAGAATGGTCAATTTCTGTGGCATGCTAGGGAAATGTGAAGTATTATAGTTTATTAAACCATGGAACTTATAGCTCACTCTTTTGAATCAAATTGATTGCTTCTATCAGGTACCCCCCAAACCCTCAGAGAATGTAGAACGATTATTTGGCTATTGCCATAGTCACATAAGTCTTTTCAAATAAGGAATCTCTGAAGGAAAATTGACACATTTAATCCAGATACCTGTTTTGCATTTCTATAGGCTGTTTTCTGTGTGCGGTTTAGCAATGTAATTTTCTGAAAGCTAGGTTTCCTCTACAAAAGAATACTTAGCCATTGTTCTGTATCACAACTTAATTTCCACCCCATAGGAATAAAGATTTTCTTCCTTTCCTGTATTATTCTGAAGATCTTTCAAATAATTTTATTTTCAAAATCATAATATCTTCACTCTATCACATGAATAGTGAAATATTACATGCATGTATTTATCACTTTTATGATTAATACCCTTATCCTTATATTACAGTTGCCCAGTCCACTTTGGGAAAGATACGGGAAGGCAATTGTGTTTCTTTTTATTTCAATTCACTGTCAGTTTTCTGTGCCCTCCTACTAGTGCAAAGCTGCATTTTAAATGGCAGTTGCTGGAGTCACTGGAAACCTATTCTGTGAGTAGGAGTAGAGAAATGATAAAGGTAATACAATCTCTAGCTTAACCCTAAATCTTTGTGTTCACACAAGTATCCTAGAGTTAACACTCTCTATCTGTAAAGTGACTCAAAGGCATTCTGAGGATAAATGAACTTATACAGAATATAGATGATATGCCTTCAGTGTTTTGTTTTTTATTTTTTTTAATGTTTATTTTTGAGAGAGAGAAAGAAAGAGAGACAGAGAGAGAGAGAGAGGCAAAGCGTGAGCGGGGGAAGAGCAGAGAGGGAGACACAGAATCTGAAGTAGGTTCCAGGCTCTGAGCTGTCAGCACAGAGCCTGACACTGTGCTGGAACTCACAAACCATGAGATCATGACCTGAGCTGAAATTGGACGCTTAACCACCCAGATGCCCTGCCTTCAGTGTTTTAAATAAAAATGTTTCTAAGTGAATGCAGTGCTTTGATTATGGTTAAAATGCTCCATGTTGATTTTTCAAATAATTTTTTTAGGGATCTTTTGCCCATCTACATATAGTCCTTCAAATCATTAATTCATAAGCTCTTGATTCTAATAAAGCTCTTGTATTGAAAAAAAATGTAACTTCAAATCAATTTTATGATTAGGTACAAGGCATTTACTGTTATCAGTTAAGAATTGGAATTCAAACTCAAATTTCTACACAGGATGACTTTTAGGGCTTGGAATTATGGACAAAGAATTTTCTCAGTACCCACAGTGACATTGTTAAGAGACAAAAGTACACATATTTAAAAAACAAAAAACTCAATTTCTCTGTTCCTTAAAACAAATGAGTTTTTAAATACATTCCTGACATAAAATGGGGAAGAGCTCTCAGATGCCTATACCCATGATACCAGTATTATTGGAATGTCAAACACTTTGTTAGGCAATCTGCCAGCAGTAAGTACAATTACCGATGCTATTCACAGTCATCGGCATATGGGCTTTCCGAGGTAGTGTCCGTTGTCCCTCTGTGCAGATTCATCTTTCATAAGCTAGAGCAGGCAGGAGGTAAAACTGAGTACAGTGTGCTGAGGCATGCAACACTTCTGAATTTAGGCTGTTCATAGTGATTCAATGATCTCCTGGTCAATTCCTTATTTCTCACAAGTATATAAACACATGGAGAGTAAAAGCAGAAAGTAAGAGCAACAAGAGCATTAGGCCACTGAATTTAAGACATATTGTATTGTATTGATTCAAACTGTTTCAATGCCTCAACTCGTCACTAAGTCCATGCACCTCCATTATGTTAAAAGCCAAATACATGTATTGATCTGTGGTAAATTTCTTGGAAACCATAGGGTAGAATGAACCACAAAAGGCTGGGGGGAAAACATTCTAGGAAATAATTTTTAAGCAAGACTGATATACCAGCAAATTGAAGATACACATAAGTGCTTAAAAATAATTGCTTTGCTGCTCTCAATACAGTAGAATCTCTATGGACTCCCGCTGGAGTGTAACACCACGTAAGGCATTTATGGTGACCATTCAGTTTGTTCAGGATTAACCTAATCAATATCTGTAATCTAGTTAACTGTGTTTATGAGAAAGTTTGCACCTTCAATTGAATAAAAGAGCTCTTGATTTTTCTGATTATTTGAAATTTTGAGTCAAATTTGAGGGTCATTGGTCATCATTCCTTGAAAGAACCAGATTTGCTAAGCATTGAAATTATGCTATGGACACAACTGGTTGGCATTCCTCAACTGTGATCCAAGTAAACTTGGTGGTCCATAATTTCAAATGGATATTTTTTGTAGTTTTATTTCAATGATAATTTTTGACAATTGATGTAAGTCATTTGTAAATTTCCTACTCCTGCTGAAGAGTGCTACTTTTGCATTTGTGTTTAGAATTTTATTGGCACTAAGTGACCAGAGTTTATTTTTACCTTGTAAGGCCATGCTTCTCAATTGTTTTTCTTGCACAATTTTAAGAACCTGAATGTTTATGAATGCTTGTAGACCTTTAGGGACTACTTGAATTGCCTCAAGTTTAAGGGAAAATGCAATTAGCTCTCCTTGAAACTAGATTTCATATTAACATAAGAAAAGAATCTTTAGATACTTGGGGTTATTTTCATAGTCAATTCATATAAAAATTTCATAAGGGAATTTTGTAACTAGATGTACATGCATGGGTAAGACATATGGTTCATTATGCAAGCGGGTCACAGAGAATATGCATACCAAAACATTCTTGACCTACTGAAGATAGTAATTTTCCCCCCACTATATTACAATTGTCAAAAGGCAAGCTTTTTTCAGACTTCAAAGAAATTATTTTCTCAGAAAATTTCACAAGTTTTCAAGACATTAAAGCCATTGATTAATTAAAAATACTGCACATAGAACTTTTGCTTTAGTTAAAATATTGTGATCGTAGTAAAATACACTTTCAAGAAGACATGATATAAATTCATTTCCTGTACTCTTTTCTTTCTCCTCCTATCCCCATTTTAAAAAATTATACATGGTTTATATGGAACACTTGACTGATTCTTACTTTAGGGCTCCATCTTGCAGAACTGTCCCTTGTCCAAAACTTGCTGAATTTTATTTCTTGGGTGTTGCTAATGTGTTGATGGCTGATGAAAGCTTAACTGATTACTCTTACCAGAAAATATTTATAAGAGTGAACTTTAAGAGTGATCTTGAGTTCTTCCATCAAAGAAGTGGAAAATAGAGCATTCAGAATTATTTAGAGGCATAGAGTGTTTCAACATTTTTCAATCACGGCACACAAGTAGCTTCTTATTCTGACAGGGAGGAATGTAGTTATTTTTTTAAAAAAGCTGTTAACAAGAAATCACATTATGGTTAGGTTTTAGAAATTAGAACCACAATAATAAGGTACTAAATTTGCAGATTTATTAGCAAGTTTCTCAAGATATCATTCTTATGGGATGATAAGAAATAATCAGCATAAAACCTCCAATATATGTAGCAGAAAATAGCAAAACCGCATGCCCAGTTCTTAATCAGTGTGAAAACTAATGACTTGAGGTGAGCACTTTTTTGATGAGAATATTTTTAAATTAGCACATGAAAACATAGTTAAGGTTTTAATTAAAGCTCTCTCCCCCACTTTTGTCCTATTGGAAAATCTTACATGGGCAATGAGAGTTTTATATACAAAACTGTACGAACTAAATGATTTCAAAAGCATGTTTTCAGAATCCATCCATCTGTTCAGAAAAATCCGAGGCTAGTAAATCAAAACAAGTACCATAACATATTCCACAATTACTAGAAATCTTCCTCTCAAGCTATATTTTTTTGTCCCACATCCCTTGTAAATTTCTGGGTACTAAATGTTAAACTAATTTATCATCTGTTTTCTCTCTATTTACTCTTTGCTATGCTTAATAAATAATTTTAATGTTTATTTATTTTGAGAGAGAGCACATATGCATGCACATGTGTGCGTATTCACACATATGCCTGCACACGCACGTGCGCATGCGGGCGCACACACACACACACACACACACACACACACACACACGAGTGGGGGGAGTGGGAGGGGAGGGAGTCCCAAGCAGGCTCTGTGCTCTCAGTGCAGAGCCAGACACAGGGCTTAGGACCCTCAGATCATGACCGGAGCCAAAATCAAGAGTCTGACACTTAACTGACTGAGCCACCCAGGTGTCCCACTATGCTTAATAATTTTTTAAAGAAAAAAGGAAGATATCTTTTAGTCCAGAGTTTATGTCTGCATACATATTTATTTTTTTTAATTTTTTTTAACATTTATTTATCATTGAGAGACAGAGAGAGACAGAGCGTGAGCAGGGGAGGGGCAGAGAGAGAGGGAGACACAGAATCGGAAGCAGGCTCCAGGCTCTGAGCTGTCAGCACAGAGCCTGATGAGGGGCTCAACTCACAAACCCAGAGATCATAACCTGAGCCAAAGTCAGACGCTTAACCGACTGAGCCACCCAGGTGCCCCTCTGCATACATATTTCAACTTGTGATTTCACTATCCCAAATAACTCCAGAGAAAGGTGTTTCTTATATACTAATTGGTAGTGCTCTTAGAAATATAATATAGATACCAAATAGCTCAGAAGCAAATTATCCAAAGAAGTTCTTCAACCTCAAAAGAAGCTCTGTATAAAATGTTAGAACCACTTCAACTAACCTTTCTAAATTTTAGGTCCTATTCATTTGTGGGTAATTGTTTGGAGTCTCACTAGAAAGTTAAATATTACACCAAGAGATTACCAACATTAATCATTCCTTTTCTCCCTCATTTCCATGTGATTTTGAACTTTGTTTGAATCTATAAATTGCTTGTATACATTTGTTTTCTATATACCTTCCCGTGTGTGTGTGTGTGTGTGTGTGTGTGTGTGTGTGTGTGTTTTGTCATATCCCTTTAGAAGCAAGTGTGAATGATAGCTTAGTTCAGCCCTAATTACACTGGTCCTATTTCTATAAACTTCATACCCTTTCTATACCTTTCTTCATGTACAAGTTATTCAAAACTCAGTCAACAAAGTAGCTGGTATTCCTTTGAAATATTTCATACATTTTGAGATGTGGCTGACCTCACAAGGTAGATTAATATTTGCTTAACTGCAAAAAATAAAGCATAACCAAGATTAAGCAATATACGGTAAAATCTTGGATGGTGAGTAACTTGTTCTGCGAGTGTTTTGCAAGACAAGCAAACATTTCTAATAAATTTTAACTTGATAAACAAGCAATGTCTTGGAATACAAGCAGTATGTGATGCCTAACATCACATGATCACAACTGAGCCAGTGGTTCTTCTCTCTTTCTCTCTTGCTGTGGGATTGTGGGTGATCATCTCCCATGTTTGGATGCTCAGTCTCAGACCACAGTGTTTGGCAGAAATCGGTAATTTTTCAGAACACTGGAAGGTGCCCACAACTGGTGCTAGTGTATTTTTTTGCCACTTCAAAGCACCTAGGGACAGTCCTTTGCTTTTCCATACAAGAGTGAGCTTAGGAATGCTTTGCTTCATTCTAGGTCAGGCTGCCTGTGGATATAGACCCTTTCTTCTGATGCCTTATTGCCAGTTACATTAAATACAGTATAAGAGTTTATTAATACTGTACTGTAGTCAACATCCATGCAAGCATATACAATGGCCCCCATGCAGAAAAAGATTCCATTGAGCCAATAGATAGCAGTGATTCAGTTAGCAGTAGTGATAGTCATCCTACAAAAAACCCTCCTCTCTCCCCTCTCCCTCACACCAGCCACAAAAAGCTTTCAAAGGTAAGTGCAAGTTAATTTTTCTTTATACTTTGTACTTTCTTTCTTATTTTGTATCATATTACAGTTTGTATCATTTTTATATGAATATTTTTGGGTTGTAGAACATATCATCTGAATTTCCATTAAGTCTTTTGGGAAAATTGGCTTTGATATATAAGCGCTTTATGTTACCAGCATGTTTCTAGAATGGATTATGCTCCCAAACCAAGGTTTTACTGTATGTACATTTAGGTTGGTGTATATATATATATACATATACACTTACAGAAACAATTAACACTGCAAGGAATGGCATCACTCATCAACTGTCTATATTTCCTATTATTGGTATTCTAATACTCAGTGTTCTATATTTTGAAATATATTCACTGTTAATTTATGATACTATTTCACACAATTGTATCCTGAAACAAGTCTTACGGTTTTCTATAATTGTTCCTTATTAATTACACAGAATCTATCACCAAATATTATATAGCTAATTAAAATATTAGATAAGGGCCTGGCCAAGTATAGAAGGTATTTTATAGATAGCTCCCTAACATTCTTCATATCCAATTGCAATGTACTACTACGTGTTACCTCACAAGGTTCCCTAAAAATTCACTGCAAGGAACTAAGACTTTTCTAAAACACCTTTACATAACAAACTTTTTTAGGAGATAAGCTGCAATGTTAGTGGTGACCCATTTGCTAAATAGATCAACTAATAGAACTTTCTCCACCTAAATCTTTTATCTTTAAGCAATCTTGGGAAAAGAGCACTTTAAATTTGGTGCCTAGTATATTCAAACTAATTTTACTCTTTTTAAGCCTTCACAAAGCAATTTCTAAACTTGTACTCTTACATAACAAAGAGATTCATGAACTTATAACTATGTGTTCCAGAAAAATTTAATAAAAGATTTCTAATATGACCTTAATAATTTTTGCTTTGCTCAGTTTTCGATTTACCCTATTCTACCCCAAAATTTTTTGGTCAATTTCAATTTCAGAAAATGTAGGAATCCGTTAGTAATGTTGTTTTCACAACTAATACTTCAAATAATATTTTACTTTCATCAAATTTAGAAAACCTGCACATGTGTAAGGCAAAATAAACAGAATAGCAGAAAGCAATAACTTTATTTTTTTCATTTTTTCAATCTTACTGTTTTTTTTTAATTCCAGCATAGTTAACATACAGTGTTATATTAGTTTCTGATGTATTATAGAGTGATTCAACAATTCTATACATAGTGCTTGTCATAATAAGTGTACTATTTAATCCCCCATTTCACCCATCCCTCACCCACCTCCCCTCTGGTAACATCAGTTTGTTCTCTGTAGTTGACTCTGTTTCTTGGTTTCTCTCTCTCTCTCTCTCTCTTTTTATTCTGTGTGTTCATTTGTTTCGTCTCTTTATTTATTATTTTTTTTTTATTGGAAGCAATTATATTTCTTTTCATTTCTTTTCTTTTAAATTCCAGGGTAGTTAACATACATATATTCCTTTCAGGTGTACAACATAGTGATTCAGCACTTCCATACATCACCCCCAGTACTCATCATAACATGTGCACTCCTTAGTTCTCTCACCTATTTCACCCTTCTCCCCCACTCCATCCCATCTCCTCTCTTGTAACCATAAGTTTGTTCTCTATGGTTAAGAACCTGTTTCTTGGTTCATCTCTCTCTTTCTCTCTCTCTCTCTTCCTTTTTTTTCCTTTGCTCACTTGTTTCTTAAATACCATGGGACTGAAATCATATGGTATTTGTCTTTCTCTAATTTATTTCACTCAGCATTATACTCTAGCTCCATCCATGTTAAAGAACAAGATAAAACTTTAAACTTTAAAGTTTCTCTCTAAAACTAAGAGAATTCTAAACTCTAGTTAATATACATATACATAATATACATATACAGAAACTTCTCTTTAAAACTAAGAGAATTCTAAACTCTAATATACATATACAGTGAATATATATTTGACAATGAAAATAGAACCAAAAATATTCTAAAAAGACTGATTTATATTATAATAAAAATTGAACAGAACATAAGTTAAATATTAATTTGAATTAAAAAACTCTATGAGTTTATAATTTTTTTAAAAATTATAAATTTTATTTCCCATCATACCTTAGAAGCATAACTAGAAGACTATTTCTATCTCATTTTTTTCACTCTGATGATATTTTTAATTCAAATTTGGGGTACGTCGGAAATTCTGTGATGTTTAATGTAGCCAATTCTTGGGTTTTGACCTTGAATTCTCCCCTTCCTTCAAAATATCCTTTCAAACTTGTCTTTCAGAATTTCACTACCCTTTGCATTACAAAGAGACCTCTGTGGGGGCCCTACTTTTACAACATAGAAATATGGTAATTAAGAGCTTGCTGCCCCTATTTTTCTCATGACTGTGTAACTGGAAGACAATGGGGTCTCCTCTTTCTGTTTAGCAATTCCATTCATGCAACAAAGATGTTCAGTGTACTTGTCACAATATAATAACAGTCTAAATGGATTAAATTGCAGTGTGTATTAAACACACAATTCTCTCTGGCAGATGTGTATAGATATGATGCAGGGCATCACTTAACACTTCATATTCAATTGCAATGCACAACGTAACACCTCACAGGGTTCCATAAAAATCCATTTCAAGAAACTAAGACTCTTCTGAAACACCTTTTCACAACAAACTTTTTCAGGAATTAAGGCCACAGTGTCAATGTTGAACCATTCGCTAAATCAATTTCATGCCCTTTCTTCAACTCTACCTACCACCTTCTTTTTTCTTTGTTTCTGTCATTCTGTATTTTTTTTTGATGGAAATCCAGACAGGCAGCACAGTGCTACCCCACTTTCATTCACGGTGAAGGCACTGAGTGTGTAGGCCCTAAAGCTCTGAGGTGGCTAGAGACATCTGTCAGTTAGCAACGCCTATTTCTGTCCGTGGCAGGCCTTGTCTGTATTGCACCACTCACATCTTTAACGGGAGTAAAATGCAACTGAGAGCACACTAATTATTATACATTGTTTTTTTCCTGCCAAAAGTGTAACATACTAGATACCACTTAAGATACATAGTGGTTGTTTTGGAAAACAGGCTTTTAACCATTTCTTTATTTTTTTGGTAATCTCTTTATCTTTTTAGAATGTAGGTTTATGTTTTTTAATGGGAATTTCAGGAATGTATATTTATGTATGATCATGCTCTCCTAGGTCTCACATGCTTAGTATAAAGAACCACAGTGAAGACACACACTCACTCCACATTTTTATTTGTGCATTCATCAAACTGGCAATTAACAGACACTTGAAAATATTTCTAATATGCTATGAAAGCAAAAGGAATAAAACAATAATTTTGCTTTTCATGAGTCATAATAATAGAAGACTTTGTTGTTTCTTGAAAAGCTGTGGTTTTTAGAATTTCATTACTTGAGACATAAACAGATAAACCTGGTGGAGTATTTACCACCAGAAATGAACTTCTTAGTAACCCTACTTCCATCAATCAACAAAGATGCAACAAAACACTGGTGCTCTTTTCTAATTTTTAACTGGTCTTGAAATGGCTATAATATTTCAAACCCACACTCCTTGCCTTAGCATAAACATATTTTTTTTATTGAAGTGTAGCTGACATACAATATTATATCAGTTTCAAGGTACAACATAGTGACTCAACATTTATACACATTAGAAAGTGAACATCATGATAAATCTTACTACCATCTGTCATCACACAAAATTATTACAATATTATTAACTGCATTCTGCACCCCAAACTATATTCCCTGTGCTGTACACTGCACCCCCCTATTTATTTACTTTATAACTGGAAGAAAAACATATTTTAAATGGCCGACATATTGCCACATGTAAGCTAATACCAATAACACCAGAGTTGAGGCTCTGGGTATATATTAAGGAAAAGAGATAGCCTAAGAAAAGGTCTCTGGCAAAAATAAATAAATAAATAAATAAATGCTCAGGTTCAAATTGGTTCAGATCCACCCTTTGCCAGTGTCTGGCATCTGAGATTGATTAAAAACTGAATGAAATAAAATACAACATTATTTAGAATGACTCATACAGGAATATAGTATGTAACATCTGAATATGTGTCTAAAAGCGTATTTTGCAAGGAGCATTAAATATAGACTATGGTTGTGTCTGTTAACCAAAGAGCTTGAGAAGTATGCTCCACCCACCAATAGTGTTACTCAAAATATGGATCAGTGCACGTTTCTATGTTGGGGTGAATGGGAGACTTTTCCATAATTTGTTACTTTCATTGATGTTGTCTTATACTTTCATATTTACATTCATCCTTCGTTCTGACTCTCCTGTTTTACATTCTGCCAATTGGTAAACTAACCTTTGACTGTTTTTCTTAGGTATAATGAATTATGGGCCGGTTTTCATTCTCAATGTCTTGGAGTAAGAATAATGGAAATCAATTTACATTCATGAATAATCAACATTGAAAACATGCTTCTATTTTTTGTCAAAAACAAATAATTTATGTACTCTCTTTTGTCATGGGACAAATTTGTGGTCCTCACTCCACATCTTTTTATCTGCTCTAGAGAAAGTGTATGTGTGCACTTCAAATGGCAAATGTCCTTTTCAAACAACTTTCAAATTTTGCTAGAGGTAGATATCTTTTGGGGGAAGTAAAGGATCTATGATGTGATTCCAACAGCCGTTGTTGAGGGAGAATCATGTAAATAGACTTATTTTGCTTGAGTAATAACATAATAATTAAATAGAGAGCACTTTCTACATACTTACCACAATTATAGCTACCAAAATATTATTGCATTTTATTTGATAATCTTCAATCATGAAAAATGTTGCCCTGTGATAGCAAAGATGAGATTAACTCATAATTTGTCATAAAATATCAAATAGTCATTTATATATTTGGACTACAATTCTATTAAAAAAAAATTTAACGTTTATTTATTTTTGAGACAGAGAGAGACAGAGCATGAACGGGGGAGGGGCAGAGAGAGAGGGAGACACAGAATCCGAAGCAGGCTCCAGGATCTGAGCCATCAGCCCAAGAGCCCGACGCGGGGCTCGAACTCACGGACTGTGAGATCGTGACCTGAGCTGAAGTCGGATGCTTAACCTACTGAGCCACCCAGGCGCCCCTACAATTCTATTTTAAATACCAACTATAACAAATGTGCAAAAGGAAGACAGATAGTTTTATTAATGGTTAATACAATCAACCCATTGTTACTTAATATCCAATCTTCATTCTTCAATATTGTAATTCATGTCACCTTGAGGAAAACAGCATTAGTTGTGAAATGACTATCATTCAATTTACAGAGGAGAAATTCTTTCAGGAAAGTACTTGTCTTAAAAAGCAAAAATATATTAATGGGAATGATATCCTAAAAATGTATCTATGTTGCTTTTTCTTAAAATAAATTACATTCTCATACATAATGAAAGGGGGCACCTGGGTAGTTCAGTCAGTTGAGAGTCGGACTTCAGCTCAGGTCATGATCTCAAGGTTTGAGCCCCCACGTCGGGCTCGCCGCTGTCAGCACAGACCACACTTCCAATCCTCTACCCCCCTCTCTCTGCCTCTACCCCGCTTGTGCTCTCTCTCTCAAAAAGTAAATAAAACATTATTTTTTTTGAATAATGAAAGAAAGTGCATCTACCTTCAATGAAGTTTTCAATTTTATCAATATTATATTACTTGCAAGATCATCAAAGGTATTCTTCTAGTGATCGTCAGTTTAATCTATTAAGAATCGTTAATCTTTAAGCATCAGCATATATTCTTACACTAAATGACTTTTTCTTTATCATGATGTACATTTAGAAATTTATTTTGTTTAAATTTTCTAAGCATAATGAGAGAACAATATTGAAACATTTGAAAAGCAGTATCCAACTCACCAATTCTACTTCAGAGAATAATTTATTTATCTAGGCAAACATGTAACTGTCATAAACATATACTTTGAAAATAGATTAATAACCACTGAAGTTATCAGAATATTAAGGGAAATAAAAAAAAAATACAGGTTAAGTTCACTGTATTCAAGTAAGTATTTTTAGAAGTTTTTTTTATGTTTATTTATTTATTTTTGAGACAGAGAGTTTGAGCATCGGAGGGACAGAGAGAGAGGGAGATAGAGAATCCAAAGCAGGCTTGGAGCTGTCAGAACAGAGCCCAACATGAGGTTAGAACTCAAGAACCATGAGATCATGACCTGAGCCAAAGCTGGCCACTTAACCAACTGAAACACCCAGGTGCCCCAGTATTTTTAAAGTTTTACCCCAAATAAAATATGTACAAAGCCAGTGCAATAAATAATATTTTGTAAATGTGGAATTAATTGGTTTCTATCATGAATTTAAATGTCCATTTTTGTTTTGTATGAACTAATCCAACTATTTTCCAAGTTTTTTTTTATTGATTTAAAATTAAGAGGGAAAAGTAAGTGTGCACGTTAAGGATCATAAAAGAGAAAAATCAATGTGTTAACACAATAAAACTTTCATATACTTCTGCTCCTCCCAAGTTATTAAAACAATATTGTATTTGAGGTTTCAAATTTGATTTTTTAGAGCATATGAATATTTATCGGACAACTTTAATTAGAATCAGGTAAATTAAAAGCAAGTCAATTCAGAATGTTTTTGCTGATTAAAGATATACATTATTCTTTTTTTATTGAAAACATGCATAAAAATTGGAATATAGTTCATATATGAAAGAAATAAAAATAAATGTGACCATAAACCATTCACCTGTTATGGGAACATACAAATAAAAAAAATAAATAATGTTTTTATATTTAATATGGGTAAAAGTTCTGCCATTTCACCTCAAAATTAAGTATCTGAAAGTTAACTAAGTAAATTAGTAAATTGCCTAATACAATGATTACTAATCCTTGTTTGGTACACCCTCATCTTCCAATCCTGAAGGAAAAAAACCTTTAGATTTTAAATTTTTTTTTTTTTTTAACGTTTATTTATTTTTGAGACAGAGAGAGACAGAGCATGAACGGGGGAGGGTCACAGAGAGAGGGAGACAAAGAATCTGAAACAGGCTCCAGGCTCTGAGCTGTCAGCACAGAGCCCGACGCGGGGCTCGAACCCACGACCGCGAGATCGTGACCTGAGCCGAAGTCGGACGCTTAACCGACCAAGCCACCCAGGTGCCCCAAAACCTTTAGATTTTAATCAGACATTTGGTAAAATTTGAAGATCTTCTTGCTATAGAAGTTGCCCCCTCTAACAAAAATATATACAGCCTAAAATTTCCATGTAAGCAACACAATATTTACTAAATAGATCTGTGTGTGTGTGTATGTAATTTCCATTCAGTAGGGAGGAAGGTCTATAGATACATATCACAGATTAGAAAGGAAGCTAGACCATTGGACAACTGGGTAGTTTAAATGTTTCATGAGTTCGGAGTTCTTCCCACCCCAAGATATGCTTCATTCTCTAGTAGAAGATGATAAGACCAAACCTCTACATATATTATTAATTTCAGATCACATCAGGATCAGACACTTATGCAATTCATAAAGTATTAAAAACTAGAAAATTTTAAAATCAGAAATATCAGACTATTTTATTCAACCTCAATGGGGCATTAATGAAGTCAAAGAGTCAGTGTAAGACAAGAGGTACCATTTGGCTTTCTGAATCTATTCCTATAGTCTTAAGTTTTGCTATGTTTGGTTGAAAGTCTCCGGTGTGATGGCCTTGAGCTATTTGGACCACCTGTTTCCACTCTTCCCTCATACACATATACTTATGAATGTTCTTCTGATCCTCCTTTTCTGAGCCTTGAAATAGATGAATGCTCTAGTCATTCCTTTCCAGAATAGCCTTTACAAACCATCTAAGTTGTATTGCTCTAGGATAAAAAAAAAAGGTCACTGCTTAAGGATGAAGATCAGCTAAAGAACAGATACGCTATCACCTTTTTAAGGTGGAAGACATAACTAATTATGAGTGTTCTGTAATATTCTGTCTCTAAAAACCACAATATTCTTAGGCAGCATTTCATTAGCTATGTATATTTTAAACCATTAGCATGATTTTTTTTTTAAATTGCTTAAAATTTATTTATTTTTGAGAGAGACAGAGACAGGATGAGCAGAGGAGGGGCAGAGAGAGAGGGAGAGAGAGAATCCCAAGCAGGCTCCATATTGCCAGCACAGAGTCCGATGTGGGACTCAAACTCAGGAAACCGTGAGATCATGACCTGAGCCGAAACCAAGAGTCAGATGCCTAACTGACTAAGCCACCCAGGAGCCCCTACCATTAGCATGATTTTTATAATTCACTCTATAACTATACCATAGATTCTTCAGTTAAAGCCAATAAAGAGAAAATTCTTAATATTAAATTAATTTATCATATTTTAATACAAAAATTAAGATATACATTTAGGAGAAGGCAGTGGCAATGAAAGCAGCAAGTAAAGAAAATGTAATTGTTTCTGGAGAGACTGGACATGACATAACTGAGAGAAATAAGACCCAAATATTCACTGGTTTGGTTTCATTTCCTCCTCCTCTTCCATTTCAAAATCCACCTTCTTTCTTTCTTCCCTCCCTCACTCCTCCTCTTACCTTAGTAAATAGAACATTCCTTTCTGGAAACATTTCTTCATGAGAGAAAGTGGCAAGGAAGAAACAGAGAAATATAGAAAGATTTACTGGAATAGTGGAAAGGGGAAGATAGGGGTAAGGTGACTATATCTTAAAGTACCTTAAAAAGTAATCCTTAATGATTATAATGCACAAAGTAGCCCATCTGCAAGTAATATGGTCCACTTAACAGGAAAAATGCACAATATGGTTTACTTAGAATTAAAAATCAAATTCAAAGAAACTACATTCCCTAAAAGCTCTAAATCAATAGGTTTAAAATAGATATAATGCAGTACCATAAAATTTATAAGAGGACTATCATGAAATGGTCTGCTTGAGAAGGTAAATGAAACTGTTAATGCGTCAATTCTTTAACATTTTCTTATTAAGTACCAAGGCTTAAATAGTACTGAAAATAATAATTTCAAGGAATTTAAGGGAAGGAGGTTTGCTTCTCAAACAACATTGATTACCATTTGTATTTATGTTTTCCAATCTTTATTTGCTTAACTCCAGCACTCACAAGAATCCAGTTTTTAACTTAAGGTGATTTTTGAGGTCTTATGTGTACATCATTTTGCAATACAAATGTGTATTTTGGTCACAGGAATTAGTCTTTGTGTGTGTGTTTTTTAACTTTTGTTTTGTTTTTCAATGTATTCAGAATTTTGGTTCTTACAGTTGCACAATACTATGTCAATATTTGTATCCAAAGTTAAGTCATATTTTCAAATATTATTTCTGTATTGTGAAATAAACAAATTAGAATAAGCCTTCTAAAATCATGCTATGTTATTCCTTATTTGAAATATAACTCGCCAAAATAATTAATATAATTTCTACTTTTTACATCAACTTACTCCCTCTTTTAAAGTAAAGTTTTAATTAACAAAAATGTTGCAACTGAAGCATGTACTGATATGAAAGGGTTAGAATATTCTTATTTCCCTATTCCTTTTCTGGTCTTATATCTGAATATAAGTTTAGAAATAACTCTGATCCTAATGAAGATTTTAATGATTTCCATATTGTAATACAAGTATAAAGTATGAATCATTTTCTCAGTTGTCAAATATCTCTTTATAGAGCTCTGATGAAAATATGCAAGTTTCTAAGGAGTAGAGAATAAATAATTCAATTATACAATAAGGATAACTCTGAAATTTAGTTCTTTGAATAATGACTTTGAATAATGCTTTCTGTTTGTTTTTATTGACTGGTGATGAATTTCTCATGTTCCTTTTTAATCTCATCCCTAAATAATGATGTTGCTTTTAGGCTCAAATCAAAAGTACACAGGATTGCTTTTACTCTTCAGAAAGTTTTCTCTCAAAGTCATTCTGCAATAAGTTTTAAGTGTATTTTTATTGATAGAAGAATTTTATTATTTATGATAATGTAATCATACTTATTTATGTTATTTTATCACTTTAATATATGATTTGACTTCCAATGCAATCATTCTAGAGATGAATATGTGGTCTAGAAACAGAATCAAGTCTCTGTATTTAAACCCAAGCCCTCACCACATCTAATAGCTTTGAAGAATGAATCATTCCAGTAATACATGAAATAAAGAAAAAGAATTTAGACATTTAGGGCACAAGACATGCTTATCAATTTCTGTCCCCTTTAATAATATAATGAGCCATATGTTAGCTGAAAAGTTTGCATAGCAATTGTGGCTGTAAATCTAGATCTCTGGCAAAGAGTTTCTCTCAGTTTATGTATACGGAATATGACAAGCATGTGTGTGTAGAAACATAAAAAAAACGTAAAATGTGTCCTTCACTCTCAGTTATTTATGTAATAATAATTATCACAGCAATCCTGTTAAGGTAGACTTGAATATATTTCAAAACCTTTAAAATACTCAGACATCTTCATACTTTTAGGGAAAATAATTAGAAAATAAATGAAGAAAATAATTAGACCTCACCTGAGGAAAGCACCAGCACCCTAGAAACTTGACGGGAAAGCAAGGGTTTTTGGTGGATGCACTAAGCTCTGCCTCTAAGCTTCCCAGCCTGCTCTTCCTTACAGGTCCTAGATCTGAGCTGCAGCCTCCGGTTGGGTCCCCAGTCTCCATCCAGCCAAACCTTCTGCAGACTGGCTGCCCCCACTGCCTATATCCTTCTATCCTGGCCATTTCTCTGCCTACTGGGGTCTTGTGCAATTTGGTGTTTGTGTAAACTAATATTCTTATTTGTGTAGTTTTTAGTCAAGGTGAGAGTTTTGTAAAAATATCTTCAGTCCTTAAAAGGTTTTTCCTGCAATTCCAACCCAAAGTTTTACATATTTTCTTCTATTCATTTTACTACTCACTAAATGTATCAATATGACAATTCACTCCCTTTACTTTTCCACACTCTTAAAATACTATTTTGGCTTTCCATTTGAGAAAAAAATGAACCATAGATCTGTTCGATAAAACATTAAATTTTATAAAAAAGAGAATAATTAGAAATGCAGGTAAATATTTGTTTAAATGGAAACTTAGTGAAATTTTATTCACAAGGAAGTAGTCTACATGTTTAATAATAGGCAAATTATAAAATAAATTGCTAATATATATTTATAATTGCAGAATATTAGGTAGCCATTACAAATCATTTCTTCAGAGAGTGCTGAATTGTCACAGCAGAATGCACCAGTAATACTCCAGGGATGCTAAGTGTTTCTGTGAAAGTCCATCATCAATTGACTTTTCTTATAAATCCCTTGAAACTTCTGATGGGTTCTCTGGATCCTACCTTCCAGTTCAAGATCAGAGTAGAGATATGGTAACTTGAAATCCCTGGTCTTACTGGACAGTGTTTCCTTTCTAGAGATATGGTAAAGAGGCTGGTATAGGAGTGTAATTTGGACAAATTCTCTTCCACAAAGTAAGGTCTAACTTGGAAAAAGACTATTGCTACCTCTCAAAAAGGATAAATCCAGGGAAATGATCTAAAATTTTGAGAAATTTTAGGAAGGAATAATCAACACAATGCACATACAACCTGGAACAATTAAGTAGATCAGAAAGAAGCTCAAAATGAATCACCACAAAATGAATCTTTTCCAGTGAAATTTGGCAGGTCATATTTTATAGCATCCCTACTGCCCAACACCTTGGATTGTCAGAAATCTTAGGACTCCTCTTGCTGCACAAATCCCACCCCACGGCAACTTCATGACGTAGAAATCATCTAGTCTCTCCACCTACTGCTACCATAACTCAACATGGAGATGCTAGCTTATCTGAAAACTCTACTACTTAGTGAAACTATCTATATGAAAATATCTATTCAGGGTCTCTGTTTTCCCTCTAACCCTCTGTAAAGAGATGGAAATGTTATATTTAGCATTGCAGTGGTTTATTTTTTCTCATAAATTATGCCAATTCTTTCCCTCCCCCTCCCCCTATGAAAAGATCAAATCTATATTCAGATTTAGTACTCAATATTTTTAAAACCCCTATTAATAAATCCAATAGCAAATTCACACCACTATCCTAAGGTAATGAGGATTCTATTAGAAATAATTATGTAAGATTGACCAAAGGCATGACATTTTATAATTTTGCTATAAACTTTTGGTTACTAAAAACATCTCCAGGACAGAGCTCTTCACCCACATGGAAAAAATGGCGAAGTATAAAAATAAGACAAGTGTAAGGCATGTAGTATGTGAATGTGCAATTATCATTCACCCAAGGAAGCACAGTCTTTATACTCATCTGTCTCAACTTTGATTCATGCAGTAGGTTAAGTGCCATTCTTAAATTATACACAAATTCAAATGTAAAACATAAAAAACATAACTCCTTGTTACCAGAGACTTTGGTATATTTTCCTTATTTCTTACTATGGATTGTCACTTATTTTATAACTCTATTCACTTGGGAGATCTCTCACCCCAGACACATATGAAAAGTTCGTGAAGTTAGGACAGGCAGACATTTGGAGTAGCACCACTGGGAATTCAGGAGTTGACTTCATACTCAATGCAAATGCTCAGTCCCTTGCTACCTCACTCCACGTCCATCAGTCTGAATGACATTTCTCTCTCCGCACAGAGATGAATTTTATACACCACAGAAATAAAAAAAAATCCTATTTTTCTTAAACACGTATAAATCATTCAAACATGGTTGCTAATAGAATGTCTGCATGTGCATTTTACTTCTAACCAAAGAAAGAAGCATTTGCTAAAAATTGTATCTGAAGGTAAGGTTTATTTTTATAATTATTATTGTTTTATTCTCCCAATACAGATTTAAGATTAATTTGCTATCACCATATTTTTAATCTCTTAAGAGTAGGTTTTGCAGCAACTGCATATATATTGTTTTTCAAAACTTGTATGAGAATCCCTGTTTTTAAAGGACCATTGTCTATTAGACTTGAGTATTGCAAGGTATCTTCTTTAATTAATACTTTTAGCTATGTTCATTCATGTAATAATTAGGCATTTCCTTTCCAAGGCTTTCTATAAATCAGTGACAATTACATCATTTTTGTGAATTATAAAAACATTTGCTATATCATGCATGCATGATAATAGCATATGAAGTAACTTACTATGCATCTGTGGAGGCTCATAAGCAATTCATGTGCTGTTTAAAGACTAATGCAGGAAAAACCCTCCCATGGTCAGTTAAGTTACATAATTATAATGTAAGCACAATTTATTTGTTGTTCCTTTACCTAAAAGTTCTGAGCAAATTTAGTATATACACTATTATTATTTTAATTTGATTTTTTTAATGTTTATTTATTTTTGAGAGAGCACACGCATGAGTGGGGGAGGGGCAGAGAGAGAGGAAGACACAGAACCACATGCAAGCTCCAGGCTCCAAGCTGTCAGCACAAAGCCTGATGCGGGGCTAGAACTCACAAACTGTGAGATCATGACCTGAGCCAGAGTCGGACACTTAACCGACTGAGCCACCCAGGCGCCCCAACATTTTAATTTGAAACAGACTAGATTATTTACAACTGAGGTTTCATTTTAGTCAAAAACATTACATCAAACATGAAGAAATGCAACTACCTACCTATAATCTAAAGTATCAGTTGAAATACAGCTACAATTTCTGGAAATCGGTTTACAGAAAAAAGGTCAAATGGGAAGTATGTGCCGAGCATGAATACTGGAGTGTCTTGACAAAATTGGGTCACATTTCTGTCAGACCAGGCTGGCTGTTACCAGTCAGGCTGGAAATAGTCTCTATGAACTCAGTAACCTTTTGTTCTTTGTTCACCTTGTGTCCCTAGTAGAATATCTAGCACTTGTCTTCAATTAATTAAATACAAGGTATTTACAAATAATTTTATGCATGAAAATGGGTTATTTCTTGGGCTCTCTCTATGAATATACTTCTACTTACATCTAATTTTTATTTCTAACTCTTATCTCTATCTGATCTCCACACCCTTCCCAAACGTGTAATTGAAGTCTTGTAGGGTATTTCTCATATAACACTCTCCTCAATATAACTCCATTCCCACCCCAGCTGTTTTTTGTATTAGATACATCCTGCACATACAGCAGCTTTACTGTTTGTTACTTCCAAACTTTTACATTCAGAAAAATTACGGTTGTAGTTCTTCCTCCTAATTTTTCCCCTTCCCTCTCTTCCATAGAAAGGTCAGTAACAGATAGCACGAGTAGAGGACAAGCAGGCTGGAAAGGCACAGATAAGCCAAGAACTCAGTGCTCAGCCTCTCCACTGTCATCACCAGAGGCACAAGCTGGGGCAGCTGCAGTTCATCTTTAAGGAACCGGGGTATGGTGGGTCTTGGCAGTCCCAGTGAGCAGAGGGAGACAGACATACAGGTGAAATCACTGTCCTACTTGCACATGCTCTGCATGATCTGAGCCATCGCTATGTGTTCAGTGCAGAATTCAGACAGTAATTGGTGCAGTGCAAATTTGTAAAGACTTCCATTATGTAATGAATGTATTTAAAGTCTTATACGGGTAAAGATTTCACTGTTTGCAATTAAAAGCATGTATGCTGTTTGATTTTTGTCTTATAAAAGGGGGGGAGGACAGAAAAGACACAGTAGAGGGGCCCCTGGGTGGCTCTGTCAGTTAAGCCTCTGACTCTTAATTTCTGCTCAGGTAATGACCTCACAATTTGTGGGATTGAGCCCCATGTGGGGCTCAGAGCTGACATCATGGAAGCTGCTTGGGATTCTCTCTCTCCCTCTCTCTCTCTGTGCCTCCCACGCTTGTATGTGTGCACGTACTCACTCTCTCTCTCAAAATAAATAAACAAAAATTAAAAAAAAGCATTAGAAAACAGGTTTTTGAAGTTTACTGATAAATACATGGATGATATTTAGCATCAAGACAGGCAATAATTTGGAAACAAAATAAACAAAAATAAAATAAAATAAATAAGAGAGAACTAAACAAAGGTACCCTTAATGTTGCCTTTTATTCATTCTAAAATATCTCCAGAGTCTATAATTACAGTCTTCTTGTGTAGAGAATTCCATATTGACAGGAAATGCTATAGCTTGCTATTAAAAATGATAAGAGCATATTTTTGGAAATAATCAAATATTATACTAATAAGGCCCTCAATCAGACCTTAAGCTAGAAAATGCACTTTAATGTGAAAAACAATGATTTTATTTGGTGTCTTGAAATGTCAGTATATGACAGAAATGACTATATGAGCATACTTTTATAGCCAGTAGGTATTTTACTTTCTTTAGACTTTAAACACATTTTTTGAGATTATTCAAAAATTCTTATGGGAAAACCTATTCCTTTAACTACAAAATAATTAAATAAGCAGTTTGACGTGAAAATGTAGAATTTCTACTATTTCATCTCAGTATGTTGCCAGTGTTATATGTATAAGTACCTACCATTTCAGGGCAGGGGCTGTGCAGCTTAACGTTCGAAGCAAGATATATGAATATTGAAACAAATGAGTCCCATGATATCTATAATGCTTTGTGATATATAATTGATGCTTTCAAAATATTTCTTAATTATGAAATTAGAAATATAGTTCCTCTTATTACTCATTGTATTTGTTTTCCCCATACTTCAGAAAGATTCTTTAGCCCTATAGGATCAAATCCACCAGTACTTAAAGGTTCCACTCAGTGTGATTCAAACCTGATCATTTCCACTTTTTAAAGAGTTGATTTCTAATCAGTTATGTATCAACTAAGAAAACTGCAACAATAAATTTTGGTTTTTGTTTTTTTTTCTGGGCAGAGTAATTTCAAACCAACAGTAATAAGACTTCTTGAGCTAGCCTACCAATGTACACACACCTCAAAGGGTTAAAAATAATTCTTCAGTGATTCTCACTTAAAGAACAAGTAACTTAGATGAATGCAATGCTGAGTGTGCAACAACAGTAGAAGGTTGTTTCTATATTGAAAATTTTAATTCCATATACTAGTCATTCAGAAAACATCCTAGAGTATATGATTCATGGTAAAAGTACATAAAGTACTAAGCCTGATAATAATACAACAATTTCATTTTCAAAAAGAAAAATAATTTTAGAACCAAGTTCTAAAACTTGAATAACGTTCAGTCACTTATAAAGAAAAACATTCTATCTCTCAGTACTTAATTTTTGAAAAAATTTTGTTACCTTACTTAATATGCTTAGGTCTTCCTCAACTAACAATGGGGTTACATCCCAATAAACCAATGTAAGTTGAAAATATCGTAAGTTGAAAATGCATTTAACACTCCTAACCTAATGAACATCATAGCGTAGTACAAATGCTCAGAACACTTATATTTGCCTATAGTTGGGCAAAATTCTCCAATACAAAGCCTATTTTATAACAAAGTATTGATAAAGTATTGAATATCTCATGTAACTTACTGAATATTGTACTGAAGGTGAAAAATAGAATGGTTGTATGCGTACAGAATTATTATAAATGTAGCGGTTGTTTACCCTCATGATGGTGTGCTTGAGTGGGAGCTATGGCACGAAAGAGGATCAATCATATATCACTGTCCAGGAAAAGGCCAAAATTCAAAATTTGAAGTATGGTTTCTACCAAATGTGAATCACTGGTCACCACTGTGCAGTCAAAACCATGGTAGCTAGTTGAAACATTGTATGGCAGAGACTGTCTATAAATATATAAAGCTAAAGATAAAATTATTAGTTTACAGTTGCTATAACTATAAAGCCAAATAATTTTACAAAGTTAATATAAATAAAACTATAGAACCAATAAAATTCAAATTAACAATACTAATTAATGTGACAGATCATGCTATTTAGCTGAAACTAAAATGCTGTGTTCAAATATGCTGTCATTACATGGGGAACTTTTCTTTTTCTAAAATTTTGCTTATTTATTTTGAGAGAGACCGAGACAGCGAGAGCCGAGGAGGGGCAGAGAGAGGGAAAGAGAGAGAATCCCAAGAAGTCTCCAGGCTGCCACCTGTGCAGCCTGATGTGGGACTTGAACTCACCAACTGTGAGATCATGACATGAGCCAAAACCAAGAATGAATCTCTTAACCGACTGAGACACTCAGGAACTCCAGGGGAACTTTTGAGTTTAATCAAAGTGATGATTCAATTATTTTGAAACTATTCTATAGTTAAAGGTTGTAAAACATTTATCCACACAATGAACACTATTTTCATTTGAATTTTGGTTGGTCATGTGTCATTTACAAATGACCTGGCTCTATTCTTTTACCTTTACTTTGAATAATTAATATTTAAGAAAACTGAATTTGAATAAAGGGTTACTTTTAAACAGTACATGAGCAGACCTAAATAAAATGCACATTCTGCCAGTACTCAGATTTAGAACATATTTACATTACTTTTTGCTATGGTATGAATGTTTGCACCCCTGTTCCCCAATTTATATTGAAACCTTAACGTCCAAAGATGATGGTATCAGTAGGGACCGTCTTTGAAACGTCTTAAAGCCATGAAGGTTGAGTCCTGATTGGAATAGATGACATATTAAAGAGACTTCAGAGGGAGTCTTTTTCACCATGGACTCTATGAGAAATCTACAGTCTGTACCCAGGAAAGGGTTTTCATCAGATACCAAATTTGCCACCATGGTCACCCTGGACTTCCCAGCCTCCTGAACTGTGAGAAATAAATGTGTTTGTTTATACACCACCCAATCTCTGGTATTTCATATAGCACCCGGAAGCACTAAGACACTTTTTAAGATTTTTGTGGAAATTAAAATATAACCCATAAAACCCTAATAAATGATCTTTAAGGACCAGAGGAATGTCTAGGAAACTCATTCTAAAAAGTACTGTACTAAGCCAATCTTTCTTTCAAAGAAAGAATGGAGGCTTTGGCAAGTAACGTGACTTAACCATAGTCACCTG
The DNA here is from genome assembly GCF_023721935.1 of Panthera uncia. Lineage (NCBI taxonomy): Eukaryota > Metazoa > Chordata > Mammalia > Carnivora > Felidae > Panthera > Panthera uncia. Next base: position 52,034,389 of record NC_064811.1, read on the forward strand.
TTTCCAGCAGAGATGGTTTCTGAAACACCATTAACCATCTATGTCTTCATTCATCATCAGTCTGGGTTCTTCGAAACTTAAATTGGTATCTTTCCTTCCATGGATTTTTACAGATTATGTTGACTAAAGGTAATGAGTTGTAAAATATGTCAGCCATTAGGATGTATTTTCTTAAAACATTTTATTTATTTATTTATTTATTTATTTATTTATTTATTTATTTATTTATTTTGAGAGAGACAGAGAGAGAGCTGGGGACGGACAGAGAAAGAGGGAGAGGAGAATTCCAAGTGGCTCCATGCTATCAGTGCAAAGCCTGAGTTGGGGCTCAATCTCACGAACTGTGAGATCATGACCTGAGATGAAATCAAGAGTTAAATTCTTAACCTACTTAGCCACCCATGCTCTCCAATAAGGATATTTTGAATTTCTGTTTGTCTTAACTGCAGCATGCTAAAATTCTGTATCAGATCTTGAGTTAGAAATGTCTTCAATTTATTTCCTTCCTTCAGTAAAAAAAAAAAATAGGCTGGGAATAATTAATTCATTGACATAATGACTATTTCATACCAGTTTAATGGATGGTTTCTAAAGAGGCTTTGTATGATATGCTGAAGTCATAAGATAAATATTCAAAAGTTTTAACAAGGTTTTGTTCGTAATTCTCTGCACTTAGACATTCTAACAATCACATAAGCAATAAAATTAACTTGAAAAGGTGAAAAATATTCATGCTTGATTATATGGAAGTATATACAGGTGTGAGAGTAAAGCTTTTTTTTTCCTTTTTCTGCAAATAAACTTCCTCTTCAACTACACAGTACCTGGATTGCCATAAACATTTTTAATTGATGTAGGAAATAAATAAATAAATAAATAAATGTCCTCAATGTGTTCTGAAGGAAAGAATGACTTAATAGATTGAAACCAACATTATTAACATGGTAACTTAGTGTAGAAGTTTCCATGAGACAAACAATTTATGACTAATATTTTCCAGATTATAGTTCTATTCTTAGAATAGAACTTCCTAAGACAGGGAAGCAGGTATTTTTACCTATACCCTGTATAACTTTCCATTTAAAATTTTAGACTCAGACTAAATTAGATGGAAAGTTCTGCATCAGGTAAACAAAACTGATATTCCTTACTCATAAAATATTTTCTGTTAGTTTTTCTCTTCCTCTGGAAGTCAAAGACTAAATCATTGTTTGAATATTAGAAGTGACTGGTGATTGGAAAAGAAAAGAAGAAGAGAAAAGAAAAGAAAAGAGAAAAGAAAAGAAAAGAAAAGAAAAGAAAAGAAAAGAAAAGAAAAGAAAAGAAAAAAAAGAATCTCAAAAATTTTCCTAATCATACCTATGAGGGAAAAAAATCATTTGTTTATGGACAAATTATCAAAAAGCAATAAACTGAAGTGTCTTGCTATAGCCAAAATTTGTTTTAACAACTGATCTCCAGGCAAGTGAAGGTTACAAAGCAATCTATGAAATCGACATGTATAGTCCCTGTTGAAAAATAAAATGTTAAAATTACATGTTAACATCTGTTGCAACTGTCTTGCATCTGTGCTGTTTGTGGTTAATCTTAATGATCCGACTTCTGAAAAGTAAGGAAAAGGAGAAATTTATCAATTTATCTGATTTAATTAAAATTTTGTCTGCAGTGATGTAAAATGAAGGAAAATGAGAATTAGGATTCGTGCTATAGGACTATCTTTTGATTCTACAACTTTGGATTACATAATAGATAATCATTTCTGTGTTGCCCTCTTGCTGTTACTTCGCTTCCTTTTTTTTCTATTTTTTAAAAAATGTTTATTTATTATTGAGAGACAGAGCAAGACAGAGCATGAGCATGGGAGGGGCAGAGAGAGGAGGAGACACAGAATTTGAAGCAGGCTTCAAGCTCTGAGCTGTCAGCACATAGACCGACATGGGGCTTGAACCCACCAACTGCAAGATCATGACCTGAGCTGAAGTTGGATGCCCAACTGCCTGAGCCACCCAGGTGCCTCACTTCTCTTCCTTTTTCCTATTTTTGTCTCCTTTATATAAGAGAAGGGGACATACAGGAACAAAAAAGGAGACAAGGATGTTCTTTCCTTGTTCTTAATTTTGCAATAGAAGTCACATTACAGTGTTGGTCAACAGATATATATTATTTGCAAATGTATACGCATGGTTATTTAAATTCAAATAAAAATATATTTAAGGCATAGGTCAGTCATTGTTCCAGGTACTACTGTTTCATAAAGTCTCTGTTATCAGGTAGTTTACATTCTACTGAGAGAGAGAAGATGAATTAATAATTTTATAAATATATGAGAAGAATGTGTGTTAAAAATAATTATTCCAGGGGCGCCTGGGTGGCTCAGTCGGTTAAGTGTCCGACTTCAGCTCAGGTCATGATCTTACGGCTTGTGGGTTCAAGCGCCACGTCAGGTTCTGTGCTGACAGCTCAGACCTGGAGTCTGCTTCAGATTCTGTGTCTCCCTCTCTCTCTCTTCCTCAGCTTCTCGTGCTCTGTCTCTCTCTCAAAAGAAATAAACATTAAATTTTTAAAAAATTAAAAAAAAAACCTGCAATAAGAAACAATAACTTGCATTCATTGTCTTGAAAGTTTATGTCCTTTTATAGAAGAGAACATTGGTTTTTAATCTTGTTGTCTACTTTTCTAGATGGGATGGCATGGCATCTTCAGAATACTTAAAGTACAAGCGCTAAAGTATGTATCACCAATGTAATTCAGTAAAATTAAATATGACAATAGTTTATCAAGGTTTTGTTATAAGAAGAACAACAATTTGTAGTTGATAAAAACCCAGCAGAATAAAAGCCTGATTGCAGTGATGAATAATGCATATTGCCTATGGTACTAATTAACCTTGTACTCCAGTAAGATATTATAGAACAATAAGGCTAATTTGAATGTGGTCCAGTACTTTTCCCCATGGCTTGTGGTTATCACCCTTCATAACGTAAAATTTTATTTGTTAAATGAGAAAAATATATTTCTTGTTTTTCACATAAAATGATGAAAATAATGAAAAAATGAAATCATATATAAAATCATTCATTTCCATGTATATAATATATAATATGCTAAGTATAAATAAAATGTGCTCAATATAAATAAGATACAGGGTTTATAAGTAAATTGAATAACAATATACATTAAATTGGGGAAAGAATCAGCTAAAATATTAATATATGATCACTCCAACTGGACATGGGGATCCCTTTCATTTATATCTGATCCTTCTACTCATGTAACTAAGAATTTTACTCTTCCTTTTAAAATAATAAAATGAATTAAATGGACAGGTATATCTAAAAGCTATAATGGGGATATTTTCTTCCAACATAAACTCCTATCAATTTATTTAAAATATAATGTGTTTCTCTTTGTGACTAAATCGCTGTGGAGAGACAGTCATAATGACGCTTAGGAAGAGGTAAATTATCTTCAACTGAAAATGTCAATCTTTAATGTTTTAATTATACTATTTAAGCTATTATTTGTGTATTTTTAAGTTTAAAAATAATATTTCAAATCCCTATTTCAAAAAAAATCTCTTGCAAAGGCTTGATGATGAAGATCTTCCTAGATTTTGGATGGCTCCCATGTCCTCTTCCAAAAAAATGCTCAAATGTGACAAAGCACATCTGTACAAATGAACCTGTTCTCTGTTGCATGTTTAAAAGGAAACAAGAGGAGCTGAGTGTGAGCAAAAATGAAGTATCTAGTAGGAACGAGTTTCTACTAGATTTCATATTAATATACTTTTGAATGGAAATACTGCTTTGTTCATAACAATTTGTGTTTGCTTTTAGACAGAGTTTGCATATATGTAAATGTCATTCTTAATGGAAATTCTTTGAATTTCAATTATTCTCTTTGTGAGAAAAAAGTATCAAGTGCCTAAGCATGCTAGAGATTTTCAATCAAAAGAATAGCCCATGAATATATTGTTATGAAGTCTACTTAAATTTTTATTTATCACTCATATAATGATCACACATAAGGTCTTTTTTTCTTTTAGCTGGTTATCTCTTGAAGGAAAAATCAAGGAATAATGAATGCTTATAAAACTGTGCTGGTCTCTCCGTTGCCAGTATGATATAAGGGTTAAGAACAGAGACTCTGAGGGCACCTGGGTAGCTCAGTCTGTTAAGTGGCCAACTCTTGGTTTTGGTTCAGGTCACGCTCTCACAGTTTCATGGATTCGAGGCCTGCATTGGGCACCACACTCACAGTGTGGATCCTGCTTGGAATTCTCTGTCTCCCTCTCTCTGTGTCCTCCCCGACTCACACTGTCTCTATCTCTCTGAAATAAATAAATAAACTTAAAAAAGAAAAAAAGAACAGAGACTCTGAGGCAAATGGCCTAAGCTTTTACCCAACTTCACTACTTACTGACTAAACCTTGTTACATAAATTGTCTGTAAAAAGATAAAAATTATATCCGATTCATAGGGTTTGTGTGTGTTTCTGTGAGGGCTAAATTATATAATAAATATGCAGTTCTTAGAAGAGGATGTGGCACACAGAACTTGCTATAAAAGTATTAGACATGTTGTTATTATTATAATTATTATTAATACCACCTTCAATATCCTTGAATCACTATCTCTAATGATAGAACAAAAAGCATGAGTTTTTTTTACAGAAAATTTCTACATACATTTAACAAATATTCATGAGTCAAGCAATGTCTTTATATATCATAAGAGTATATAGTTCTTTGTCCTTTCTTTACAGGGAAACAATCAAGTTTCTCCTGAAAGAGGCATAAGAAGAGCCTGACAAGGGGCTCGAAACCACAAACCGGGAGTCATGACCTGAGCCCAAACCAAGAGTCACATGCTTAACTCACTGAGCCACCCAGGTGCCCCTCACAAAGTAGAACTTTAAATGAGGGCAATAATTTATAATAGAGAAATTTATAATAAAGGGAGGAAAGAAAGAAATTAAGAGAGGTTATAAGTAGAAGTAATCAAAACAATGCAAGACGTAAGTGGCTTTAGAAATGAATAATTAAGATTTGGAGAAAAGAAAAAAAGAAAAAAAAACATAACCTGGCTTTAAATCTTGTCTGGGAGTTGGGCCTCAGAGTTTTTCAAGGTCAAATGCTACTTCATGAGGAAAAATATGTGCTACGTGTGTTTTAATTAACCATAAGAGCTGAAGTATTCAGTACTTTCCTGGGTTTAAATAGGATATATTCATGTTAGCAATAGAAAAGCTAAAATGACAGAATATAATTAAAAAAACAAATCTTTTTGTTTCCAAGACCAAAGCAAGTGAGACTTCTCTGAAAATAACATGGAAATGTGAGGTTTAATGGAAACCAGTTACATTTGGTTTGTGTCTGTCCTTTCCATACAGAAAGTATGGAACATTTTGTTGTAATCAGCTGTTACAAATCTACAAGCTCTAAAGAGCATTTATGAACTATGTTATGAATTAGAAACCGATTGGACAAAATAAAGAAAAAGAACATACCTTTTTCTATAGCAGCCAGAGACATAGCTCTCTCTCTTTTTTTTTTTTTTTGACCTTATTATGTAAGACTAGCAATATTTATAATTCTAAAACTGTAAAAAGGAAAGACCTCAAGCTTTAACTTGAAATACACTGAAAAATCTGAAAGTTACTATCTTTGGAAGATGAAAATAGGGGTTCCCAAAAGCAGACAAAAAAGAGGAAAGAAGAAGAGAAGAAAGGAGAGGGATAAGAGAGAAGGATCGGGGGACGGCGGTAATATTCTTAGGGAATTTGTGTCCAGTCATATTTCTTCATTTCCTAGATTATTTTCATGACGTAAGCAATGAGGAAGTATCATTAATATATCAATAGTGTGTGAACACATATATATTATTTTTAGATCATGTGAAAATACATCTTTTGTACTTCCTAAGTGGTCACACATTAGCAGTTTTTTTTATAATTGGATCAGATTTAATTAATTTTTTCCTACCAAAAGTAAATAACATATTCAATTTATATGATAATTATACAATCTTGATTTTGGTTATAATTCTTAGTATTACTGACTACATCAATACCTAAACAGAATTAGTTCTGTTTATACCTTTTTCTACAATTATCACCAAATATTGATCTTTGAATGTGACCAACTTTAAGTCAAATACCAGTTATTGCTAAAACAAGTCACAGTTATTATTTTTTTCCACATCAGTGCTACAATCTTCATCACATTTGTCCTTTCTTCCCCACATAACTCTAATAATTAAAGTTTCATTTCCTTTTTAATTAAAAAATAAAATGTGGGGGCACCTGGGTGGCTCAGTCTGTTAAGCATCTGACTTCAGCTCAGGTCATGATCCTACAGTCTGTGGGTTCAAACCCCATGTCTGGCTCTGTGCTAACAGCTCAGAGCCTGAAGCCTGTTTGGATTCTGTGTCTCCGTCCGTCTGTCTCTCCTCCGCTCATGCTCTGTCTCTCTCAAAAAATAAACATCAAAATTTTTTTTAAAAAAAATCAAATAAATAAAATGTAACTTCTGGTGACTTGGGATAATATGCTTTTTGCTCAAAGTTAATATGCATTGAAGCCAAACAAATCTTTATTCAAAGCTAACCATCAACTCAGGGTGCTTGCAATCAAATTTAGTCTATATCAGCCTCAGTTTCTTCAAATATAAAATAGAAACAACAGTATATATCTGGCAGGGTTATTGTCAGAATTGAATTGCCTTCCATATACTTGGCATATAGCTGGGTCTAATAATACATAAATATGAACTTTTTTTTTCCTGTAACAGTTCTGTTTTACCCATTAGAGCATAAGAATGTTTGCCCTTACAATTGAGCTAATTGTTTAATTTAAGTCAGTTGAAAGAGAAATGAATATTATTTTTTATTGTACTATTTTATTTATGAAAGTCTGCCAGGATTGGTGGGAGATGAAGAATCATTTCGTTTCTTTATTGCGGAGAGGAAAACCTAAAGATCCAACCAGGTCCATGAGGCACAGAGAGCGTTCCCAAGCCTGAATCCTGAGAAGTCTCCTCACTCACATTATACAGTCCAGTTTGTTTTCTTCCATACCACATACCCAAACAAAGCAAAACCAACAAAACCAGCAAAACAAAATTTGAATAAAATGACACGCAAATACTCCGAAAGCCAAAACATCTTTCTTAAAGCCTCCTATAATATTTACAGGAGGATACCAGCAAGGCAAAGTAACTCATGTACACAAGAATGCACAAAGCAAAACAGTCAGCAGTGGATTGAGAGATCTTCACCCACGGACCCATGCTCTCCTCAAACATAACATGACTATGAGGTTTATTCCAAAAGTTGGTGTTTCCCCTCCTATGTGGATGTTTGCATAGAAAACACGGAATAACTTCTACTTTGGTTCCTGATTATTTGCTTGTGTAGCCTAATGACAGGGCTTTTACTGTCCAAGGTAAGACCCTCAGAACCCTAACATGTTCTTCTCCCTCCTCTTTGCTCACTCAGTCTTGCTTTGTTTTAGGTCTTCCATTCTTCTGACCCTTTGTTATGCCTCCTTTCTAGCCACCTTAAATTGTCTTTCCCAGTCCTCAGTGTGAGGTCAGACGTGGGGACAAGAATCTTCCAGATGACTCTGGTGGCTCCTAGGTCTTTCTGGGGTGCCAGTGTTCCTAATGTACATTATAGTGCAGCTGCCAAGGGCAACAGACTAATAGGCACACATGTGATCTGCATCAAGCTCCCAAATTAAGTGAAGCTTAAGTATTATAACGGAGAACACATGGTGGAAAAACACAGCCTCGGAAACAGGCACACCTGAGTCAAAATGTCAGGTCGCCACTTTCTAGTTTTAGTTTGAGTGATCTAAACAAAATTACCATGAATTTCAGTTGGTCTAGAAACTATGCCTCACAGGATGTTGTCAGCTTAAAAGAGAGAATGTGAATAGAATATTTAACAGTATCGGCACATGGTAGGTCTTTGCAATCATATCAACCCTTCTTCGGCTTTATCATCCCATTTAAGACATCCTGAGGGGCACCTCGGTAGCTCAGTCGGTTAAGCGTCCGACTCTTGATTTCGGCTCGGGTCATGATCTCACAGTTGTGAGACTGAGCCCCGCACCAGGCTCTGTTCTGAGCATGGAGCCTGGTTAGGATTCCTTTTCTCTTTCTCTCTCTGCCTCTCCCCTGCTCGTGCACTCTCTCTTTCTCTCAAAATAAATAAATAATCATTTAAAAAAAAAGATATCCTGACAATTCTGGTGTTTGGAACCTTAGGCCTTACTTCTTGGGATCCCTATTATTTCTAAGCTCTAGCTTTTGACACTCACTTGAAAGTCAAACTATTCCCTTTGGCCCACTTTGTATTTTCTAGGAACAAGGTCCTTTTCCCCTCAACTTTAATTCCATTCTCTTCTAACTTCAGATGAAAATAACAAGTTCTCCTGAGGTCTGATCATGGAAATGCTTGGACCAGTCTTTTCACTGATGGTACAGGTTACCCTTGATTAAGACATTCACCTTCATCAGATTCTTTCAAAACTCCGGTATCTGTCAAACTTTGTGCTTCCTGAATGCCAGGTTTTTCTTCAGTCCCGGATCAATGTGTTATTAATTGACTCTCCATTCCTGTCACATATATTTAAATACTTGTAATATGCCCTGTTGGTCCAGTTTGTTTTCCCCTCAAATTGAGATAAAGATTTTCACACTTAACTTACTTATACAAATCCACACACTCAAAAACCTCCTTAGTCTTTAAATAAGTCCCTGACATGCATAGCTGACCTGGTGCAGACTGTCCTCCACAGAATATGCTCCCATTTCCCAGTGTCCTGCGTCTGCTAAGAGGGTAGGTCACCATCCCTGGGTGGTGGTAGAGCCACCAACAGATGATAGAACAAGTGACAAAAACAAAAAAAACTCAAGCACTTCTTCTAGGGTTATCTCTCACTGAAACTGCTTTTAACTTTTAAAGTTATTTAAATAGCATGTACAGAGGAATTTCTTTCTGCCAGGTACAAAGCTTCATCAGCCTCCACTCTTTAAAATCGAATCCAGGTTTTGAAATCATAAACAATACTTTTATTGTGGGAGATGGTTAACATTTTTTTCCCCTGTGGATTATTTCTAATGTTATGAACTGAGAGCAGTAACATCTCTGGTCTGGCAATAAAGCATGGAAGAAATCAAACTATAAAAATCAAGTGCTATCCCTGGGTATTATTTTAAAGAAACTGCTAACAGATGTTTTCCTCTTGTCCACAGTGGGAAAAATTTCCTACTTTGGATTTAACTTCGTTTTCACCCGAAGAGTGAAGTTCCCCAAGTTTAAGTGCATTATCTATTGCTCCTGTCCGTGTGGATTTGAACAGGACCGACTTGACTTAAGTTGGCTCTATTATTACTTTTTAAATTCCCCCACAACCCCTCTTTGCAACCACTGACTGTGTCAAAGAAAGCTACTGCTGTCACAAAGCAAGGCGTACTCACTGTTGTGACATTTTCATTTATCTGGGCAGGAACATGCTTGAAAGGACACTGCCTAGTTCTAAGTAAAGTATGGAAGACAATCAAGCCCAGTTAAGCAAACCAGGGTTGACATATTAAATCATGCTTGAACCAAGAGAGCAACAACAGATGACACACAAAACCTTCTAAAGAGAATTTTAAATAAATAAATAATACAGGTCAGTCTGGTTCTAAAAAAAGAAGCTTTTAGCATTGGAAGATACTGGGAATAGGTGGATATTAGAAATCCTTCACAGGAGCACGTAATTATGTTGCTTTTTGACGGTAAAATATAAAACTGGAGGTATAGTGTTGGAAAGGAAAGCATGAGCAGAACCCTGGAAAACCTTGGTGAGATCACATCACTTCCAATCTATAAAGTGGAAAATAAAATTCTGATAGTCCCACCCTTTATTTAAGAAATGTCCTAATGGAATCCTTTCAAAGTGCTTTGAATTCATCAGAGGCAAAGCCCTTATGCATATGGAGTAGTGTGTTATTATTCTCCTTCACAATCACACAGCAGGAACTTTGGAAGCATTCATTCTCCAAGTCTGATTCCTGCTAACAATTCCATCAAAGAAATGGAGTTATCCATCAGTCAAATTATCATCTGCCCTAATTGTTACTTCCCACAAACTGTGGCTCTTCGTTCTTTCCTTTCCTTTTTTTAACCTATACCTTAAGGGCACTCAAATGAGCAGGATATCTTCAAGCTCAGCACAGATCAGAGCATATCAACAAATCACTTCAGTTCTTATACACGAATTCCTACTGGCCAGTCTTGAATGCAGACAAAACACTTAAACACCAAAGAGAATAAAATACTAGAAGATAAGATGTGACCCACATCCAAAACCAGAAACAATAAAGGATACAAAAGCACTTTTCATGTAATGAAAGCAAGTTATGAGATCATGGAGAGCTTAGAATTCATATTTTTATTGGTACAGTTAAAGAATGATACACTTTCTAGAAAGAACTATGCCAGGGCGTGTTGCCCCATGCCTTCCTGCTTTATAATAACTTGCATGTCCTTTTGGACTAATGTACAAGTGAAACTGAAAGGCAACAAATTATATCATTTAGGTAAATAGCATACTTACCTTATCTTCTGTAAGTAGTGTAAACTAACTATATTAATAAATCAATTAGACTGATACCTACGGGTAAGCTTCTTTTTTGTTACTTAGAAAGTTAGTGTTCTGCTCAACCATTAAAAGTGGTTAAACAGAATTTTCAAGGTTACTCCATACAGGAGGTGCACTAAATAAACATATACAGTTAGAGCACAAAACATTTAACATATTAATTGTAATAGAAATATGGCCTTAAAAAATTAGTGCTTTTTATTCATTAATCCTGATATTATCATTGAGGCTCTCTGTGATTACAAACTACAAATCAATGATTGTAATTAATTGTGCTTATATACTGTACAAAGCACAGTAGGAGAATGAAGAATCTCAAGTTAAATATACAATTCTAATCCTAAATCTGAACATCCAAAAGGTAAAAGGAAACATGAAAATGATCCAGCGACACCTAGAAATGCTAAATTAAACAAGACCAAAGATTAGGGTTTGTTTTGTTTTGTTTTTTCAATGTAGGGAAGTTATAAGAAAAGCATATATATATACATATATATATATATATATATATATATATATTTTTTTTTTTTTTTTTTTAAGTGTGGGACAGGTGGGCCACAGGGGGCAGAAACACAGAGGGACTTAAAGCACGGTTTGCTAAGCAGCCTGCTGGAGCTAAGCCTGCTGTTCTCCAGGCCAGGTGGGGTGAGGTGGGGGACTGGATTTGAATACTCCAGGCTCTAAGAAAAAGAGCCATAACATTCTGTTAAGTGGGGTGCTCTTCAGAAAGCCCGAAACCTTGAAGAGCTGGCTATCCCCTCAAAAGCCACAGAGAAAAACAATGCCCACGTGCACAAGGACAGCCAAAGAGGCTTCTGTGTGCATAACCTCTTGATGGGGGGAAGAGATCAATCTTTAAGAATCAAAATCTGTGGCGTTCCCTGTGTGAAGTTTTGGTGTGTAAATTTACACTAGCCTCCAAAAGCCAGCAAATTTTATTGCTAAATATTACAATATTTCTCAATCCCGGCTGTACACATTACAAACTACCTGGGGATCTTTAAAAAAAAGTAGTGATAACCTGGCTGGTACTACACAATGAGATCAGAATTTCTTGTAGGGGTGTCCAGCAATTCTATGGTTTAAATTATTTTGTTGCACTATAATTGTTGAGAATAGTAGAATTACATAAAAGTTGGTCCCAATAATAGGAGGAAAGGCTAAATCATGTAAGGAACTCCTGTGAGTCAATGACAAAAAACAAGCATCCCATAAATGAATAGGTAAATTCATAAGTTGGAGTGATTAGAACATTGGTGCCACTTGTATTTTTTCTCTACTTTGCTGTGGTTTGATTGTTCCCCTAATTTTCTGATATTGTCTGTTTATTATAATAGTAGAAATAATAGATAGTAAGTATGGGATTTCTAAGTCAAGATGCAATTAGCAGATACTAAAAAAGGAAAATAGTATCATTAGACCTAATACTGTCAAAAGTTATATAACTACAATCTATATCAAAAAGCCATATTAAGGAAGATCTGGAGAAGGAGATAAAGATAAAATTAATGCATAATAGTTCTGAAACAACATGAATAGTGAAATATCTTGACAAGTATCCAAAGGGATTAGGATAAATGTGTTTCTTACATAGTTGTATGGTCCTAATTTACGTAGCTATATGGTTTTATGGAGTTATATGGTCCTAATTTATTTGTACCTCAGTTTCCAAATATGTAAAACAAAGAAAAGAACATTCACTTCAAGAGTCCTTTAAATCAGTGCTTCTCAAAGTTGAATGTATGGAAAAAAGCACCAAGGGATCTTGCTGAAATGTAGATTCTGATTCAGTTTTTCTGGGGTGGGACCTGAAATTCCTCATTTCTAAAAAATTAGGTCATGCGGATGTTGCTGGTCCATATAACATTCCTGAAATAGGCAGACTTTATATGCATTTACAGGCAGATTTTGTATGTGTATATTGTATTATTAAGGATTTCACAGAGGAGGAATGTTAAGCTCAGTTTGGTTTTATATTTGTCCACAGTCACACATTTATGAAACGGAAGAGTAAGATTTGAACTGAGGGCTGCATCTTAAGCAGCCTTCAGATTTAAGATTGTAAGTTTGCTTAATTATTTTATGAAAGGGTTGGCTACTTCATTTCTTAACATCTGCATTAAGTTTTTTGAATTTTTTTTGCTCTTGAAAATCTGAAAGCAGACACTGAGATGTTTGCTGAATTACACTCAGAGTTTTCAACATTAAGTTTCTCTGTACACACAATTTTTTCCATGAGAGCTATACTGATTTGTGTTACCAAACTTCATGAAAGTCCTTTTCCTACTATCCAAATAATAAGAAAAGAAGCAAACAATAAAACAAAAGAGAGTATGTTTTAATTTCCTCGTAATACTTGAATCAACTCAATACATAAATTAAGATATGGCCTTCATAAGATCTGTAATTATTTTTGTTCTAATAATTATCATTCTATACTAACATTATAATAAAAGGACCCTATGCAGTGCATCTCATGTTAACAAATGTTTATCATCAAGAGGTGTTTTGTACAGTGCAAGCCACTTGAGCATAAATATAATCATTAATTCTCTATCCATATGATCATGATGGAGCTCCAGTTCATTAATGTTATAATCCATTTGCACAGTAACAATACAGAATGTTCCATCAGCATAATAAAATATCCTAGAGATCTACCCAAACCAGTTATTAGAATTACTATACGTATGAAGTATAGCATTCATGTGTTACATTTATTCTCTCTCCCTCTGTCTCCGTCTCTCCTTCTATATATACATAGATAGATGATAGATAGATAGATAGATAGATAGACAGATAGATATGAAAAGAGAGATGGGGGAAGGAGGGAAGGACTCAAGACTATTGCTAGTATAATGTCTTTTATGAGTGAGAAAGTAAGGGTGCAAATAAAGATTAAAAGTTTGTCTAGGAGACAAACAGACCAGTTTGTTAGAGTATTTAGTTCTTTTTCCTTTCTTCCATTGCCAAGTCTCCCTGTTTTGTTATGCACATAAGGCAGAAGATTCACCAGTTACTAGCCATTGTTGGATCAATGAAACATCAAATTCTTAAAAAAGAAAAACCTTTCAAACTTTCAGTGAATGTAATAATTTCCAAGGAGCCACCCACTGAAAATACTGAATTATTTCATGTTTGATATGTCTGTGTTTGACCATAGATATTAGGAATTCTCTATCCTTAAGATAGTATACTATGTATATGAACAGACTCTTTTAGCAGGTAGTTCTAGGAATTTGTAGCTTTTATTACTCTAATTTTAATATGCAAATACACTTTAAAATATAATTTTAGAAAGAAAAAAGATATACATAAAATTGATTAATGTAATACAACGGATCTCTGCACTGAAAGCTCCTTCTGCTTGTTATGCCATCTGTATATCTTTACATCGTTGTTTTTTGTTTTGTTTTGTTTGTTTTGTTTTGTTTTGTTTTACTCCACATTTAGGTTAAACATCACTTTTCAGAGAACTATTTTCTTACTTCCCTACCTAAACTTACACACTCACACTGCCATTAGCAACTCTCATAAACTGCAACTGTAGATGTGAATCTATATGTATGTTTGTATACCTATGTGTCTGCATTCCTAGGATACAGGAATTGTATACATGGAATACAGTGCTAAGTATAATAATAAAGAATGAATCGTAATAGGTAATCAGGAAGCAAATATTCTTTATAAAAGAGATTCTAATATATTTACATAGTTTTCATCATCCAATAAATAAAAATGTAGGATTATCATTTGATAAATGATACTGCTCAAGAATATAATTTCTAGGTTGAGAAAACTCGAGAATTTTCTAACCTGAAACTACACTGTATTTGGCAATTGACAAACATATACTCCTGTAAATACATTTTATTTTTAATGAGAGCTATAAGAAGTAGCTAATGTTTGCTGAATAAGTACAGTGTGCTAGGAAGTAAGTAATTTCCATGTAATTTCTCATAGTATTGCTATGACTTAGAGATGAAGGAAACAAGGAGTGGAGAGATTCGATGACGTACACAGGGATACAGTGCTGATAAACGGCAGAGACAGGATTGGAATACAGGCATTCTGGCCAGAATCCACGTGTTCAAACCACTAGAGTATGCTGCCTCTCACAAGCAGCATGTTCCCTACGATATCCAAGTTAAATCAGTCATATTTCCAAATGTACACATCCTTCGTTCTGCAGAATTTTAAGAAAAAGATTCACTTTTGCAAAGACAACCAGTCTATAGACATATTTAGTTTTTAGCAGCACATCTACTTACATGGACAATTAGTGGTTCTGACCTGGTTAGAATTATGCCCCCAGGGATCATTTAGCACTCTGTGGAGGCATTTTTTGATTATCAAAGTGGGGAGGGGTGTCCTACTACATCTAGTGGATTAGAGGCCAGTGATTCTGGAAATATCCTACAATGACTAGGACTACCCCGTCACTCAACAAAAAATATCAATAGTAAACAGTGGCCCCAAATATCAATAGTACCAGTGTTGAGAAACCCTGATTTAGAAAAAAACAAAAAAACAAAAACAAAAATAAATGCAAAGTATGCTCTAAAACTGTGACATAACTAATCCAAAACTATTAAGGAAGAGTTAAAACAAAAAAGAAATAATTTCATTATTCTCATATATAATACCTACCAATGGATGAAATGATTTAACCACTAACTTGTCTTGGTCATGGTTCTCAGAAGCAGGACACACACACACACACACACACACACACACACACACGCACCACTGATATTCTGTACTTCCACAAATACCATCTTTTGTTAAAATTTTGAAATTAAAATCAGTTTCCTTTTGTTGTATAAAAGAGCATACCAAATAGAACCAAAAAGTTCAACCCCTTTGATGTTCTTTGGTAATGTGCCTAATTAAAAATAACTAGGCTCTCTAGTGCATAATTACACAAGCACCTAATATTCTATATTTCCAGTCAATTTTGTTTCAAACATAAATATGCACCAGAAGTATGAATGATCGACATACTACTCCCTGCAGTATCTGGACTGTTTCTGAATCAAGGCTTTTTCTTGAGCTCAGTATTTGCACTACATTTTCCTTGCTATGCAATCATCTCCCAGTTGGACAATTAATAAGTGCTTTTTCTCCACAGCCCTTGGCATGTAACCTCGCTTACCCTGTGTTTTAGCATGCACTATATACCTTCTTCACTCTGACTGGTTTTGGCAGTGACCCACAATCTAAATCTCTTTCCTCCATTTGATATAAGTGAAACTATAATTATCTAGGGGTAATTTCAAATTACTACTTCATTCCACTAGCAACTGATGAAGATTAGTGGTCTTGCCTTGCATCTGAGTAAGTCAGCAACATAATCACAAGAGAACTCAGCAGGCAACATTTGATTCATGTGAACTCAATTACTTCTGTCAAACACATTCACTTCAATAAAAAGCAGAAACTTCCAAAATGAGGTTTTGCTAATAATTTTGTACTCAAAAAAAATTTCATATGACTCTTAAGGGGCAAAAATAGCATGAATTTCATCAGAAATAATAATAAATAACAAGTAGGAAAACATACTTGTATAAATGGATTTAATACATTATTAGTTTCTGAAAGAACATTTCAAAGAAATAAATTTGTATACTTTAAACAGTTTATTATTGAAAATATGGGCATAGAAGTAAGCCTTAGAAAAATAAATAGATTCTATATTTTAAATTAATACAATAGAAACAAGAGTTTTTGTTACCTCATTAAAAGCAGGGTATTATGGGAAAGGTAGTTAATTTCTCTTAAAGGAAATTAAATAAAGGGATAAGAAGATGATACAGCATGAGTTGTTAAACAGACAGAGATTCCTGAATTACTTCTTGGTTGTCTTCTGGATTGAAATCATATGTTAATGAGCTGCCTAGCATTCTGAGTCGTGATTGTTTAGTCTCTAAAACTAGTTGTGTCAACTCCATCATGCCCTGCATCTCTATACCAGGTCACATGAGCAACTACCTGGTCATATCCTAGTACAGGCTTAGTAAATATTAACACATGATGATGATTAAAACAGATCTATTCACGCTTCAGCTTCTTAATATAGTTATATCCTTAATTAAATCCCAACATATTTTGATTAGCAAAGAAACAGTAATTAAATGTAAGTGTATAATAAGTGTATATTATAAATACATTTCAGGATGTGATTTCTAAGGTCTAAATCACTAAGATGGTCTCTATCACAGTTAATATGTCATATGCCAACCATATATGGTTTAACACACAGAACTTGAACATTTGGCCTGATGATCTTAGGACTAAGAAATGACTGGTTTAAGAGACACTTTGTCAATTTTGTGACTGAAGAGACTTTCTACAAATAAATACAAAGGTTAAAAAAAAAAGGAAATCAATACAGGGGTACCTGGAGACTCGGTTGAGCGTCCAACTCTTGATTTCACCTTGGATCATGATCTTGCAGACATGGGTTCGAGCCTCACGAGGGGCTATGCACTAAGTGCGGAGACTGCTTGGGATTCTCTCTCTCTCTCTCTTTCTTCCCCTTCCCGCTTATGCTCTCTCTCTCAAAATAAATAAATAAACATTAAAAAAAAAAGAAACCAATATAGTAGTTTGCCTTTGTCCACTCTTTTGTTTTCGGTGTTTTTAGTTACATGCAGTCAACCACAGTCCAGACTCAGATGATTCTCCTGACATACTGTCAGAAGTTCAGTAGTAGCCTAATGATAGATCACAGTGCCTACATCATTCCCCTCACTTCATCTCCTCATGTAGGCATTTTATCATCTCACATCATCACAAGAAGGGTGAGTAAAGTACAAGATATTTTAAGAGAGACATCTCATTCACATAACTTATTACAGTATATTATTATAGTGTTACATTTTATTATTAGTTGTGGTTAGTCTCTTACTGTGCCTCATTTAAACATTAGACTTTATCATAGGAAAAAGCATAGTGTATATAGGGTTTGGTATATATGCAATTTCAGCCATCCCTGAGGGTCCTGGAACGTAACCTCCTCAGATAAAGGAGCAGTACTATAATTTTAAAGCACAATCTTCTTTTATACCTTTGCCCATTCTATTTTCTCCTGAATTTACTTCTCTACCTCTCGACTTATGGTTTCTTTCTTATTTCTTAAGATAACCTTCAGCATCCCTGCCATCAAGGAGTGTGTGATCTAGTGGGAGTAAAGACAGTCATTAATCAAATAATTAATTAACAAAAGATGCAATATCATAACTCTAAATGGTTCAATGAAGGGAAGATACAGAAGTAAATAACAGAGAGGCCTAACTTTGAAGAGTCAGGGAGAGTTTCCCTGAGGAAGGGGTGTTGGAGGACACCCCTGAAGGATTAGTATGAGTTAATCAGGCGTGAAGTAGATACAAGAATGTTTCAGGGCAAGAGAACAGATTCATAGAACAAGTAGTATAAGTCAGCAAACTGCTCTTGAGAAGGTGAAAAAAAGAAGCCAGTGTGACTAGTGTAGAGAGAAGAGGAGGAAGCATAGTTTAAGAAGTGTCTGAGGCAAAACCATGCAGGATCTTAAGTTACTGTAAAAAATTTACCTTAATGGGCAACCATTGAAGTATTTGAAGTTTGTGGTGGGGTTAAGTGGGGACAGCGAAGGATGGGTGTGCAAAACCACGAGATTTGCATTTCTGTAGAGGTGATACACTCACATGGCTCAAAAATCAAACTATTATATAAAGTCATTCCTTATATTTGAAAGTAAAGTTCCAACAAGACATACTTATAGATTGGAAGAAAAGAAATAGAGAAAAGTGGATGATTTTAAGAGACAGCCTGGAGGTGATTTCTATGAATATTTTGTGATAAATAGGACCCAGGTAGCAAGTAGGAAGGAGATGTTAGGAATGATTCCTAGATTTCTGCCCTAACAAGAATAGTTTAAAAACATCAAGATCCACATTTAATGGTTTGAGGATAGCATATTAAGATCACAGAATTATTTAAAGTTATGATGGAATTTTATATGCCACACACAGGGACATTTACATTTGCATATTCTTATTACGTGTAGATATAAATGTCTCAGGAATATCTGTGATACCTTAATTCTCCAAAATCAGCATTCAAAACTTATTTATTCATTCAATGAAGTAGGTTATTTATAGGGTAAACATTTGAAACTCCTCATAGAGTGGCCACATGCCATCTGTATTTTGGAAAACACCAAGAGGCACTATTCAAACGGACTATGTTGCGTAGAACACCCTCTGGGGCTGGGTAGTTCACTATTTTCATGACCCCACAACCTTTGTTCCTATTACCAGGGTAAGATAATAAATGAGTTTAGACAGACCAGCCTAGTGAAGTTTTCTACAATGTAGCTAGCCTCTCTGATTTACCCCACTGTCTCTCAGTTAGGTTTCTAACTGAGTGTGGGAAGAGAAAGATATGCATTGAACGCCTGGATTGAGAAACATTCTGTCAGAACACTACTTCCCAAGATACTTTCATGACAAGCATGCAGAGAACGTTTTAATCCCAGCGAAATAAATAATTAGCTTCTAAAAAGGCAGAGGTCTTTTATACCCTCGGTCCATCTGGATGAAGACAAAGGTCACTGTGTTCTGCACTGAACTGACCACATACCATTCTCTAAAGTGACATAAACAATCAAATATAGCATGTTGCTTTGTAATATTAGAAAATGAAATTTTGAAAATGTAAGATTTATATTATAAATATTTTAAACAAAATAATGAAATGTATTCAACAGATTATGCTTAATCTCCTGCTTTGATTCTACAATTACATATATCTTCACATTACACTCAGAGAGCCATTCAAAAGAAAAGTTAAGATAATGTTAGTTAGAACTTTCTTTCACATCTAATCCCAAATAAAATATAATTAACTTCCCTGGAAAGTTAAAAATGATTTCCAAAACATAATTGTGATTTAATAAAACTTCGCATATATGTATGTACATATATAAAGGTATAGAGAGTTGTAGACACCATAAACTTAATTGTAGATGATATTGTAGGGATACAGAATATGAGCTGATGAGGAAAAAGAAGTTTTCATTTATTTATTTTTGAGAGAGAGAGTGCAAGTGAGCGAGGAAGAGAGACAGACAGAGAGAGAGAGAGAGAGAGAGAAAGAGAATCCCACAAGGTGCAGAGAGAGCGGGAGAGAGAGTGCAGAGCCCGGAGCAGGGTGCAAGCTCATGAACCGTGAGATCATGACCTGAGTCAAATTTGGATGCTTTCATCAACTGCACCACCCAGGTGCCCTGAAAATTTTTTTTTTAAATGCTGCAGTGTGTTTCTAGAGAGAAATAATTAATCAAAATCACTATGATTTACAGGTAATTTCCCTAGTTTTGATCCCCTGGATCTATAATCAATTTACAGTCAGGCCTGAACAAACTTGAGCAAGTCTGATTCACATTATATAGTGGATTTTGAAAAAAAAAATGTACTTGAAGCTACCAGGTGGGATAAGGGTACTTCTCGGCATTTGGTTTTCTCTTCAGTTAATAAGTCTCATTACCTATTTAGCATGTGCACAGCATGGTAGAAAAAGGTTCATAAGGATGAATGAATTTTTTTTAAGTAAAAATATTTTCTTCCTCATAAACTGTTCTTCACTTTGACATAAAGTAAAACCCTGTTCCCCAAAGCCATTGACAAACATCTAAGTTTAACTCACCACATTGTGGACAAAAGAAGGATATTTTCAAATGAAGGGGATAGCACACATGATCACATTTCAATTAAGAAAATAAAACAAAAAAATTCCGCAAGTATAAATTGATTTGAAATAAGCGTTTTGTGTTGGCTCCATCTCCAAAGTTATTTTCTCAGGTACTACTTATTATGCATTCAATACTGACTTGTAAATTTTTAAAAATTTTTTAATGTTTATTTATTTTTGAGAGAGAGAGCACGAGCAGGAGAGGGGCAGAGAACGAGGGAGACATAGAATCCGAAGCAGGCTCCAGGCTCTGAGCTGTCAGCACAGAGCCCCACATGGGTTTGAGCCCATGGACTGCAAGATCATGACCTGAGCCTAAGCTGGACACTTAACCGACTGAGCCATCCAGGCACCCCTGACTTGCAAATTTTTAAAAGCGAACTTGTAATAACAATTATATGTGAACAACACGCTGACCAGCATTTTCGTATGGGGTTCATATGGCTGAACTTATTTCTGAAGAACTTTTTAAAGGCAGTTAAAAGCATGCCAAACAAGTCACATCTAACACATGCATTTGAATTTTATATAGCAAGGTAAGGTTACTATTTTCTCTTCGTGGAGAGACAATACTTTGTAGCAGACAATACTCACACAAAGAAATAATCCTTTGGTTTGAGTTGCTCAAGATAAAACTTCTGAAAGTAAAATGAATATGAAATACTACACTGCAAGTAAGACACTCTGTGTGTATTAATTATGTATATTCAGTAAAATATTACATTAAATCTTTGATCGTTGCCAGAAATTTTAAAATTCTGAGAAGAGAAAAATCAAACTTGGAGAGAAATAATCTCCATAAATTAGCAAAGTAAAAGGTCATCTGCTCATAATCATTGGAGGAAATACATATACGTGATCCAACTGGTGCAGACAGTTCCTGCAGATCTGCAGGCAAATTCTTACCTTGACAGGTGCCATTTTTCTCCTCATATCCTGCCTTGCACATGCATTTCCCGATGGGCACCAGCCACTCCCCTTCAGCGCTGCAGTGCATTTTGGGTGGTTCGTCTGTCACAGAATGGTTGACACAGGAACCTGACACTTCAAGCAACTGCGAGGAGTCAGCTCCAGTGATTGTGTCAGGGAACACAGCCAAGTGACGTACCACAGAAGGGCATTTTTTATAGTACACACGCACAGAAACCAGAGCAATGCAAGCACCCACATCTTGAAAGGCAAGATAAAATCCTTTCTTGCTTAGAGGTCCTACATCTCTGACCTCTGTATTCAGTTTCATAACGCGGTCACCAAGATCAAGCTCTGTAAAGCTTTCATCGGCAGCAATGGTATCAATTTTGATGTACTGGTTTTCCTTGATGTTTCTCCCATTCTCATCATCCGACTCAAAGTAATACATGTTAAAGGTTTCCTTACAGGTTCCCAATCCTCCAGGAAGACTGTTGCAGTCACGCAGAGTAAACTTGAGTTCTATAAAGATTCTGGAAGCACCTTCATTGGAAATCCAACTGGTCAAAAGCCAGTTATTCTGATTCTGTTCCATAACTTTGCATACTTGGTATGTGTGGATAGGGGCATAATTTTCATCAACTTCGCCAATCTCCTCCCACTATATAATGTAAAATAGAAAGAAAATTTTTTTTTAATATTTAGAAAATAGCTAGTAAACATAGTCAAAGGAAACTATTTCAGATCTAGAAATTTCTGCCGCCTTCCTCTATGGTATCAGAAGAGGAAGCTCTATAATGAGAACTTTAAAAATACCTTTTAGATTAAGTAAATTAATAGCACATTAGTCACTGTAACTCAAAAGTTAACACACACACATTTCAGGGGAAAAAGAGCATGTATTTCAGAGAAAAAGAAGAAACTGCATGTGGGTGCAGTTAACAAGCAGTGAAAGGATGTATATTTGGAAGAAAGTGAAGTATAAAAGCTAAGAAAGTAGATAAAATGTGACAGAAAAAAGAAGTACATTAAAAAAAAGACAACAGTAAAAAAGCAGTAAATATGGAAAAGAAGGGATAAAGAAACATGTGAATCCACATTTATTTAATTCTGGCATGTTACAAATAACACATCAATGTAATAAAATGTGAGAGAAAATTCATTACTTTAAAAATTAAAAATAGATGCTTATTTCATTGAACCAATCTGTTTAGGATTCTTTTGCAAATTGGATAGCTAAACTTATTCATAGATTTATCTATGAAATATAAGCCTAGAGACAGATATAAAATAGAGACAAAAATTATATATGAAGAACCTTGTCATTTTGAATACTGAGTTCTTATTATATCCTGGGAATGCATTAATTCTTTTTACCAATTCATTATTTTATGAATAATGACATTAAGAGTTTGGAATATATATAAGGTACAGAAAAAATTAAGCATGATTTATATAGCTTCCAAAATATTAGGTCAAAGAGATCTAAACTTACCTCTTTCCCAATAAAATTCCAGCTTTTAGACTTTCAGTGTATCATAATCACTTTCTAAACAATATAGAACCAAGTTTTTATTCTCCATAAGGATGTTATTATAATTTAGGGAGTTTTTTAAACTTGTACAGAATCTGTGTACAAAACTGTGTGTGTATATAAATATAAATATATATATATATATGGATATATGTATATCCTTAAAAATGACCCTGAAACACAAAGAGCATTGAAATCATACTGACTTTCAATAAATCCAGAGTTCGATTTCAGACTTTAAATATTATAGATAATAAACTTCATAAACTTCATCTCTTTAGACATGAATTTAAATAGAGCATTATTTCTTGATTCTGCTCAACTGACAAAGATGTGAAAAATGGGGAGTCACAAGGGATGCACATAAATCGTGTACCTCAGATGGTCCCTCTCAAAATTCTAGCTGCCATCAGACAAGCATAAGTAAAATGTGCTAATGAGCGAAAACTGCTGAGCTCCTTAAATTCACAAGAGAAAGACATCAAGATTTTATCTTAACCACTTTCACATCATGGTGTTATGTGAAGCCTTAGTTCTTTCATTTAATCTCACTTTTGTCTTCTCTCAAAATGTACATAAACTCTACTTAGCCTTGGATTTCCAAAACAGCTTTCTCTTTCAGCAATCTGTCACTAAACTATTTACATTAGCTTCCTGAAGTGATCCAGCTATAAATCTCTTTATTATAAATGGTTACTGAATGCCATTATTAATATTTCATGCAAAAGAGCACATCAACTAACCAAATAAAAATAATACAAATGATCAACTTACTGTACCAAAACTAAATAGATATATATTCTTTGAATTAGTAAAATGGAAAATGGCATCAACAAATTTTTTCTCTGAAAAAAAAAGAAAATCAAAATGCTATATTATCTGTTTTAGATTATTTTATCACAGTCTTCCAATACAAAACACAGATTTCAAATCTTTGACCTTAAATCATTTACAAAAAAAAAAAAAAAAAAACTATTTCTGCATCATATATTCCAATACAACACTGCTAGCAAGTAGGAGGAATTGGACAAGTAAGAGGGATCAGAGAAACAGCATCTTCCAGGATTATAAATTAAGCAATTCACAGTCTTTGTACAAAGTCCAAGGTACCACAAATATTATTAAAAATGCAAGCCAAGCAGCACTCGACAAGACAGCTTAATAGTTACTGCTTCAGGTGATAATTTCAAAGTATGTGCATAAGCAGCTACTTCTCCGAATATTCTTAATTAAGAAGAGAAAAACTATAATTTTCTTTGATGTTATAATCTATCATGGTGGGATTTTATTTATTTTTCTTTTCAAGTGTCCAAAATATAAATGGAGGCTCACATTTTCTATTTTTAATGAGGGAACAGAAAGACTTTAATTTAAATAATTATAGCCATAAGCCATTCAGAGAATCAACTGGGTAATACATACATTTTCCCATAAATATCTGCTCCTATGTACAGCAATATGCTAAGAAACAGACAAAAAAAATCATTTATTTTGGTTTGAGTAGTTGAAATAAAACTTTGAATTCTTACAAGTTTTCTTCCTTTTTAATACCAAGTGGGCCTCTTGCTGTCCTCAGCAAAAAATAACATCAATGAGGAAGAAACAAAGGGGGTGAAAAGAAAGTAACACAAACCAAGAAATTAAGAATGTGGCAGGTCTATTCCTAGACACTTTGGCAAATGTCATGTCAAGGAAACTGTAGTGGTTTAATGAAGGCCACAGACAGAAAACATGGTATTTGGGGTTCAGTTTTGTTGAATTGTTATGATCCCATGGTTTAATAAAAGTATTTGTTGCTCCTTGATTACTACAAGCAATGTGCCTGGACATTTTGGAAACACGATCACTGCAATATGGTGGCTGCAGTCCTTTCTTCAGGTCTGGCCACTCCTCAAGAGCCATCCTCCGATCCCACATTTTTCTCTACATTTGTTTCCTCCTTACTCACATTTCTTTGTTTTAAGATTAAAGAACTGGTTTTACACAGTCAGCTTAGGCTGACTTGATTTCTTTCCCAGATGCATGGGCTTGCTCCTTTTCCTGCTGGGCACTAAAATCTCTAAGTCAGTTGCGTTCCAATCCTATGCCTGACCTGGCATCACAAGCCAGCCATAGTCATCAGAGCAGTGGCGAACAAAAGGACTTCTTTTAATATCCATATGTATATCAAAATAAACATACAAAACTTGGAGTTACCGACTTTTCCTACCCAAACTATTAAGAACTACTTTTTTTAAAAAAAAATTTTTAAACGTTTATTTATTTTTGAGAGAGACAGAGACAGAATGCGAGTGGGTTGGGGCAGAGAGAAAGGCACAGAATCTGAAGCAGGCTCCAGGTTCCGAGCTGTCAGCACAGAGCCTGACACTGGGCTCGAACTCAGGAGCTGTGAGATCATGACCTGAGCCAAAGTCGGACGCTCAACTGACTGAGCCAGCCAGGAGACCCAAGAACTACTTTTCCTTGACTACCTTTCTCATTGGGCTAGTAGGTTTCTTGCCCCAAGCTCTGATGGTCTCTTACCTTGTCAGCGAGGTTCCCATTTACTATCCTCTAGCCTATACTTCACATCTCTTTCCTTCAGAACTTAAAAGTACTGTCTCAGGACACACAACCCAGCTGGAACCTTCCCTTATATTCCATCTTCAAATACACAGTAGGAATCATCATGTGAACAGTCTCGATTTGGACCTTGCAAGTTATCAGGGGGTGCTTATTGCCCAGTTCTGTTTTCAATATTGTGTTTCTATGTATCTTTCTTCCACAGAAGGAAGTAAAGATGCCTAAATAGAAATATGTGATTGTTTTTGTACAGAGGAAATATTATCAGCCTGAAGCCCCAGTTATAATCCCTGCTCTTACCTTACATAGATACATAAACCGAGACCCCACCACTGGCACTGGTTACACAAACTATAGAGAGAATTGAAACTCTCTATTCCAGTCATTTAATGTCTAATATAAAATATTAGTAGGGATCTTAAGAGATATGGACCTACTGTTCATTTTAGAAATGAGAAAATTGAAAACTAGACAAAAGAAAAGATTTTCTCAAACTCACAGATGACAACCCTGTCCATCTGACCATCCCCTCTACCTGTATCTACATCTGTCTTCTTCTTGGCACATTTCTGTCCTTGGTGTGAGTATTTGTGTGTGGGATTCCTTGATTCACTATCATCAACTGCTACCCCAGTAGGTAAAAATGAAATTCACATTTTTTTTCAGCATCATATAACTATAAACTTTTCTTTTCTTCTTTTCTTTTACTCTTTTCAATTTCTCTTTCTTTCTTTTCCTTTCCTTTTTTTCTTTCCTTTCCTTTTCTTTCTTTTCTTTTCTCTTTTCTCTTCTTTCTTTTCTCTTCTTTGTTTTTTTATTTTCTTTCTTTTTCTTCCTTCCTTTCTCCCTCAGTATACACACAAATATATATTTTTAATACTCCGAAACACAAATATGAGAGTAGAGATTTAGTTGCCTTGTTCTCTACTATATCTCAGAGTCTGATACCACAGGGCACAGATTAGCACACCTGATAAATATTTCATATGAATGAATATCAAACATGTATACATTCCTTAGCCCAGAGATCTGCTAATTCAAAATATGAAATAATTCAAACATGGTAAATAAATGGTTGCATGATTTGTCTTCTGTGTTTGTTTGAATAATGATACAATTTGTTCTGTGTAAACTGTCTGAATTTTATAAATTTAAAAAAGAAAGACAGCTTATAAATTCATGTTTTTTTGAAAATTAGTCTTCAATATAAAGCTCTAAGCATTTAAGACATTTTCTTTATTTTAATAATTTATACAATTACTTTGAGTTCAGTTTTGTATATCAACCTGTAGAACTATTTTTCATTAGCATCACATTTTAAAATTTTAACATATAGATCAGTTTAGATATCTTATTTTTTACCATAATATGTTTTAAAATATTGTTTTCACTTTTCACTCACTTTCTTCACTATTCTATGCATATATACAAATTAAATTAAAAATTCAGAATATAGCATATCAGTTAGTGGCACTATACTTTCATATTTCAGTCAAACAATATTAGGACTCTCTTAGTGATCCTCTTTGGCAGAGTAGTATAAAAATACAGTTAAGAATCAATTACTTCTAGTTTTACTCTGAATACCCAAAGTATAACTTTGTAGCAATATCTTGTTTACTACATGTTTCTTTGAATATAGGAATAATTGCCTATTATCCTTTAATATCACAATATTTTATATGATGCCTTTTGGGGTTTTTTTTTGTTTATTTACTTATTTATTTTTAAGACAGAGAGAGACAGAGCATGAGTGGGATAAGGCAGAGAGAGGGAGACACAGAATCTGAAGTAGGCTCCAGGCTCTGAGCTGTCAGCACAGAGCCCAACGCGGGGCTCAAACTCACGAACTGTGATATCATGACCTGAGCTGAAGTTGGATGCTCAACCGACTGAGCCACCCAGGCGCCCCAAGTATGATGTCTTTTGAAATGCTCCAAAAAGAAATTAATTCCAGGCTTCCCATTATATTTAAAATACATTTAGATGTCATCTGCTATGATTTGCAGCGTGTGTGTGTGTGTGTGTGTGTGTGTGTGTCTGAGTGTTGTATGTTTGCTAACTTCACTGAAAGGAATCTAATCTAAAATTACTAATTAACTGTTGTTTTTAAAAGAGCAGTACCTTTCCATAATCTTAGAAAGTGCCTGGGAAATAGTTTGACAATGTGCCCAAATTTGGAGGTAAGGCACTTAACCTATTATAACTAGTGAGCAACACATTCCAATTGTTACCTCATAATATGTTTACTTAAAGTATAGAATTTCTGGAAGCTTCCTGCTACACAAAAATCAGAGGAAATACAATATAAAATAATCATAAACTTCAAACACACTAAAGATGTTCATTATTTCATGTTATTTTTTTCTATTATTTTGGTCTACTATACTGATTAAAATTAGGCAAAATACATTCAAGTAAAGACCTAAATGAATTGTTTTTTTTGTTTTACCCAGGTGCATAATTAACAATTACTAATATTCTTCCCCATAACATTTTATAAGACTTACTATGCTCACATAAAATCATTATCTTTTTCCTCTCTGTTGGAGGTACAATTGATCTCACTCATCTGGTGTGCCTGCAAAAGTCAGCCATAACCTAAGACATTCAATCCAGGACATTTCCTCCGAAAGAAACTAAGCCAGAAAATCCTCAAAGAATTAAGTGATTTAGGAACAAAATTAATGGCACAAAAAGTGAGGAATCCTATTATTGTTGGGACAAACTTTTTTTTTTAATCTGATAGTTATTATTAACTTTTGATGTGTTACTATCAACCACAAACCATTCCTCATTAGGAATAAATATTGTATTATTATGACTGGTGCATGTTGGGCATAAATAGGAGGTCCTAGTGGGCCTGCCTGTTCAATGGCTGCCCCATGCTTAAACACAGAGTCAAATAGGAGATCAAACTTCATCTTGGGTCATAAATGCTTTGAAAACATTTTGTTGTAATTCAGATGTAATCCTTGTAGATGTTAAAACCTCTCAACTAATATAGTACAGGAAGAAAAGCTTAGAGCTACAGTGAGTCAACTGACATTTGAGAAAATTAATACTCTCATTACATACCACATGCATGACATAATCGTAAGGAACACAACTATATCATTTTGTAGATAAGTAAACGGAGCCTTAGAGTGATTGTCATACTAAGCAGTGCCACATTAATATGTCTGACATTGTTTTCTCCTATTGAAGGGATAAAGTTATAATGCATAAATTTTGGTGGCACTTGAGATCATTTTAGCCAACAAAAGAGAAAAATTGTCATAAACTAATAAACTAGGTAATTTTGTTTTCAAAAGATAAGATTGTGGGCTGTTGTTGTAAAATTACAACACTCATTCTTCCTTGATCAATTTCCTGAATTTTGGATCAAGACCATGCACAGTCCTTTGAATAACAGAAGCATCTTGGTTTTTATGCTCAATCATAAGGACAAAATTATTTAAAAGGAATAAATACATAGCATAGAGTTGCTGTTTCCAAACTTCAATTTATCTAATAGCTATGGTTCTGTAGTAAATAAATATGACAAAATATATAGACTTTCTACAAAAATAATTTCAATCAACAATCTTATTCCATTTCCTCAATAATGTCTTAGTGGAAAAAGATTGCAACAGATAGGCATTTGATGTACTTAAAACATCTTTAAAATTCACAAGTATGATATAGAAATATTGTTGGAAATGGCTCAGTTAATTTTCTGTGTATGAATAAAGGTGAAGTCAATTACTTTATTGCCCATGGAATAGTACAAATATTTATGGGCTCAAACTCAATTCATGAAACAAATTAAAACACTTGAAAAAAACAGAAATTAAAATTTCAAGTTTATATGAATATTTTCATAGGGAAATCCATAGACAATTGAGAATCTACACAGCACTAAACATGAATGGCAAAGAGTACATTTTTTCCCCTAGAAAAATAATTCATAGTTTTTTTTCTTTTCTTTAATGCTGCAGTCAGTAACTTTTTAAAAAAGGAAAGAATAAATGAAAAGAAAGAAAAAAATGAATTCTTCATTTGTTAAAAAAAAAATATCCAAGTGCAGAAGAAATGAATTGGAGAGGGAAAAATCAAAAGGACCATATTAGACAAAATATTCACAGAAAAGGTCATGATTTTAGCAAAAATTAGTACTTCCTAGTAAATACTGTGATGAACATAATCTAAAAACAAAATGTATATATCATGATTGCTTATAAATGAATTGTTATTCCTCATTTAAAAAGACATATACTGAATAGTTTCATATAAAATAATAAAAAATGTCATAAATACTTCAAGTTTTAAAATCTGGCTTTTTTCCTTCAAAAATTCACTTAGGAAAATGTATGGTCAATGGTCAATGATAATTTAAAAGGTAGCTAAGTGGGTAAGTATGCCTGAAATTAACAAACTAATAAACTGAATTAAAATCTTAAATGATCTCATTAGTGTTTCATTAAAAAGCAGTCCCATTAAATATGGTGCCTGTTATCTAGTTTGTCAGTGATTTTGTGCCATGAGCTATAATTTTAAAAGAAGCAAATAAAAACAAATAGATTTATAACCCTGTGATCTAGTTTAGGTCCATTTCAGTTACACTGTAAATGAACATCATGCTTAAGCTACAGTGGCTTACCACTATCTATTTTCTATCATGTTATACCAAGAGATGGTCAGTCCAACATTTGGTAACATGTAAAACCGTGGGAATATTAATAGTCTTTCATGTGATATAACAAAAATGTTTATGTTACAATGAAAGTTCTATCCTTTCTAAAGAAATGCCCATGATCTCAATTACATACTTAAGCAAGAGTATATACTTAACTATGAATATTTTAAGATCTAAGAAGTCATATGTTTCTCCTGTTTCAGGATTTCACAGTGGACACACACATGTGTACATAAATACATGCACACACACACACACACACACTAAAGAATTCCTTCATGACAGTCTCTGTGAGATGTTAGAAATGGTCTTCCTAGTGTTATTTAAATGTATATGGTCTCCGGGCGCCTGGGTGGCTTGGTTGGTTAAGCGTCCGACTTCGGCTCAGGTCATGATCTCACGGTCTGTGAGTTCGAGCCCCGCGTCAGGCTCTGTGCTGACAGCTAAGAGCCTGGAGCCTGTTTCAGATTCTGTGTCTCCCTCTCTCTCTGCCCCTCCCCTGTTCATGCTCTGTCTCTCTCTGTCTCAAAAATAAATAAACGTTAAAAAAAATTTAAAAAAAAATTTAAAAAATGTATATGGTCTCAATAATACTTAAAATTTCAGAGTGTCATTACTAATTTCTTTAATATAAATATTGTCCTTTCATAGCAGCTAAAAATTCTGTGGGGAAGCTTTCTTTTCCAAGCAACATGAAAGTTTCAGTAAATGAGAAAAAAAAATAAACTATTTTACTTGGGATTCAATTTAATGAAAATAAAGTATATTAACCTTTGATGCACTTAATGTTTCAGGCAAAATAGATACAATTATATCCTTGCTATTCTGGCAAGACAAATAAAGGTTCAGTAAACTATTTGTGACTCTGGATTATTTATCCAGCCTATAAAATATACCAGAACATATAATGTTATCCGTATTCTCTAGTCTGGCCTCATTTATCCTGGTCTCATTTCTCAATAGATAATATTGCACTTATGGTGTAGGCCTTGACAACAACACTCAAATCAATTTCAATTTTCACATTAATCATATTCTTGTAATCAGTGGCTATTCAACACAAATTTCCATCCCATTTTTTTGTTGTTGTTGGGAAACAGCCACAATTTAAGCTTATTCAAATTTGAAGGATTATATTGCCATAATATGGACTAAAGTCCACTGAATTCTCTGGCCACAACTGTATTAATGAAATTCTGTAGAAATGGAGGTGGTCTATGTTTAGCTTGTTGTCCAGTCTGGAGCTTGAACTTCCATAGGGAATAGTTTTACTGTTCAGAATCCCCGTGCTTCTTTCTTTGATATGGAAATAAAAGTAGGAACAGTCATATTTCAAAATATGAGTCCATTGCAAATCCCTCCTCCTGCATTTGTTGAGCCTTGTCTGGCCAATAAATTGATTTAACAAAATACAGCTCTTTGAATAAAAGCACACATTTC
The DNA here is from genome assembly GCF_023721935.1 of Panthera uncia. Classification (NCBI taxonomy): domain Eukaryota; kingdom Metazoa; phylum Chordata; class Mammalia; order Carnivora; family Felidae; genus Panthera; species Panthera uncia. The sequence continues at coordinate 52,065,897 of NC_064811.1, forward strand.
TTTTTTTTTTTTAATTTTATTTATTTTGAGAAAGAGAGAGAGAGAGGCAGAAAAAGAAAGGGAAGGACAGAGAAGGGGGGAGAGAGAGAATCCCAAGCAGTCTCCAAGCTCTCGGCATGGACCTAGTCATAGGGCTCAATCTCATGAACCATGAGACCATGACCTGAGCCAAAATCAACAGTCGAGAGTCGAATGCTTAACCGAGCCACTCAGGAGCCCAAAAAGTACACATTTCTTACCAAAAACTTAACATGGACATTCAAAATGTTTAGTGATAGTTCTAAAATGACAATTTCAAAATGTCAGTGTCTATGTTTACATGTTTTTGATCATTAGTTTAATGCAAATTTAATTTTGAACTATATTATAGACTGGAAATTGATAACAAGGAACACTATCTGAAGACAGGGATGACTAATCTTTACAGAAGCTATTTTACCTATCAATTCAATCTAAATATTTTTATTGAATTTTATTAACTCTGTAATTTGGAAATAACTCTGAAAAATGATTTTTCTAAGAATTCTAGGCAAATATGAAATCTTTACAGCATTAGTGGAACTGCAACAGTAGAGAAGATAAATCTTACATTTGTTCTACCTACTTGGGTCTTCTGCACACATGTTTTTCTTTTCTTCTTCTCTTCATATATTGTTTCTTTCTCTTTGTTTCATATATTATTTCTTCTCTCTCAAGAAATTGTCTCTTTCTTAGATTAGTAACCATAAATGGGAATATTGAAATTAATTTTGTACTGTGATTTTAATCTCGAAATTAAAATAAGTTATTAACTGCCTTTCTATCTGCTTATCAATGCAATACCCTTCACCAGTATATTCTAGTAATTAGAAACATAACAGGTAAATCTAGTTATTATACAGATATAGACTTTTTTAGTCTAATGAAACCTACATGTTATTTGACACTTCCCTATCTACTTGTAGATGAGCAAACAAGACCCTTGATATGATAAAAAATATATTCATAATTACAAGAAGTAATTCTCTATGATATTCTTTTATTCTTTTGTTTGCTATATAACTGATAGTTCACCCAGTATATAACTAACAGTTCCTAATAAAGATGGCTCAGTAAGCTCCTGGGCATCTCAAGCTCTTTAATAATATTTCTCCATTCAAATTTCAGTTGGTTATACTTAATAAAGAATAAATCTATATACAATTAAATGTGTATTTATTAGGAGAAAAGTAGGCAGGTATAGAATCAAGTTTTAGAAAGGTTATAAGGAACAAGGAATCTTCTATGTAGCTGCTGGGAGTATGCATTAGTATCCAAATTTGGGGAGCTATCTGGCAGTATGTGGCAAATTATTATTTTTTTCACTAGCATTTTCATATGTGACTGGAAATACATAAGTCAAGATGTTACCTCCAACGTTGTTGGCCAAACACTGGGGCCAAACATTGGCCAAATAAGAAACAATGTACATGCCATTAATAAGAATGAATAAAATGTGTTATATTTATACTATATAACATTGTACAAGAGTTAACATTAATTCCTTTATGTGAAGGTTGCAAATACATGATATGGGGAAAATGAAAAATTTTTGAAACACTAAAATTTTAACTATACTCTTAAACATAAATAAAACACACATATACACATGAGAGAGAGAAAGGAGAGAATTGAGAGATATAGGGATGAAAGTGTAGGATAAAATGTTACATGATTAGTGAACAATATCAATAATGTTTGGAATTCAGATATATCTGACTTCAAAGCTCATGTTTTAATTCACTACATCATGATGTCTCCCAGAGGAAGACAGAGTTTGTGTGAAAATAGTCATTCCGATGCAAACTAATAAATGGAGTAAAAGAAAGTCACTCTTCTGGTACTTTCCAAGGCACAGCCATATTTTTTTTATTCCCAAAATTCTACTCTGTACTTTATTTTTGTTTCTTTTTAACTCTGAAATAAAGCTAAAGTAACTAAATACTGTGACTCAAAGTACTTTCCATGCAACTAAAATCCCACTAAATGTTTTGTGTTCCCACTAAATGTACATAAGTAAATGTTCTTAATTTTTATTTGTTTATTTTTAATTCCAGTATAACTGATATACACTGTTTTATTAGTTTCAGGTGCACAAAATAGTGATTCAACAATTCTATACATTACTCAGTGCTCATTACAATGAGTGTACTCTTTTTTTTTAAGTTTATTTATTTTAAGGGGTGCCTGGGTGGCTCACTCGTTTGGGTGTTCAACTTTAGCTCAGGTCATGATCTCCTGGGTCATGAGTTTGAGCCCCACATCAGGCTCTGTGCTGACAGCTCAGAGCCTGGAGCTTGCTTCGGATTCTGTGTCTCCTTCTCTGTCTGTCTCCCCCGACTCGCACTCTGTCTCTGTCTCTCTCAAAAATAAACAAAGAAAGAAAGAAAGAAAGAAAGAAAGAAAGAAAGAAAGTTCATTTATTTTTGGGAAAGAGAGAGAGAGAGAGAGAGAGAGAGAGCAGGGGAGGAGCAGAGAGAGAGGAAGACACAGAATCTGAAGCAGGCTCCAGTCTCTGAGCTGTCAGCACAGAGCCCGACACAGGACTCAAACTCACAAACCCTGAGATCATGACCTGAGCTGAAGCTGACTCTTAACCGAGACACCCAGGTGCTCCACAATGAGTATACTCTTAATCCCCATCACCTATTTCACTCATCCCCCCCACCCACCTCTCCTCTAGCAACTACCAGTTTGTTCTCTATAAGTAAGTCTATTTTTTGTTTGTATTTCTTCCCATGTTCATTTGTTTTGTCTTTCTCTGATTGCCTTATTTCACTTAGCTTTTTACTCTTTAAATCCATCCATCTTGTTGGAAATGGCAGATTTCATTCTGAGTAATATTCCATTGTATACATATATAAACCACATATTCTTTATTCATCTAAGGATGGACATTTGGGCTGCTTCCATATCCTGGCTATTGTAAACAATGTTGCAGTAAACACAGGGGTACATACATCTTTGCAATCTTTTATATTGTAAACAAATGTTTTTAGCAAGGCAACTGTGGAATTCTTCCTAGTGTATCCTTTTCTAAGATATTAAAATCAAAAGCTTTGAGAGCTCTCTACATATGTATAATCTGCATAGTATACACATCTGTATAGTAAAGCTAGACAGTAAATTATCCCATTAAAATATGCATTTATAATTTTCCACACTCATTGCCAAAGAACTCATTTATTTGTAACACATATGAGCATTCTGCTGAACACTCCACAGCAAATAATTTGGGAAATTCTAAGTTATGGTGTTGACTGACAATTGCTTTGTTGTACCTACTCACTAGGATGCCATATTATAACGTCTTAAATTCTGGCTACTCCACTGTGACATATTTTTCATAGTACCTAATTTATATTCCTTTGTCAGTTTACATGTCTGTATCCTCCAACTGATTCACTCAATGACAAAGAAACTTGTTGTCAATTGCATATCCCCAATGTTTAGAATTATGCCAGGAGAGTTGTACAAACTCAATGCATATCTATTGAGGGTACATACATACGAATGAAAGAATGAATAAGTGAATAAATGAATGAAAATAAAAACAGCCATTTGATTTACTGCTTTACTCAGTGATGTGCTGGGACCTACAGCAAGGGAACAGAAAGAACTTTCAAGTGAGTTATTTCTCTCTCTTTTTTCTAGAAGCAATTTAGTCAGAGCACACTTGGCATGTCAACCCTGAAATGTTGCCAGCCTTTTGCTCTGGCCACTATTTTATTCCTCTCAATAATAACTCCCACCAGAAGAATGGCAAGGAAAGAGAGAGAAGGTTAAACTGAATTCTGTCAAATGTTGTTAAGAGTTGGCAGCTCCAGGAAAGGTTTTATACCAAAGAGAATTGAATCTAGTGGAAAAGGAGGCTACCTGAGTCACTGTGAATTTCATTTATCTGTATTTCATGTATCTCTGTTCCTAATTATCACTGGTAAGTGACAAGTCGGCAAGCCCATGGAGGTCTCAGAAGGTTATAAAATTGTATTAAATGGTTAAAGCCCAACATTTAAAAACATCAGTGATTAATGCAAAGCAAAGCACAGTGTATTTATTTCATGTGATGTTGAGGCTTGCTCTAACTAGCTTCTTTTCTTTTCTCATAAAATAAGATATAATGGTATCTGAAATTTCTATCATGACAAGGTCTAATTGGTTAGGCTAAATGTAAAGTTCGAATGCTGGAACATAGATTCTCTTTCACTCACCCCCACATCCATAAACAAACAAACAAAAAATGTATATATGAGCCCCTACTGACTGCAGTTCACACAATTTGGTTCACCTGGCCCAAATGAAGAACGTAAGTTGTAAGATGAAATAGAAAAGTTTCTCTGCTATATATCTGATAAACAAGATTTAGAATCTCGGTAATTTTTCGATTATATTTAATTGCAACCCTTTTAAAAAGTACATCAAATCAAAAAAATGCTAAAACTTTAATAATTCCAAAAACGTAACAAAGTAAATACTTATTGGAAATTTTTAAAAAGCAGAAAAATGTTTTATAGATCTCAAGATGCATAATGAAATTTTTTGCTTTAACTGAAAGTCTCAGTGTACTACTTCTAAGTCACAAGAATTTACAGCCATGTTTTAAAGCTAACCACCTTATAGTATCATCAAGGCAGAAACACTCTTGTCAATTAAAAAAAAAATTAAATGTTTTCTTTATTTTAGAGAGAGAGACAGAGAGGGAAAGACAGGACACAAAGCAGGCTCCAGGCTCTGAACTGTCATCGCAGAGCCCAATGAGGGGCTCAAACTCACAGACTGCGAGATCATGACCTGAGCCTAAGTAGAATGCTTAACCAACTAAGCTACTCAGGTGGCAAAGAAACACTTCCCTGATGATCTTTCTCTAAATAGTTACTTTACACTTTCATATAACCTTACTGCTGACACTGTTCATTCTTGCAATGATTTTTTTTTAACTTTTTAATTTTTTTAAATGTTTATTTATAGAAAGAGGCAGAGCATGAGCAGGGGAGGGGCAGAGAGAGTGGGAAACACAGAATCAAAAGCAGGTTCCAGGCTCTGAGCTGTCAGCACAGAGCCCTACATGAGGCTCATATCCTCGAACCCAACCGCGAGATCATGACCTGAGCTGATGTCAGACGCTTAACCGACTGAGCCACCCAAGCACCCTCTTGCAATGATTTTTACAGAATAATTAATATGCCTCAATCATTTAGTTTAATGTTTTTCTCACATTCAACAACAAAGTATATACCTATGTTTATGAGATGACCGCATTTATAATTCTGATATGTTGCCATATTTAAACTAAAATGTTGCCATTTTTATAACTAAGTAGAGCTAGTAAGCAAGTAAAATACATACTTGTTCTAGTCACAGGAGTATGCCACAAAGAGATCCATGAAAAAAATAAACTGAGCATATTGACAGCCTGCCAACTATTTGCACACGTACACTCATTGATAACACTCCACACTAATCTATATAAACAACTTAATGCTCCCTACATAAAAATGATGTCTAACAGTGACCGAAAATTATATTTGAGAAGTTAATATTCTTCAGAATTTCATAAACCAGTATTAGATAAACATACAAATATACATAATTTTAAGGATTTTAAAAAATCTGGACTCTCTTTGTTAGAAGAAAGACATTAAAAGAAGAGCTTTGGTATTTAATAATAGAATGTAAATTGTTACCCAAGTTAGATTTACTAACCATAAAGAATATTTTAACTACAAAAACTATACATTGATATTAAATAATTGAATTTGATTTATGCAGCCTAGTTTTGAAAATGTACCTCTAAATGGAAAATGAATAATGACTGAGGCAACTTTTTCCTATTTAAACTACCTTAACTCATTTTTTTTCTCAGCTAAAATACCTTAAAGGTGACAGTATTAAACATTCAGCAAGAGATGTACCAAGTAAGTCTCATATATATATATATATATATATATATATATATATATATAGGCCAGGT
>NC_064811.1:52071895-52229395 GCF_023721935.1 Panthera uncia
CAGGTTTTCCTAAGTAATATCTGTATGCACAGAATTCCCATTCAATTTAATGGGGTCATGCTTACATAAACACACACACACACACACACACACACACACACACACACACCAGAGCTTAACACGTATATATATAAATTCTACTCAGTCTCTTTTTTCTTATTTCATTCTAAAATATTTTTTCATACTAATATCTCTTCTTTTTTTCTTAATTGATAATACAACTGTAGAGTTCCTACTTTCTTTATTCCTCGGCTCAATTTAGAGACCTACAAAGAGGTTTCTAAACACCGGCTTAATCGTCAATCATACAAATACTTCTAGTGGTTATTAAAAACAAATATTTTAGGGTATGACACATGACCTACAGAATCCAGGGACCCAGGAATATGTATTTTAATTATATATGATGATTAATATTTTTTAAAAATGTATTAAAAACTTAAAATGTGCATAGAACTTTTCTAAATATTCTACATATTTTAACACACCAGGATCCAGTGAGGAAGCTATTGTTATTTGGATGGGAAAACTAGTAAAGTTAATGAGTTGTGGGGCTGTAGTTCCGGTAGTATTACATCAGAGTCCTGACTCTTGACCTTTTGGCATTTAAGCAGCCTCTCTTGGTGTGTCAAATGTCTAACTAGATTCCTATAAAAATGCCCAATAAATGTGAATGACCTATACTACACTGATCACAAATAGTTACACTGTGCTTGTTTCCCAAATTAAGCAAAAAGTTCCATGAGAAAAGGATTACCATATATTCATATTTTGGATCCTTCAGCAAGATACTCGAGTTCTTTGTAGACGTTTGTTGAATTGATTCTTCTTTTCAAATCCTCCAAGTAGAAATCACAAGGAAACTTACACTATGCACAAAGGAAACATTACATAGCAAGCCTTCCTTTCATGATATAGCCTATTCTGTCATCTGACCTACTTTCTCCAACATCCCAAGCCTATTTCTTAGGCTTGGGCTTAGCCTCTTTCTTAGGCTAAGAAAAACGATTTTTATGAGAAATGATTCTTGTCACCATTAGCCATTCTATTTTTTTTATTTTAGGATTTTGAACATATTTATGTTCCTAAATTTGCTATTTAAGAATGTCTGTGGTTGACATTATAGAAAGCTAAACAAAATGGTCAAAACTATAGCTCATCTTAGTATAAGGCCCAGATAACATCCAGGTTTCAGGTCTGGAAATACAGAGAAAGAAACTAAATTGGTCTGAAAAGAATTTATTCCCTTTCCCTCAAGTTTATTCACTTTCCTTCAATCTATATGCATACTATTCTTTCAAATATATTAAGAATCAAATTAACACAATGTTCCTTCATTATAATGGAATCCTATTCAGCTTGGTTTTTTGGTTTTTTTTCTATGAGCAAGTGACTACCATTTTTCAGCTAGCTTACAGAGATATGTTACATTTTAAATTTGTTTCAGTTTTTAAATCTACTTTATTTATATTTTGTTTATGAGAGCTATATAGAATTGACAATCATTCAAAATCTCCTATCTATAGGTTTATATAACCCTTTCTAGAAGAATCAAAGTCAAATAATATTTCAGTTCTTTAATGGGACTGTGAACTTTTGTTTAGCTAACAGTTTGCTAAAACAGAAAAGAAATTAAGATTTTTCTGGGACAGGGGTCCCTGGGTGGCTCAGTCAGTTAAGTGCCTGACTTCGGCTCAGGTCACGATCTTTCAGTTCATGGGCTCAAGCCCAGCATCTGGCTCTGTGCTGACAGCTCAGAGCCTGGAGCCTGCCTTGGATTCTGTGTCTCCCTCTCTCTTTGTTCCTCCCCCAACTCATGCTCTCCCTCTCTCTCTCTCTCTCTCAAAAATAAATAAACATTAAAAAAATTAAAAAAAAAAGATCTTCTGGGACAAAAAAGAAACAAATGTACTCAGAAAATAATCCAGGTAACTTGAAGAATCAGATAATGGATTTTCACAAACTTATAAAGGTCTCAATGCCTTCCCCATTCATGAATACAAAGTGTAAAAACAGAAGGTGATATGGTCATTCTTTCTTACAGATAGAAAGGAGGAAGAACAGGAAGTGAGGAATGAATATTCAGGGAGTAACATGCTTCAATACTTACACGTGTATCAGACATTCATATGTATCTCTATGAACAGATTTTTTTCCACAATATATTGAAACTCATTAGGAAAAGCAATGGAGTAATTGCTAACCTCAGACATTGGTCTTGGAAAAATGATTCTCACCTTAATCACCATAGAGCCAAGTTTGAATAATGAACACTGCAGTCATGTTTAATGAGGTTGAAGACAAAAAAAAAAAAAATGGAATAAGAACATTAGGGGGAACATCACTTATTTTTTTTACAAATTGCTTCCTTCTTTACATATGCTAGCTATGACAATACGCACCAACTCGGGAGACACCTACACCCACAAGTTGTAAATATTATGTGGCCAGAAGTGGGGTGGAGTTAACAAATGTATTGGTACAATGACTAGATTTTCAACTTTATGAAAGTGAAGGTAAGACATTTAATTTTTAAGATATTTGATTTCCAATGTCAAATACAGTTATTGGTGCACAATAAGCAGGTGAGTATGTTTATGAATTAATATTTATAACCCATATCCTCCATTAGACTATGAGCAACATGAAGTTTTTCTTTCATTTCTCCATTTATAATATGCATACCACCAGAACAAAAAAGGTTTATAATAAATATTATTTCATTGAACAAATGAATGGAGGCACCAAAACCAAAGTGAAAAATGTCCAGAAATCATAATCCATTAGAAAAATTAAGATCCAGAACTAGATGGGGCACCTGAGTGGCTTGGTCGGTTAAGCATCCAACTTCGGCTCAGGTCATGATCTCATGGTTCATGGGTTCGAGCCCTGTGTTGGGCTCTGTGCTGACAGCTCAGAGACTGGAGCCTGCTTCGGATTCTGTGTCTCCCTCTCTTTCTGCCCCTCTCCCGCTTGTGCTCTGTTTCTCTCTCTCAAAAATAAATAAACATTAAAAAATAAAAAATAAAAAAGATCCAGAACTAGAAATAAAATCATGTGTCCAGAGACAAGAATATGAGTTCAAATATTGAGGTACTCACAGAAAACCCTTCCACAGGGTCCTAGCATGTAATGTTTTTATTAGAATTTCTACCATGTTGGCACATTTAATCCTGGAATAATCTTCTAGGTATTTTCCTATATCTAATATTTGGTTTTATGTGCCTGTATGTGGATGTGTTTCTGAGCTTGTTAGAAATTTGGGAAAACATAGGGTGGGTGCATTGGGCACAAACATTACCATCAGTACTCTGACTTCGGGGAGAGGCTACAGTGCATTAAGTTCTCTGATTAAAGTTTCACTTAGATTCTATTTTGCTGAAACCTAAGGAGTATGATTAAACCTTAGATAAAAGTCTTCAGGTTAAAATTATTCAGTCAGGCCTAACATGCTCTAAGAATCCTGTGTAAGTATATTCTGTTCAGATGGCTTTATTTTACAAAAGGGTAACTTTTTTGTTTAGAATCACCTTTAAATAGTATTTTATTTGGCATAGTCTACAAAGATGAACTGTAATTTTATTACACTTTTGATTAAACCTACCAAGTAGGATACGCTGAGTTAGAAAAGATAGTAAGCATCACAGCAGTGTAAATTTTCTCGAAAACCACTTACACTTTAGTTTATTTGTTTACATATGGACCTAGGCAAATTTACCAGAATGTGTCCTAGGCAGAGTAAACATGGCTGATTCGGAAAAACCACAGACAAGAGGTCAGGTGTTCCAGTCTTTGAAGATACAAATTTTACATCATTCCCAAACGTTAGCTAATGGAACATGACAAAGTGCTTATTAATTCTTAAGGAAATGAGAAAAATGTATCAGGTATTTCGTAACACCAAACTTGTTCAATTTATTGTAATATTCTTTATTTTGGGATTATATGTTTCTTATTAGTTTGGAATTCGAATTCTTTTTTTTTAAATGAAACAATAGTGATAATAGAGGGTAGTCATAATAGTGACGAGTTTTTATTTAAGGAGTGCTTTGAGTTTAATTTTTAAATTACTGATTGCTGCATAGCACAATTACAATTCTAGGAGAGACTTGTTGGGTTTTGTCTGTGAAAAAGAAGAAATGAATGATGTCTCCCAGAATTAAATTGGTCTGGCTTCTGAGGAAAACTGTGCACAGTATTTGAACTTCAAGTTTATGTAGTTTCAATTATTAATAAGAGCAGAAAAGTTGGTGTGTCATGTTAGAGATTCAGCAAGACTGGGAACTCTCAAATAATGTATTAATACTTAATTTTAAGGGTATATATTCTTTATGTAACAATTTATTATTTATTATTATCCAAATCAACTGATTTGGATAACATGACTTTAGGCAGTTTAGCTTATGAAAAGGTAGCACTCCCAAGTTATTTGTAACTACCCTATCTGAATTTTAAGAATCATATATCCATAATAAAACACTTTTATTAAAAGAGGTTGTGTTCCTAGGCCATAAGTCTCACATGAGGCTATTAACTTATGCAGTATATAATTAATGTATATGATATCATTTCTATGAGAAGCACATTTGAAGTTATAATTGAGGATGCCTAGTACTCACAGCTCTTTACAATAATCCCAGGGATCTGAAATATATTTCTGAAAATGAGGAAAATTTTCCCTTCCAACCACACATTCACTTAGTCGTTCATTCATTCAGCAATTATACTGATGATGTACTATGCTCTGGAGACACACTAGTGATCAAGAAAGACAATCACATGTTTCTTACATTATATTTATAACTAAGACACTCTCAAAGGAGGTATATAATAGTAAGATATCACATATAATGTTGGATTTCTGATAATTACTAGAAAGGAAATATTAAGTCTCTGTTATGGCTTTCCAAGATGGCTACATGAAGCAGGAGGCTCCAGGATTTGGAATTCTAAGCACCATCAAAAAGGCTACTTCATGGAGACTGAGGCATAAAAACTCTGTAGTAAGTGCCTCCATAACTCCTGTCTGAATAGGACTCTTTCTTCTTTATCACATAATGGTATTAGATCATATCTACCTATTGTACCATATCTACCTACACTCAATACCTATATATTGAGTGTCATATAATGTAACAAAAATTCATAATGAAATTACATTAAAGTGCTTTGACAGCAGTATGGCAACTAGTATAATTAACAATAGAAACTTCAGAAAATGCCAAAACGCATATATTTGCTCCATCAGTAACTAATGAATAATGGACAACAAAGGTAAAATCCATGATCTAATAGCTAACTTCACATTTCACTGTTAGCAATTATAATACAGATCAGAAACTAGGAAACCCAAATTCAGCCAAAAAACCTGGAGAGATTTATGATAATGGAGGTAAGAGTCAAGTAGAAAAAACAATTATGCTTCAGAAAAAGTTAAATAGGAGATAAAATAATTACATAATAAAATTTTTATTGAATTAGTTCAAATGCAAAGGCAATCTTGGTGACGTTTCAAAAACAAAAATTGAATACTTTTAAGTTTACTTGTAATTTTTGATGCTTTTCATAGTAGTCATTCACAAATTTATTGAGTGTGGTTGCCACACATGATGGATGTGTGGCTTCCAACTATAGATGGGACAAGAACATTCATTTACTGCTATTAAGAACTGCATTTCTGGGGTGCCTTGGTGGCTCAGTTGGTTAAGCATCTTACTTGATTTTGATTCAGGTCATGATCTCAGGTCAAACTCAACATTGGGCTCTGCAATGACAGTGCGGAGCCTGCTGGGAATTCTCACTCTCCTCCTCTCTCTGCCCCTCCCCCCCCCCCACTCTCTCATTTTCTCTTTCTCTCAAAACAAATAAATAAAACTTCAAAAAAAAAAACTCAAATAAAAAAGAACTGCCTTTCTTTTTAAAATTGTAACAGAACAAATTCCCATTGTTATCTTTCTCTTCATATTTTGATATATTCAAAAGTAGATAGATGTCTTTAAGGGCATGAATTATAGGAAATAATTTCATTCTCTAAGGAATTTAACAAATTCAATAAATAAAATGGGCATTTAAAAATAGCTGTTATTTAAAAATAGCAATTGGCAAAAATGAAATGGCCACGTCAGATTTCAACATTCAGTGTACATTATTGTTCCTGTTACTATAGCACTAATGATATTTAAGATTTAGATACCTAAGAAAACAGGATTTTCCCTTATGATGGAACAAAGTAAGTTTGATAGTATGTGCTCTCCCACATAAATTATAGAATGTAAAAGAAGTATATAGAGTTATGTTGTGGGGGGGAAATCCATTAAATGTAACAATAGACTGAGATAATAGAGAAAGCCATGTAAAGAGTACTGTGTCTCATAAATCTATTTTTCTAAAATTTCCAATTTATTATATAAAATATATAAAATGACTATCTGTCTTTTTACATGAATGTACAGATAACACACATCTATGATGGATTTTCATGTTACCAATGCACCTCGTGTCATGTGCGGATGCAATCATAGAGTATATAATAAAGAAAGTAAGCTGTTACGTTCTCCAGTCATCAAATGATGCCAGCTATGACATTCAGAAATATTAAGATATCAAGCACTTAAACGGTGCTTAATATCTTTCCTAGTTCTCCTATGAGGTAAGTCAATATTCTCATCTCCAGAAAGATTTAGTAATTGACCTACCTGACCTAATTCACAAAAGGAGGCCACTGCAAAAAATAAGCTAAATTTAAAAATCTCCTTGTCACTGTGGTTGCAGCTACATGATAATAAATGGTCCACAGTATAATAAATGATTCAATTTATAGTTAAAAATAAGTAAAACTGATTTTGGTATCACCAGCTGATACAACCAGCATCTGGATCCCGGTATATTGTGGGTTTGTTAGCAGTTATTTTGATATTTATTTAAAGAATGTGATTCAATAAATGTTAACGGAATATCACATAGCTAAGTTATACTTTGAGTAACAATTTTACATTTTGAAAAGAGGATCAGGTAAAACAGTCCTTGATATTTAAATTTGTCACTGGCAGTGGAGAAATAAAACACTAATTTACTGCAATGACAAAAAAATATTTTTTATTTCTGAGGTTTGATAAATACTGCAGCAGAAGCCCAACATATGATTAAATAAAAGAATTACTTCCTATATTCCCCAAAGTCCTTAGAAAATATCACTATTAGCTACTGCATTATTTTGATAGAATATTTAAATATTATTCATCTCAATTTGGAATCCAAAGTTCACTGTTAAAAACCTTTACAAGACTTGAACCATTTTATGTATTCAATTGTATAATGATATAATCTCCAGTCCTAACACTTGTTTTTTAAAAAATCAATGTTTATTGCATCTTTGTATCTTGAATGCCTAGTGTAATTCTACAACATCAAATGACTTGTTGTATAAATATTTGCTGGACAAATTGATGAATATATAAACCTACAGCTGCATCAAGAAATTAAGTTCAATGGCATCATTTCAAGGTTATATGCAAGGTCATCTAATTTCAAATCAAAGTTTTACCTAGGAAATCCACTTCTGCATGTAATAGACTTTTATAAGACACTAGGTCAATATAACTTTCTGTGGGATTTCACATGGTTTCTTTCTCTGTCCTACCAACAAGCAATAGATGAGATTATATAGATGTTTAATTAAAGTACAAGCTAAATGAATTATTTAGTTTCTTATTTATGTAGATGAAAAGGGAATTTCTTTCACTGACCCTTGGAAAAAGTAGATCTGAAATCTTCTCCAAGGGAGTTTGAATGTCTAGCTCCCTGCATCTCTTTAATATGGATGTAGAATAAGCCTAATATGGCCCATTCAACTAGGTGGAGGCTATACTTCTCAGTGGCAGACAAGCAAGTTGTTATTATGGTGCCTTAGACAAAATTTCCAGCCATGTATAGGAAAGTGATTTTTAGGCACTGTTCCATATGCCATTATTATAAAGGACAAAAACAAATTCCTTTACTCCTATTTCTATGTATCATTGCATTCAAATAGGTTTTAAAAGAACAAGTTACTGATTTGAATAAAATGTTTCCTACACTGTGTTCTACTGAGCATTCTTCATGAAGATGTTACAGTGGGTGAAATGTTTCCTGATCAAATGTGGGATAGCATGCATGGCCATTAATATGTTAAAGGCTTAGTATAATGCAGTAGGTAGAGAAAAAATGTTTAATTCCATTTAATATTTCTCAAACTTATTTGAGTATAGAACTCCTTTTGCTTAACACATTTATTTCCTGTTTCAGACAATCTCTAGTACAACCTCACTTTGAGAAATATTGGGCATTAATTCAAGAGTTCTAGCCCTCCTTATTTGCCTAAAAGTCTGTCTTGTTTAGTAAATATATATTCACTTTATGAAATTTGTAGTTTGAGCAGGAAAGAGGCAGAGAGAAAGAGAAAAAGAATGGGGAAGGGGAAAGGGAGAGAGAGGGGAAGAGCTAGAGAGAGAGAGAGAGAGAGAGAGAGAGAGAGAGAGAGAGAAAGAGAGAGAGATTTCCCATGTTCTCATGTTCTAGTTGCCTTTTCTGTGTTTGACCACATTATACCTTATTACTCTTTTAGAAAAAATAGAAATTGACACTTGTCTTAATTCAGGTTCTATAACAAATACTATAGACTAGGTGGCTTCAACAACAAATATTTCTCACAGTTCTAGAGGCTGGAAAGGCTAAGATCAAGGCCCCAGCAGATTTAGTGTCTGGTGAGCTCCTGCTTCCTGGCTTGTAGATGGACACCTTCTTGCTATAGTCTTATATGGCAGAGAGAGAAAGAAAGGAATAGAGATGGAAAGGCATACAGAGAAAGAGAGAGAGAATGAGAGAGAGAGAATGAGAGAGAGCAACCTTTCCCCTGACTCTTCTTTTAAGAGTACTATTTCCATCCTGAGAGCTCCACTCTCTAGAGCTAATGACCTCCTGAAAGCCTCACTTCCTCAAACCACCAACATTAGGATTTTAATACATGAATGGGGGGTGGCACAAACATTCAGTACAGAGCAGGGCCTAAATTATCAAACTTCAACAAATTCACACACCTCAGGTCTCAGATTTGACCACCCCATCCAGAAGCACAGAATGGATTTCTTCATTACATTTACACAAATTCCAACTATGAACTAATTCTAGTGTTAATATCCTTCTTACATATTATAATCACTTATTCTGTTAGATTTCAAATAAGAGTCAGAACCATAAAACCATAAAATTTGGGCACTAAAAGAATCTTAATGATTACCAACAATTATTCTTTAATACATGAGTAAACTGAGATAATTAAGGTTTGGAACAACTCACAAATTGTTATCATTATTGTTTGTTATATTGTTACTGCTGCTGTTTTTGTGGTGACGGTTTTCAGTTTCAGACTACATGAATTCATTTTTAAAATACAATCTTTAAAGTATATTGGAAATGTTGACCATAATGTCTAATACTATGAAGAACCCCAACTATAAAGTCCTATGGTTCATTCATTATTTTTCACAGCTTGTCCTAAAATTTCCATCTGAGGATGTGGAAAGAGTGCATAAAAGAATATTCAATTCAATATTTTACTGATTGAGTATATGATACTGTATCTTTACAACCATTTCCACTTTCCAAGAGTGATACAATATATATGTAGATGTCAGAAATGAACTTCAGTGCACTAATGAGTAATGCAACTATGAAAATCACTTATGACTGGCTAGTTAGAAAGCATTATCAATATGTGATGACATGATAGCTACCTCTCACCTTCTAGATTAATGATATTCTAGTAGCACTTTTGGGAACCACGTTAATTTTCCTGATATTAGCACTGAAATTATATATGCTATTTTTTATCATAACAACCTTAAACTATATATTTTAGGAATGTAAAATAATTCCAAAATTATAACATGATATAAGTACCATATACTATCATTATGGTTAATTACCTTCAAAAATCTGGCATCAAAATGAACAGTAAACCAGAGAATCTTGTTTAATGAAATGACTTCATCTCTCAGGATTATACTCATCATTATGCCTTTAATTGTGCAGACCGGAAGCACTTGTGGCACAAACTTGGTAATCTTGGATTATTTGAATAACTTATAATCTCACCAGAGCTTATGATTCATTGGATTATAATATATTTGCATGTTATAATCCACTAAAAGCCCATGCATGCCCAAATATACAAGCTCTGTTTAAAATGAAACTTCTCTGGGGCACCTGGGTGGCCCAGTGGATTGGTTAAGCATCAGGACTTCAGCTCAGTTCATGATCTCACGGTTCTTGAGTTTGAGCCTAGCATTGGGATCTCTGCTGTCAGCACAAAGCTCACTTCAGATTTTCTGTCCCCCTCTCTCTCTGCCCCTTCCCTGCTCTCCCTCTCTCTCTCCCTCTCTCTCTCTCTTTCTCTCTCTCTCCAAAATAAATAAACATTAACAAAAAAATTTTAAAGAATGAAATGAAACTTCTCCAACAGCTTTGGCATCTGTCCTGTCTTTATGTATATAACATAGAGTGGAATAAATGAAGTATTAAGTTAGACATCCTTGAGGCACATGAATGCTATTTCCATTATCTGTGTTCCAGATCAAATATTAAGAAATAAAGCCGAATTGGAATGTATTTTCTGAATAAGTTCAGGTCCATGCTCTATGGCACTAATTGGTCATAATAACATAAAAACATTTTGGAAGTGTTAAACTCATGTAAGGAAATCCCACATAAGGAAAGCAGTATTAATCGATGGAAAATATTGCCTTCCTCTTTTGTTATTACATTTTTGTATCTGTAACTTGCTTCTAAGCAAGAGACTTGGCTTTAGATGCAGCACAGGGACTTTCAGAACCAGGTCAGCAATCACAAGGGTGATTTTCTTGGGCTCTACGGAAACAATGAGCTAATAGGATGCTATTGGTTTTATGCCTACTCATAATACCTAGATGTAGACAGAAATACACAGCCAAAGTAGCTTGGAAGCACAGAGATATTTGTGTCACAGAAAAGAATGATAAGAACAGCACAGGGAATATAGTCAATAATACTGTAATACACTCTGAGCCTTTCAAAATGTATATAATTGTTGAATCGTGATATTGTACGCATGAAACTAATTTAACACTATATGTCAACTATACTTCAATTAAAAATTAAAATATAAAGAATGATAAGAACCAAAAGATATAAAACCAACAGGTACAATGAAGCCCAAAATACAAGAATAGTGGAACAAGTTATATCAAGATTTTAAATAACTCAAATAGACCAATTAAATACGATTATCTATAAGTCAAACAGACCACTCCAATAAAATTACTGAATGCTGGGTAAAATTCATATGTATTGTAGAAATTAGGCTTTGTAGACATGATAGAAATTATATACTGAAATGACTAATTTCATTGCAAATTTTTAGAATAAGATATTTTACATTAGTGATTATTTTAAAACTAAATTAATTTTATGAGAACACAACTTTATATTGAGGAAAATGCATCCTCATCAGAATTCCTAACGGACACCAGTTGAGATGGAGCCCAGATACTTTTTAACACTCTTCTTATAGCAGAGATGTTCACCAACAGCTACATCTAAACTTATATTCCACAATTTTATCTTCCTCCCTCAACCCAGCTACGGATGTTTGCAAAAGTGATAGACAGCTGAACCAAGTGGAACCCATCAAAATCTTTCTATGTGGAATTTGGAACATTCCCAGTATGATTATGTCTTTTTAATATAGGAAATGAAATTTGGAATTGTGGAAAAACCATGTGCAAAGTGAAGCAAAAAAGTCTGGTGTGCAGATAGAAGAATGAGGAAACAACAGGCCAGAAGCAGGGATGAGAGAGAGAGAGAGAGAGAGAGAGAGAGAGAGAGAGAAGCCACCACCCTGTTCATGAGAGCTTGCCCAGTCAATTGGTTTCATTATTTCAAGAGTTCAACTGACCTTGGATTTTCTGAGTTAACCACAAATTCTGTTCTTTCTCTTCAACTAGCTAAAGTCTAGTTGACATTGCTTGAAAATTGATCAACAGAATAATAAATAGCTAAAGCAACTTTAGTTATCTGGACAATTTACAAAGTTAGAATACCTCTTGGAAATTATTGTTGTAAGTATAATATTTTATTTTAATAATGTTTGAATAAAATATTTTCCCTATATCCTATTTAAGAGAAAAAGCAAAACAACACTTAAGTCCTTTTGAAGACAGAGACTATTTATTTGGTATATGCCCATCATTGTACTCCTGCTCTAGGTTTAAGATATGCGTATCTTTTTTCAGAGTTTTCAATTTTCAGAGGGTTAAACTTTCATAGATTTTTTTAAGACCACTGTCTTAATCTGTTCAAACCGCTATTACAAAATGCCATGGACTGGGAAGGTTATTTAGGAGTAGAAATTTATTTCTCGCAGTTCTGGAGGCTGAAGTCTGGGATCAGGGTGGCATGATGGTTGGCTGAGGGACTGGTTACAGGTCTCAGACTTCTCACTGTGTCCTCACATTCCAGAAGGAGGCTGGCTAGCTGTCTGGCATCCCTTTTATTAGAGCCTGAATCCTATTCATGAGAGCTCCACTCATGACTTAAGTACATCCCACAGGTCCTACCTCCTCAAGCCACCACACTAGGGCACTAGGATGTCAACATACGGTTTTTGGTGAGTAAGACATTCAGACCACAGCACCCACCAATCTACAAAATGATCATTCATTCTGCTTTTGATAACCATTTCCTTACTTCACTGTAAATTTTTCACATCTTACTACTATTAGTGCACGTTCCTGTTTTGTTCAGTGAAAGTGAATTGTTCATCAGTGAAAAACAATTAAATGCTTTAGAAAACTTTATGTGTGCACTACCATGTAAATGGCTAGGTGACTTTTGGCAAAACCTCTTAAGTCTTCATTAGCAAAGAATCTTGATGCTTCATTTAACAAGTGAATATATTTTTCCATCTTTAGGTTTTAAGTAAAATTTAGTTCAAATATACTTAGTAAGACAATGGTCAAGACATGAAAACATTATAAGTGTATCAGTCACTAAGTACCTCCTGGGAAAAATAAAAATAAGAACCAAACCCAAGAACAGAAGCCAAGATAAAAAGTAATAGCAATCGCACACACCATTTAATAAAGGCCAGGCAGTGTGCTAAACATCGCAATGTTATCCCATTCTAATCCTTATAAGAACATTGTGCAGTAGGTAGTCTTATACATAGCTTATAGATGAAGTAGAGATACTGAGATGAACCAATTTGCTACACATTAAGTAATAAGGGGTGGAGCCAGATTTGTAATCTAGATTAGCTGTTTTCAAAGTCTCCATGTTAACCACACTGCTTCTAAGGGAGCCAATATTTACATGAAATTAGTAATTTGGATTGAGCCCCAGGGAGAGGAGACCCTAGAGTTGTATATATGTCTGTGCAATAGGCTAGAGGTAGAAATTTATATAAATTCTTCAAGGAGTTAAGTAGAGAGAAATGAGTTCATTCGGGCAAAAGTGTGGTGGGATATTATTAGATCACAAAGATAGCAGCGGCTATGCTCTGGAGGACAGAGATCCCAGGCTGAGCAGTCTGGACCATCACTTTCTGCATTAGTGCCCGTAATGAATAGTATTAAAGAAAAAAGAGAGGGGGTGGGGAAAGAATAAGGCAATGAATAGCAAAAGCCTCAAAAACTTCAAACACAGAGAGGAGTCTTGAGCATTCTCTCTCCCCCTGCTGCCTTTAATGGAAATAATCAACAGGAATGCTGGATGATTACAGTATATTTTTTCTCTGTGGGAGAGGGAGATTATGTACTCAGAACCATAAAGCATTTTGCTTGCAAAATTAATTCAAATTGACTTGCATGGGAGCACTGTCACATGAATTGAAAACAGCTGAAGAATGGTTAGGGGGAAAAAAAAAAAGATTATGATAAACAGCAATCAAATTACTCAGAAAAGTACCTAGTGTTTGGACCCTGGGGACCTCTGCAAGGCCCAGTTTTATTTAACACCTTCATTAATGAATGGGAAGATGGAAATAAAAAAATCATCATATTCACATATGGAAACTGGTACAAATACCAATGAGAGCAGACATTTTTTTCTTTTCAGAAGGAAAAGGATTTTAGGCCCAGATTTTACATGGACCACATTATTTGGCAAAGAAAATCTAGACAGAAACCTAGAAATCCTCATATGCATAACGAGGAAAGGGAAATATGAGGACCCGGTATGAAACAGGTGGAAACTATATCGGGAAATGACTGTTTGATGCAAGTGTGTGCCCAGGTGTCTCACATCACAGGCAAGGTGACAGTAACTTGCATATGACTCTTTAGAAATGATCTGAAACTGTTCACATTTATGCTCCCTGCTTGTTATACAGACCGATGGAAAAAGTCACTGAAAAAGGAACAAGTGGGAAGAATTAAGTGTTTGGATAGAAAGCTAGACAAAGTGTTGCATATGGATAACATACCTGTACATATTGCAATCTGGAGGAAAAAAGAGATAGAGGTTGAGATGGAGGGAAGAAGAAGGATTTCACAGCACAATTTGCCAAAAGGGAGGAAAATAATTAAGTCCTAGAGCCATACTTTGCTGAGGAAGTGGGACTTAAACTGCAGTCTGAAGGATGAAGCCTTTAGCTAGCCGATTGCAGGTAGGTTAAGGAGGATTAGCAAAAGGATTTTGTGGATAAAGGTCATTTTCCAGTTTATATTTGTGAGTATCCTTATAATGTGGGAAAGTGTTTTGAGAGCCTCGAAAAAAGAAAATATTTGCAATATTTTATAGTTACTTTGAACACATAAACAACGTAATACCAAATAAATAAATAATACATGCATGTCTCAAACTCACTTTGCAGGAATATACTGTGACTATTGCTAATTCATTCAATTTAATTGCACATATCAAAGACTAAATACATTTGTCTCATATGCCAAGGCAGAGCTGGACATTTTAAAGAACTTTCTTCATAATTGCTAAGTTTCCATGTGGGAAATCTAAATGCAAAATTGTGCTTCTTCTAAACTTCAGTGTATGCTTAATGACTATCTTGAATTCCTTAAATTATTTATCTTAATTACCATACGGGTTGGGTGTTCTTTTTGTTTTCTAAAAAATAATGAATACAAAGCTACTTTGGAACAGGATTGTTCTTCATTATACTGGCATTTGCATTATATAGTATAATATCCATTCCCTTTAGAATTATTTTCTATCACTGTCCAAATAAAGTGCTTTTCTATATCCACTAATGTGTTCTTTTTTACCCACTTCAGCATTACGTTAATCTTTATTAGCCTCTCCATGCTCAGTGTGGGCCTCAATGCTTGTCATTATCTTTCCTCTCCTTCAGTGGAAAGCAAAGCCAAAATAAAATTCTGGCAAAATCTACCGTGATCATAACCAAGATACAAGAGATTATCAGCGCTCAAATATTTCTCTTCATCCTTCACTTTTCATTTTTGGAAAGGTAAATCACACAACAAAACCCCCATATATCCTTTTGGAAAAAAATCTGTGTATCAGAATAGAAAACCCAGTTTAAGTTTTTCTTGATACAAGTGAATCCACATACAACACTAATAATGTATTCACAGTCCAATTTGAATCATCTGAATTTGAGTCATTTTCAACTTCACAAGTAAATACACGGGTTATCTAGCTCAAAGAAATCAGAAAATAGAACAAAGTGACACTAAAACAACAAAAGCCACAAACTCCTGTTTTTGAAGTGTCTTGTATGGAAGACTATTTTGTTCTCTCTCCCCCAGGCAGAGAGCAGGTTACTGTTTGTCTTTTAGTACAAATATGATTTAATCTGAAATCTTTCTCAAATGAGTAAATTATTTTAAATGATCCTAATAACCCTTATGATCAGCATAAGAAAGGATTTTACAATTATGTTTACCTTACTTGACTGAAAAAAAGACAGCAAAAATAAAAGAAGAGCTTCAGGACAATTCAGAGGTGATACCCAGGGGAATGTAATGGCTTGCCAGTTGTGTGCTACAGGAAGTACAGAGAATTCAGTGGGGAAATGGCAGGTTCCACCAAAGCAAAGGAGGCAGGTGTACCTTGTGATCTTTTGTAACCACAATATATGGGAAGAAAGAGCAACAGTGGAATTTCTGAGAAGTAAGAGCATAATCTGCTCTAAACAAACATCATGACCATTAATTTTATTCTCATAAGTATAAGCCTTGAAAACACTTGCTAAAATTTTTCAGGAAACAATGTTGTTTACAGCTATGCCTACACTATATAGATTAATCAATATTAAATGTTCCAGAATATGACAAAAATAAATGTAATGTAATTAAGAAGGGAGCAAAATACACCTTCAGGGTGTGTATAAATAGGCTGATGAAGCTATGGATACAAGACTGACGATTTAAGAGAAGAAAAGAGAGAGAGAGAGAGAGAGAGAGAGAGAGAGAAAAAAAACTTAAGTGAGAAAAGAGTTTCAGCCGAATAATTCAACCAGAAAATTGGGATAAATGTATTGCTATGAAGATTGCTCATCTATTCTAAATACTTTCATAATTTTAATTGGAATGGGATTTATATACAACATAACTTTTACCTTTAAAGAAAAATACTTACGTTCTTAAAGGTTTTGCTTATCTTTTTCTAAAGTCTAGTTGTGAAATTTTCCACTATACGTGCCATTTACTGGGAAAGTGAAGATTTGCAGAAATGGAGTTCTTAAAATTATGGGACAGTGTTAATTCCAAAATTCCTAAATTGGGCATCAAAAAGTAGAGGGACATTTTATGATAATAATATATCACTATCAAATCACAAAAAGACACGGAGGAACCTTAAATGCATCTTGCTAAGTGAAGGAAGCCAATGTGAATAGGCTATATACTGTGTGTTTCCAACTACACGGCATTCTGGAAATGGAGACTGTAAAGAGATCAGTATTTGCCAGGGACTAGAAAGGAAAGAGAGAGGATGGGCGCAAGGAATGAAGAAGTGGAACAGAGGGGATATTTAGAGCAGTGAAATCATTCCTTATGATACTGTAATGGTACATACATATCCTTGTATATTTGTCAAAACCAACAGAATGTAAAACAAAAAAGAGTGAACCTTAATAAAAACTATTTTATGCTGAGGTTCTCAAACTTTTATATTACTCATTTGAGAAAGATTTCAGATTAAATCATATTTGTACTAAAAGAGAGACAGTAACCTGCTCTCTGCCTGGGGGAGAGAGAGCCCCCATGTGGGGCTTTAACCCATGAACTTGGAGATAATGACCTGAGCCAAAGTCAGACGCTTAACCGACTGAGCCACCCAGGCATCTCAAGGTACGAAAATTCTTAAAGTCTACTGACTTCATCCGATAAAGTCAAATGCCAAAGTGATAGGTGAGTGGTTATTGCATTTAACTACCAAAATGTTGCTTTCTGGCTATATTTGAAAATAGCAATGGAGAAGCAGCTTTTAATTCAGCCAGCATCTCTCTATTGTTTTGATAGTTTACGAATCAAGTGGTGCATCAAAATACATTATTTTATCTTAAAAACAACACTGCAAGACAGATAACGTTCCTACCTAACATTTAGGAAAGCTAAGGTTCACAGAAGCCTCAAAACCACTAGTGAATTACAAGTATAGCTAGAAGTTAAGTTAATTCATCTTTTTAACTACCTGTTTGTATAATTATACATACATATATATATATATGTATAATTATGTATATATATACACACATAATATAACAAATGCAACTTATACTTTTGAGCACCTATGTGCTATACATTTTGTCAAATACTTATGACCTGGCAATTAACAGAATGCAACCCACTCTGGCCCATTTAAAAATGTTTAAGGTGAATTTTCTCTTCAGCATCAATTCCTCTTTTATATAAACTAGAAATCTGGGAACCATCCAGAACCTAGTCATATCTCTGGAGACCTAACTGTTTGGAAGACTTCGCCTCTGGTTTAAAATAATCAGTCTCGTGGAATACCTGGGCTTGAAATAGATTTAGTCTCTTACCAGCTGCTTAACCTTGGGCAATTCACTTACCCTTACTGAGCCTCATTTTCCTCATCTACAAGAAGAATACTAAGTATCATTCTTGCATCGCCATTGTTAGTATTAAATGAATTTATGTACATGCAAAAGTACTTTTTCATGGGAAGACAATTAGAAACAGTGATATGATACCACATGTGCCAAAGGCAATACAGGTGGTCTTCCCAGTGCAGTACAAACTATCAGAGTGACCTTGAGCAAATACTGTCACCTCTCTGCCACTTTTGCACACTACGGAAAGAAAAGATAAGACTAGAAATTATTTCATGTACCTCATTGGTCTCACGCTTTGGTTACTCATTCTATAAATAATAATGTTGCCTCAAGATCCAAGACTTCAGGGACTTATGTTTTCTTCAGTGCTCTACCCCCAGGGCCTACAAGAGTCACTGACACATAGTAAGTGCCCAATACATTTCTGTTGAGTGAATGAATGAATGAATGAATGCAGAAAATTTGTGTTTGCATAAAAGCAAACCTTGCTACAGCATAGTATTTCTAGGTATGTCCAGAATAAAAAATCGAAGGAAAATTCAATTAACTACCATGAGGTATGTGTGCATGATACAAGTGCATGCATGCGCGCACACACACACACACACACACACACACAGTCTCTCTCATATACTGTGGCTAAATTTGGGCACATGCTGAAGCCCAAATTCAAATGATGTGTCTTGATTAAGGTAAAGTACTCAAAATCTATTAAGAAACTATCTCAGCATGTAATAATAGATTTTTTTAAAAAAATATATGAAATAAAAGAAAATCCTGATGATTGTACACTCTAAAATAGTGCCAGGGTGCCTGAGTGGCTCAGTCCATTAAGCATCCTACTCGATTTCAGCTCAGGTCACGATCTCATCATATAGGGCCCTAGGTAGGACTCAGTGCTGACAGTGCAGAGCCTGCTTAGGATTCTGTCTCCCTCTCTTTCTGCTCCACTCCAGCTCCCCACGCTCACTCTCACTGTCTCTCAAAATAAAAAAAAGTATTTATTTTGAGAGAGAGAGAGAGTGTGTGAGCATGGGAAAGGCAGAGAAAGAGACAGAGAGAGAGAGAGAGAGAGAGAGAGAGAGAGAGGGAGAGAGAGAATCCTAACCAGGCTCCACACTGTCAGCACAGGGCCTGATGCGGGGCTCAAACTCATGAACTGTGAGATCATGACCTGAGCCAAAACCAAGATCTGGACACCTAACCAGCTGAACCACTCAGGTGCCACAAAATAATTAAATAAACTAAAAAAATAAAATAAAATAAAACATATAAAATGAAATAAAATAAATAAAATAAAATAAAATAAAATAGTGCTAACATTACAGACTGAGTACTTAAATGAGTAAAGAGTATGAGATGGAAATTGATTCAAATAAGATAATTTTCGTACAGTCACAAAACAGCAGCCTTTACTCAGATTTGAGCTATTGAGGTCATAGAAAGCTGCTGTTCCAGCATTCTGAAACTTCCAGCTAAACAGAGAAGCTAAACAGAGAAGCTGGACATTCAGATTTCATATGAAATCTCCCAATCTTTAAGTGCTGGCAATGAATTCAAGTGGATATATTTATATGGAAAAACAAACAAAAACCTTTTAGATATCTTGGTATGAGAAAACTAGAAATGCAATAGAAGGTCAAAGGAAAAATATTTACTGAGAGCCATCACTGTGCAAAATTCTACTTTCAGTTCTAATTTTAAATCTTTATGCAAAACTATATCGCAGTAACTTATGCTCCATTTTATAAATTTAAAAACAATAAACTAAGTTATCCTTCCAATACATGTTTATTGAACTTCTCTTATATGTCAGGACCTGAGCCAACTTGTAGAAACACTGTAGAGTAGTAAATATGAGATCCCTAGAAGTATCCCAGGAGCTGACAAGCATAGAAGTGTCATGGGAGCCGGGCGCCTGGTGGCTTAGTCGGGTAAGCTTCCGACTTTGGCTCAGGTTGTGATCTCATGGCTTGTGGGCCCGAGCCCCGCGTCGGGCTCTGTGCTGACAGCCCAGAGCCTGAGGCCTGCTTCGGACTCTGTGTCTCCTTCTGTCTCTGCCCCTCCCCAACATGTGTTCTGTCTCTTTCTGTCTTTCAAAAATAAATAAATATAAAAAAAAAAAATTCAGAAGTGTCATGGGAGCAATGATTGTTTCTTTTTTTTTAAATTTTTTTTTAACATTTATTCATTTCTGAGAGACAGAGACAGAGCATGAGCTGGGAAGGGGCAGAGAGAGAGACACAGAATCTGAAGCAGGCTCCAGAGTCTGAGCTGTCAGCACAGAGCCTGACGTGAGGCTCGAACTCAGGAGCTAACTCAGGAACTGTGAGATCATGACCTGAACCAAAGCTGGATCCAGGTGCCCCAGAAATGATTGCTTCTAACAAGCGTATGGAACATGTGCATGACTTTAATTTCTCCTAATACTTGCCCAGTTCTTAGGTGCAGATTTGGGGTAAATAGATAAAATATTCATTCCTAAGGTCTGAAGTTCAGGAAAATGTTCTGGAAAAAAAAAAAAGAATATTCTTATTTACTTAGTATCATAAAGGCTTTCAGAATGGTGGAGCTCTAAGTTAGATCAAATCAAGACAGCCATATAAGAGCAGTCTTCCAGGAAGCTATCAGATCAAATAATGACAATTCCCCAGGATCGAGTCTTTGAAGAATTTCTGGTCCCACTCTGCACTCTAGTGCCTGCTAGCCTGCTGCTTTTTACCTTGACAGCAGGTTTTTGGTTTTTCAATGCTACTTCACAGCTAGAGAGGAAGGAAAGGACATAAGGCACATCAAAATGCTAAAGCCATTAAAAGAAAAAAAAAGAAATATCAAGTTCCAAATAATAAAAAAAAAAATTAACTTAATTCAATCTTTAAAACAATCTTAAATCTTAAAGCTAGTGCAGTTCTAACAAGTTGCAGTCATTTTTCTTGAATAGATGTTTCCTGTATTGCTCCAAGACCAGTTAATTTCCAGAGTCCTGGAAAATAGATTCTGACAATGTTTGCCAGTTATCTCACAGCTTTTACGGAGGAGAATATTTGTAGAGGCCCTTACTCCACAGTTTTTGATGACATTGCTTGGATGATCTATATTTCACCTAGAATTGTGTTGCTTATCTAATCATAAATGGAACAGCCAGAGCGCCTGGATGGGCAGTCGGTTAAGCATCAGACTCTTGGTTTCCACTCAGGTCATGATCTCATGAGTGGTGAGATTGAGCCCCTGGATCCAGCTGACAGTTCAGAACCTGCTTGGATTCTCTCTCTCCCTCTCTCTCCGCCCCTCCCCCACTTCCATGTGTGTGCTATCAAAATAAACAAACTTTAGGAAAAAACAGCAAAATCAACACTATAATAATGATAATGGAAAGAAAAAGAAAGCACAAAGTAGTCAGAATGACTGGAAAGAGCTCATTCTGAATATAAAAAAGGACTATGTTTTTATAAAGGATACAGTAGTATTTTATACAAAATTCATGTACAAAATTGAATAATTTCCCCCCCAATTTTTAGCTGCAAAAGCAACTACAAATCAGATTTATCCTTAAAGATGCAGTTTGCCAAACCTTTTCTGAGTAACTTCTGAACAGAAAGAGGACACACACAAAACTACATTCAAAGGGAATATGACATATTTTCTCAGGCTGTTAAAAAAATAACTTCAACCCCACCTATCAGCTACCTTCTCAATTTAAAATATTTATGCAATAAATCATTTTTGGTATGTGAAAAAATGCAGAGTACAAAATATACCTATAGGTTTTCATCCAGCCATCTACTTGTATAGGGGTGACCATAGATGAAAGAAAGAAAATAATTCTAGATGAGAGGTGGGAGGAAGAAAACAGAAAAGAAGAAGGAAGAACATAAGAAAGATAAAAGAGATACAGACTAAGAATATATACCACTACTTGGTACTGGCTGTATCTGGGTGTTACTATTCTTTTTCTTTTTAACTTATATTTACGTCCTAATATCTTAACAATCTGCTAATACTTTATTTATAGTATATCTCTAAATGCAGCCATAATTTTTAACAAGCAAAAATACTATGCTTTTTTAATTGTTAATATATTTTAATGTTTATTTATTTATTTTGGGAGAGAGAGTGCAAGCAAGGGAGGGACAGAGAGAAGGAGAGAGAGAATCCCAAGCAGACTTGCACTGTCAGTGCAGAGCCCAATGCGGGGGATGGAATTCATAAACTGTGAGATCATGACCTGAACCTAAATCAAAAGTTGGATGCTCAGCTGACTGTACCACCCAGGCACCCCAGAAGTATCATCTTAATGAAAGAAGAGAAACCACACTGAGATTAAGATGTTAGCATACAAATGATTATGATTTCAAACAATTAATACTACTTGTTTTACCTCCATAATAACTCTCTGTGTAAAGGGCTGAATAACATACCTCATTTTCTCATCAAGTTAAAAAAAAAATCAAGTTTTAGGGGCGCCTGGGTGGCTCAGTCGGTTGAGGGTCCGACTTCAGCTCAGGTCACGATCTCACGGTCTGTGAGTTCGAGCCCCGTGTCGGGCTCTGGGCTGATGGCTCAGAGCCTGGAGCTTGCTTCCGATTCTGTGTCTCCCTCTCTCTCTGCCCCTCCCCCATTCGTGCTCTGTCTCTCTCAGTCTCAAAAATAAATAAACATTAAAAAAAATTTTTAAAAAATCAAGTTTTAGCTATTTGGGTTATGGTAATATTCGATTACTTAATTAAACTTAAATTAACCTTTAAGTCACATGAACTATTATTAGTGTGAATAATATTCTAAATTAATTACATATATACACTATACTATACAGTTTTAAGTATCCAAATTGTTTAAATTATTTTCTCAAAACTCAGTATTGAAATATATTATTTGTGTTTGCTACAAAATGACTGTATACTGAATCTGGACAGTTTTAGTTTGAAAATTATGGAATAGTTAAATGTTTAAGTTATTAGATAATAAAAATCTCTCAAAATCTAAATTGTTTTTAATGTAATAGTCAATTAATACAGTTAATATTTTCTGCAAAATATGATTTTATGTCACAATATGTTACACATTCATTTTCTATCTGATAATAAAGATGTATTTTTAATTGAGCAGAAGATAATTCAATACTTTTTCATATAATCTATGCATTAAGATTGTTAGTATAAATACACGAACAAGCATATTGTTTTAAAAATGGCTTACCTAATTTTTACCCAAAACATTTTATTTCTAATGTACACCAGTAAAATAAATTACTAATAAAAACAACTTCTGGTTATAAAAATCTTCCAATGAAGCACCTTTTCTGAAAGCTTTCACTGAAGAAAAATTCAAGAATTGAAAGAAAACCTGTGACTGATGACAGACTTGACAGTCTGAGGCACTTTTAATCTTTGTAAAATTTAAAGGAATTTCTTACAATATTTTTATTCCCTAATATAGCGAATGAAATACAATATAAAGTGCATTTGATCAACACTGGTAATTGATATGTTAACTTTTATTTCCTATTCAATATAACCAGGATAATAGCAAATCAAAATATCTCCAGTGAATTTTTGTGTATGACATTTAACAAGATGTCTACTCAGGTAGTTTAAGTTGTAGGGAAAATTTTATAAAGGCTTACCCCATTTTTTGGAAAAGCAATCCATCCCAAGTCCCCCATGACAGTACGTGAATCCAATAAATTCACTGAAAGAAAAAGAATACAAAACTGAGTCAAATGTATAAAAAAGCATCACTATTTTCATAGTGTTATTAAGAGTGCATATTTCTTACATAAATGGAGTTAGATTAAGTATTCATTATGATGAATACAAGAGTGATAATTCAGTGAAAACATTATTTGAATGCAAGAGAATAAGTGATTTTGAATAAACATTTGGAAAACAATTACAGAAAATATAAACAAGTCATTACTCTACGTGCTCTTTTTTGTCAAACAAGGATAAAGGAAAAGAACTGGTAATAAGAAAAAGAAAAAAATGAAGGTCCACAGAAAACCGTATAAAGACCAAGCCACTTCTTTAATGGCTCTAAATTCGGGGATTAAGCTGCCATAACTTTGTGACTAAACATACTGTATTTTAATGTTATAAAGCAATTAACAAATAATTTACATTAAATAAAAATAAGCTATTCCCAAGCTTGTAAGATTTTTTCGTGATATTAACTGAAATCTGTAATCCAAATTGCAAATTAAATTAAGAAATAAATCTACACACCTTTAACCAATCCAAGAAAATTATAGTAGCTTTCAGAGTTGTTGCTATAGCTAACTGTCCACTGCATTCCCCAAAATATCAGCTACTTACAAATAACCATAGTCTAAAATGTGCTTCTTATAGAACTATCAACTACATTTTTGAAATGCAGACCTCAATTATGGCTGGATTTCCTAAATTTTGGGGAACTCCAAGAATAAAAGTCTTTTTTTTAATTATATGAAATTTATTGTCAAATTAGTTTCAATATCATCATTCCAAAAGGAAGCCACGAAAGAGTATGTACATACACGTGCACCCACACTCATCCACATACACACACAGTGTTTATATTTCAACAGGTTTGCCTATTCTTCTCTCCCCCTAAATTAAACTTAATTATGGATACTGAACAGTCAAACTGCTTCAGACCTGGATCACAGATCATTATCTTTTCAGCCTATTATGCCTAACCCAAATGATCTATGTGGCCCAACATGCAGCTAAACCACTTTGAATGAGCATGGCATATGGACCCAAAAGGAAAACAACTGGGTTAATCCTAGTTGGAGGTACTAAAGCTTCTTTAAACTACATTCAAGAACCACTATGTTGAAATGCCACCAATTCTAAAAAAAAGATTCTATCTGTAGTATAAAGCTGGAGTAGTAAAGTAGTAATAGTTGATAGGTTGGAAAATGTGTTACAATACTCCTATAAGAAAATTTAAGGTAAAATTATTACAATCAAGGACATTAGGATCATAAGTTAAATTTAAAAAATTAGGTACTGTAGAAATTATGTGCATTTAAGCCTTATTATCCATTGATTTATTTCATATAACATTTGCAAACATGTATATCTTATATGCTAATTTAATAGTCTCTAATAATAGTAGTAATATAAAGATAAATCCAAAGTTTTAAAGTTCTAGAAAACACAGATATACACTCAATACCACATATATATGAAAACCTTTTATGATGTGTATGTATTTAATAAACTTGTCTATTTCCCTCATTAGGTTCTGAGCTCTTTAAAAATCCATGCCTATAGAATGTCTATCATCTTTAGGCTACACATATATAGTGGCTTTAGAGAATAATAAAACAATTTGTTGGATTATTCTTTTTTAGAAGAAATTGGCCTAGCTGAAAAACTATTGTTTCAAACAGTAAAGACAATAAACAAACCAAAACTGTTCCATTACCCACTGACCTTGCAAATACACCAGCCATCCCACTAAATCTAATTTTTTAGTTACATCCATACTCTTTTTATTCTATTGTTGGCTTTTCTAGTCTCCATGGGAATAAAGCTACATTAAACTTAAATGTCCTTGTCCTCATTTTAGTTTTTCTGGGACACTAGGGCTATGTCTAGACATGACTAAATACCAGGGGAGTACAGAACCTAAATCATTATGTTTATTCATCCTTATGATTCATTTGATTCACCTTTGATATTGAGCAGCAGTGTATCTGTGTAGACCTGATAAAGTAGAGCAAATCAGCAAGCTAAAGGCCTTCTACTACGATGGCAGTCGAACTGAACTTAATCCTGTGGTGGCAAACTGATGTGAATAGGAATTCTAGGAATTCCTAACTAGCCTGCCAGGAGAAACACAGCATTCCTTGTAGACCTCTTAATAACATGTGGATCTTCAAATATTCATTATTAACAACACATTTCCAGATGTCTTTCTAAAATTTAGTTCCTTTCGCTTGAATTAACTTTAACCTGAATTACTATTCTTTTTTTTTTTTTGGCTTAAAAGGTATATGTGTGTGAAATTAAATGAATAAATTCAAAATACTAGGTAGGCTGTTAATACAATGTATTAGGTGCTTTCAACATTGGAATACATTACCAAACACATGAGAATACCCATCATAGGAATGCACATTATCTTTCTTATGAAGACTTTGTCAAAACTTTTTCTTCAGATAAATAGACACATATGTCACTTCCTACTACTGTCTAAAACTGTTTTTTCTTTTTGAAACAGATGTTTTCATAAAATTCACAATGTTAAGAAGATACTTATACATATGATTACAAAATTGGAAATTGAAAAAAGGGTAAAATTAGATGTTTCAGGCAATTACTTGCAGGTTGATATATCATAATTTTGTTCATATAATTCAGAGGAAATTGGAATTTGATGCCTCAGGAAAAATAATTAAAATTATAGCTAGATAGGTAGATAGAGATATTTACATGAAGATAGAAATATAGATATATATAGAGAGAGATGTAGAGATTATATAAATGTAGAGATACAGAATGTTAGCTCTCTACAAAATCTCCCAAGTTTTACACATGCTGTTTTAGCTGTCGCAGATGCCCTTTCCGCCATTTGAATTTCTAAGCTCTTCATTTGTCCAATAACACATATTTCAGGAACTGTTTTCTCCCAGAAGCCATCCTAGTCCTCTTTCCTAAACCTAGGTAAGCTATTATTACTGAATCTTCTATTAGCACCCAATTATTAGCTCCAAAACACTGAATATACGGAATTGTACTGTTGCCTTAAAGGAATACCACGTTTGACTCATGCCTCTGAACCTAGCTTGCACTCAGAACAGCTGAATAGCTGTTTGTCTTATTAATGAATCATTTTGTCAGTGGGCAGATCAGGAGGGTGTGTCTGAATCAACATACACCAGTGATTCTCAACATGGGCATCCAATAATATCTGGAGACATTCCTGATTGTCATAACTGGAGGGTGGGAGGAATATTTGCTACTGGCTTTTCATGGGAAGAAACCAGGTATGCAGCTAAGCATTTCTTAATGCACAGCAAAACTTTCCCCACTCCCCAGTAAGTAATTATGTGGCTTAAATTTCACTAGTGCCAAAGTTAAGAAACCCTGGTATACACCTATGATGCTACCAGAAAATCTCTACTTTCACATTCTTTGACCAGTAGTACAGCAGTAACATGATATTCATTAATAGAAGTTAGCACATTTGGATGCGTTCCTTATAAATTAAAACTAAGGAAATAAGAGTAAAAAAAATTGAAGTCTTATTTAAGGGGAAATAGATTGTTCTTATTACCCAACACCCTTAAATTATTCTTCACATAACTAATATAACTGTTATTACAAGTGTTCTTATTTATCCTCTAATAATTTCCCAACATTTATGATGGCATGCATGAAAAAACACTATGACACTGATATTATTAATGCCTCCATTTCCCCCACTACTTAAGCTAGTTACATAAAAAACAGAAGTTTAGACATAGAATATACATAAATGTGAATTTTCAGAACTTCATTACCCAATTTCATTACCGAATTTATTAAAAGGGGAGATTGGCAGTAATGGAGCACAGTCACTAAGTATCTTCTGTGCAACAATTACAGTAATTAAATTGTTCTGAACAGTATATATGCTTGTTGTAAATTGCAATGAATACACAATGAGTATTGATCTTCATTGTACAACTTAATTAAAACTTGTCTGGGAGAAGCCACTAATGAATATAATTAGAGGGAATGTTTGATACCACAGTTACTCCGGGAGACATTAATTAGATATCAGAAATTTTATGGAAAATGTTTTTATTCTATTATTTATATTTTAAAATAAAGCTACACTATTAGACTGAAAGACAGTCTTCAAGGTCATTTCCCTCAGCCATTATATAATTACAATGAAGATGGGCATATTGGTTGGTATTCTCATCAGTAATTAAGAAGGCTGATTCTCCAGGAGAAATAACTCTTCAGGGGTCAATGAGTATATAGTCTATTACAAATTCCTAAAGTTAATATAGGGAGAAAAAAGACTCACTACTGTAAGAACTTTTTAATAAGTAAAAATAAGTTAACTGTCCAACCAAATAACAGATTATAATGATTATAATTGAAATTAACTCAAACTAATCTTAAGCATGCTTTAATTTCATTACTACACACTAATAATTTTAATGCTTTCTTTCACAAACAGAAAGCTTTTAAAGAATTTACTTCCAGAAAAGCCAGAGAGTTGCTAACTCATTCTTTTGGTTGCGATTCAAGGGCGGTGAAAAGAAAGGATAGAATGAGTAAATTGGAATATGTATAAGAAGATTCCTAAGTTTTCAACTTCACACACTGTAACAATTAAAGATTAATTTGAGTCAATAATTCAAATATGCTCTTCAATAATCATAACTTTCAAATATTCGTAACTTTCCATATATCATTCTGATTCCATATCTTTCTCCTTAATATCTTGCTAATATTAGTCATAAAATGTGGAAAAAATTTATTGGATTCTCCAGGAACACACTGGGATGAAGGTGTTTTGAAACTTTAAAGAGTTAAAAGACAGCTCAAGGGGGACCGTAGGTGGGTCATTCGATTAAATGTCCAACTTTGGCTCAGGGCATGATCTCATGGTTTGTTGAGTTCAAGCCCCGCATCAGGCTCTGCACTGACAGTGTGGTGCCTGCTTGGGACTCACTCTCTCTCTCTCTCTCTCTCTCTCTCTCTCTCTCTCCCCCCCACTCCCTCTGTCCCTCCCCCGCTCGTGTGCATGTGCTCTCTTTCTCTCAAATTAAACAAATTTTACAATAAGACAGCTCTAGGACACTCAATCCCAGCACCATCAGTGTTCAAGGCCTTGAGAGAATCTGTGATCCTTATAAAATAAAGACCCAGAAGCATATTCTTACTCGTATATTGTTTCTGTTTTTCCCGTGATCTTTACATAAACATAATTGTAATGGTATTGGGACCTCCACTACAGTATAAAGATAGAATACTTTGGATTAGTAGCAGATAAAATAGCATTCTCTTTCTTTGAAAGCATTGACTCAAAGCCCCATTGCATACAGTAGAATTTTGATAGATGCTTATTTATTGATTTCCATTTAACAATATCAGAAAAGCTACTGGATTCAATTATAGCACACATTTTACTGATCTGCGGGAACAAACCCCAGATGTACAGCTGTCCAGCCTCTCTCCATGGTCCCATTCAGCACAGATGTGATTTCTTGCTTCCAGGCTAAATTTTATAATTTGACAACTGCTGCAGGGAACAAAGAACAGTTGACAATATGAGTGCAGGGAAAGAGTACATGTGTTTCCCATTGGAAAACTTAATTTGTAAATTTGGTAAAAATTATGTTATAAGTTTAGAAGTGTTATGTAGATTTCTGGGATCCCTTTACTTGAAGGCAAAATTCCATAACCAACAGTATTTCTGCAGACAACAAATGGGAGATTTTTTTTTTTTAATTCTGAGCAACCCATGTGCACAATCTTTTCCAGGAAAAAAAAAATGAAAGAATATGGAGAAAGGAATTTATTCAGTGCATACTATGCGTCAGATATTGTATCAAGTAACTTCCATTGAATCTTCCCAATAAACCTATAGGCTCACTACGAACACTGACAGCTTGCAGTCTCATTCAGAGCCCAGCAGGGAAATCAAGGAAAGAAGAAAGCATCAAGTAATACTCAAAGTCTTCATGACAAACTACAAGCCCTGATTATGGATTCTCACAAGCAAGTTCCTTACTTAAAACCTGGATGTAAGATACTTTGATTACAACCATCTACCCTCCATGGACATTCAAGGGCCATGAACTAAACCCTAATTATGAATGAACATACTTTATTTGTACATAAAGTATGGCTGGTGAACACTGCTTGAGAAAAATATCATAATCATGTATATATAAACATATATATGTGTGTGTATATATATGCATAATTTTATATTATATATATATATATGTATATATATATATATATATATATATACATATATATGTAATTAACTAACAGTGGCCTCAAGCCATCAACATTACCTAATAAGTCTATTGTCTTTGGGAAATCAGTTCTGTCATAAATTAAATTACTTTGTAAAGTTTTAGTTAAAATGTTAAAAATAAATCTCATATTCTCTTCCAGCTAATGCCCTCATCTAAATTCAAATTATTAAATGAGTTGTCAACACTCCTATCTATTTCTGCATATCCTCTTCATTCTTCTCCTAATCCACTGTAATTTGGATTCAAACCCGCTATTTTTACCAAAACTTCTGTTACCAAGTTTATTTGTGATAATCACATAGCTCTGAGTTCCTAATTTGGCAGTATTTGGCCATGACCCCCAGGGACAAACTCTCTCATCTTTTATCTTCAGGGACAATATATTTCTGTGACTTTCTTCTACTTGTCTAGCTACTTCTTTCCATTATAAGCTACTGTTCCTGTACTTACCTTCAAACCTTGGCTTTGATTAATACTCTATTTTTCTGGACTGATTACACTTCTTATTCTATACCAATGATTCTTGCCTAAGATATAAGAAAGGAATAAAAATAAAAGAAGAAGCAAAAGAATTTGGAAAGAACAAGTGTCTTGGTACCACTCCATACATACTGAATTAGACTGTTTAGAATGGAAAATGATTGGTAAATTTTTTTGTTGATTGTTTGCTTGCTTTAATAGTCATATTAGCATATGTCCTAACATAAGGACCCATGTAGAGAGGCTCATGAATTGCTGTCTTCAGTTACAATGTAGATGTTGATGATCCTCACAAATCCATATATTTTGTCTATTTCTTTCTCCTTAAATCCCGATCAATTTATAAAGCTGCCTACTGGCTTTCAACACATTTATGATATCCAGTCATCCCCAAATGCACAAAGTATCTTCCCTGCACAACAACAAGCAAACATCTCCTGCTATGTTCCCTAGTTCAGTGAATGCAATGTCAAAAAACTACTTGTTCTATCCAGAATTCAGTGAGTAATCTTTGTCTCCCTTTACCTTTACTCCCCCAGCAAATCAGTGACCAAATCCCACCCATTCCAACTATATCCTGTATCTAACTCTCTAAACTGCCTGTTCTGTTTCCTTCCACAGCATAACCATTCTAGCCAAATTCATGCCATAATTTTTCACTTGAAAAATATCTTAACTGGTGTCTTAGTAGAAAGGCATGATCCCTAACAATTTCCTCAAAACATTGCTTTCAGAAAGATCTTTCTAGGCAACTAATACGATCGTGTCACTCCCCTACTTCAAACCTTATCGTTATGTTTCATTTTTTAATACAAGTCCTTCCAGGGTTGGTCTCCATTTTCCTCTCCAGTTTCATTAAGGCTTTTCCCTCCTTTATTTTCCACAATTTGGCAATCCCCAACTTATTTTCAGTTCCATTATGTGGTTTCACTATTGATTCAGTTCTGTCCAATGAGCTCTGAAGGAGACCTGAAGCCAAGGGAGTTTTGGAGAAGAAAATATTAGAAAAGGAAACTCCTGGCTGCTTTGAAAGTTGCTGGGTATGGGTGTGTTTCCTGGATCTGATGCAGCCATCTACAGAAAATAAGGAGAATCAGCAGGAGAGCAAAACCTACAGATTAAGGTTGGCAGAATGAAGGGTTGGGAAGTATCTGGTTCCAAATTATATCATAGAGTAGCTAATCCATCTAAATTTGAAACTTGCTTCTCTTAGGACTTTCTGTTATGTCAGAAAAAAATCAATTTTGTTGCTTAATCCACTGAGGAAGTGATTTGCTGTTATTTGCAGAGGAAGACATCCTTACTGATACAATTGCTAAGTGGCAGAATTTGAAGGCAAACTCCAGTCTCTTTTATTCCAGGGTCTGCTCTTCTTCTATCCTGTCTTGGTACCTCTAATATTCTACTAACGGAATTCCAATAGTATTTCCAAATGAGTTACTTAAGCTCAGATTATTTATCTTTGAAATGATATCTAAAATGAGCTTCGTTCCCTTAAATCTTAATATATTATGCTTAATTGTTGACTACAAAGCATGACTGTTGCCTTTAATGGTTTCAAAATATTTTCATTTCTATTGATTTTGTTATTTTTCTTTTTCTTCATTTTGTTTCAAAATATTTTTCATATGGTAGGGAGAGGTGTTAGCCACTGCTCTTTGTACACTAAGCAGTAGGATTTCATACTAAGAAGCATAAAACTCTGAAGGAAGCATAAAACAATCAGAAATGTATACTAAAAAATTCTGAATTGTTAATATATTCTGAAATTGTAAATTCATGGAGATGGCAAGGAGGAATTCAGAATTAGTATCCACTGTTAGTCCATACAAAGTTTTTAGGCAAAGGTAACACTGAGATCCACTGACAGCTAAATTATGACTAATGAGCAGTCTGCTACATTCACAGGACACATGGCATGAAAAGAGCAAAACCATATGGTTTTCAGCAGCTACCTTGTCAGGTGTGGTAACCAAACTTGTCAAATCTTACATATTGTTTTCATTCTAAAGAGAAAAGTCAACATTAGATGACATAACAGGCTTGAAAATCATCACAACACAAAATACACTCATTTAGTAGCTGCTCAGTTCCACACCACACTGTGTATATATGAAGCTGTTCCTTACAAAATAGCATAAATCTTTAACAGTTGAAATAAATGTGCTTATTCACAATTCACTTTTTGAATGGTTCACCGCACAGAGAATATTCATTAATTCTATGGTTCTGATTTGCTACTATGTAAGCTTGTGGAAATGATTTTACTTTGAGGGACTCAATTTTCATATCTTTAATATCAGTGATTGAAACTAATAAAGTTATATGTGTCTGTGCTTAATATATGTTGTATCACTTAGTCTTAGCAATGATCCTTTGGTATGTTTTTCCCCCATTTTTCAGATAAGGAAATTGAAGTGGAGAAAAGTTAAATAAGGCAGTGGTCCAAGGTCCCAGAGCTAATAAGCACACAGCTGGAATATAAATCCAAGCCTTATCTAACTCCAAAGCTCTTGCTCTTGCTTCTATATCACACTTGCCCAATGTTGGACTTGCTGAATCCAAAGGTTTACTCCTTTGAAACTCTTAACTCTTATACCTCAATGAGTTTTATTAGATCAATGAATTCTGAATAATATGTTACAGAAGCCAGCATCTACCATAACATTCTAATAGTACTGTATATAAGATGGAAACCTTCAGATATATTAATCCAAACAGAAAAATCATTAGTTTTTCCTGGGCTAAATCACAGTTTAGTATCAAATTTCCAACAAGATTCAAGTTAGTTACAAGATTCTTGAAAACCAAAGGGTGAGCAACAAAATCATTATGAACTCTCTTTTCTTAATTTTTAATTTTGCTATTCATTATGCTTTGCACATGTTAACTGGGGGCAAAACAGAGCATATATTTGTCCAAGTATACTTTGTCCTTAGATGCCAAAAAGCACATAAAAACAGAATGTTAAATATATGCAAAGCTGATTCTTTGTTTTGGATGCATCCTTACCCCAGTCCCTAATTATCCCTAATGCTTGACTGAAATCCCACAAACTGCAAAACAATCTATATAATCATTAGCTTTCAAGCCTTCAGGGTAGGATAAATGATGATTGAATCTGAACATGAACTAAAACAGGAACTTGCAGGCGCCTGGGTGGCTCAGTCGGTTGAGCGGCCGACTTCGGCTGAGGTCATGATCTCGCGGTCCGTGAGCTCGAGCCCCGCGTCGGGCTCTGTGCTGACCACTCGGAGCCTGGAGCCTGTTTCGGATTCTGTGTCTCCCTCTCTCTCTGATCCTCCCCCGTTCATGCTCTGTCTCTCTCTGTCTCAAAAATAAATAAACGTTAAAAAAATTAAAAAAAAAAAAACAAAACAGGAACTTGCACAAAATCACAGAATGCATTTTAAGGTGATGGCATTTCCAAAAAAAATGAGTAAAAACTTGGGTAGCCCAGTAGCCCTTTTTGTAAAATGAGAAGGGACCCAAATTTTTGCTGTCAGCTGAAGTCATTATGCTCATTATCAGTGTTATAGTTCAGTTAAAATTTAATTCTGATGTAAACCCTACATAATAATTCTTTATTACCTAAAATATTTTTAAAAACCTATATACTAAAAAAATGGGTGGGTAGTGATTTATCATGAAAAACCAGTCAAAATGTACAGCAATACAGACATAAGTATGAACAAATATTCTGCCCAATAACATTAGGTGGCTGAATATAAACAGTTCAGTACCCAGCCCTAATTACCCATCTCGAAATAGCTGGCATCATTCAAGACAACAGGAAAGTAATTTTTAAGTTAGTTTATTAAATACAGTGAGTTCTATATCTTATAGGATGTTAAGATTGATGATCTAATAGCAGTTAGCCTTGCCCAGTTAACCTGGTGCCTAAACTCGACTTTTTTAAATCAAAATGTAACCTCAGTACTTGGCTATTTCTCCTTTTACAAAGTAAAAAAAGGAAAAGGAGAAAAAGAAATAAAGCAAAGGTACTTTCACTTTTCTGTGGTATTGTCAAAGATGCTTTCTTTGCCTATTAATTATTTACTTTCTTTCTCCTTCCTTGGTATTGGATTCTTACCAATAAGAATCCAATTGCTGAGTTTGGACTAGCGATGTGTCTAGTACCAGACAATGGGTCACGTATGGCATTAACAAAAAATGATAATCATGTCTTTATTATCTTAGCCTCTGTTGAATCTGGTAGCCTTGTTATGTAGATCCACCTAATGAGATATAAACAGAAATCTGCTTTCCAGTCTGGAAATGTTTTGTTGTCTAGCTGAAGGAATAGTGCAGCTGAGATGATTCTTGGCTCTTCTCTTTCTCTTCTTGTTCTGAACTGGATGTGATGTTTGGAGATGTATCATCCTTCTTGCAATGATGAGGCAATAAGCTTGAGAGTAAGGCCAAAAAAACCCATCAATGATTCCAGTCCTGACATCATTAAACACTGAACCCAAATCACCAAATTTCTACCCTGAAACTTCTTTCCCAGACATATGAAAGACAAGCCCCCTACATCTAAGTCACTATTTAACTTTTTTTTTCTGTTCCCTGCAACCTAATTCAATCCTACATAATACAGATAATATATGAGCAATTGTGGAAAAAGTATAGCTCACTGCCTTAACTTCTATTTCAATTCTATGGAATATGGCACCATCAATGAGTGAGGGTTCACTCGTTCAACAAATATTTATTTAACATCTATTTAAGTACCCAGAACTGTCCTAGGTCCTAGGATACATCAGTGAAGAAAACAGGTAATATCTTGCTGATTGTTCAGAGTTCTCATTGCTTGGTCCTGAGACTAGACCTTTGCTTGAATGTACATTACTTGTGAAATAATCCTCCTATGTCCCCTGAGTCAGACTCTTTTTTAGGCACAGTCATCTAAATGAACATTTAGTATTGATGATATATATATATATATATATATATATATATATATGTATATGTATACATATGTATACATATATATACATATATACGTGTACATGTATACATATGTATACATATATACGTGTATATGTATATATATATATATATATATATATATAATGTTTTGAAACACATTCAAAATGAGTATAGTATTTTTTTAAATGTAAAGGGGGTATTAACCATACACCTTGAGGATCAGTCCTGATATCAATGGCTCTATCATGTACTATATAACAAACTATACTTAGAATATCTTTTTCGTTTGCATTTTTGTATTTGCTTTTATAACTCTCTAAAGTATCTATCTTATATTTCCTTATTGTATATAGTGTTATCTGAATTCTAATATACATCACCCTCAGCCTTAGCACATTTTTATACTTTTCTTTTTGAGATTAATAATAAAAAACACATTTATATAGCATTTTCTGAGGGTTAGTCATTTACATGTGTCATCTGTATCTATCTACATATATATATTTATATATTTATATCTATATTTACATATATAAAGATTTTATTATTTTTTAAAAGTGTGATGTTTCTATAATCAGCAGTAGGATCATTTATAGCGCTCTTTAGGAATGTAAATCCACTGGCTCCTTCTAAAACCTACACAATTAGGATATTAGGTGGAGCCCAGGAAACTGCATCTTAGAAAATCCCCACCATGCAAGTGATTCTTATATTCAATTCAAGTCAGACAACATTAGAACTGGGCTATGCTCTGTTCAGTATGGCAAATCTACCTATCACACAGTTGGATTGTTGCGGCAATATCAAATTGCCATAAGTCTGGAAAAGGTAACTCTTGATCTTTGTACTGATACCACTGCAGGCTGACATCACCCAGGCCACACATTTAACTTTGAGTAGCTCTGTTCTATGTGAGGCTTTCTAACAAGAGTCAGAATTTATCTAGAGATAAATTCTATAGCTTCCCAGGTTCTAAACTCAGAGATTTCCAAAGAACTTTAATGAATTTTCATCAGTAAGTCTAGGAGGGTCCAAGACATGGTATATTTAATAATGTTTTGAGGTTGTGATGAGCACCTATAGGTTAGGATACTAAGTTTGAACTCTTGGTTCAAACTAAACCTGACTACATATTATAATTTGTTTTTCAGTTAGTCTGTCAGAAAGCTACAAGTCAGGATCATAGCATACTGATCTTCTATGCAACTTTCCTTTTATATTTTAACATAGCGGTCTTCATACTCAATTCAACATGGCCCTGTGGTTCTAAAGAGATGTCTCAGAGGCACAAACAGATAAAAAGAGGGAGAGGTGAAAACACAGCCAAGAAACCCAACAACTCTGTTATTATCTGCTTCACATACTGAGCTTCCACAGTGACTTCTTTTGAATGAGTTTCTACGGCTTAAAAAAAAAAAAAAGAGTTTGAAAACCATTACTAATATGGTGTCCTTGGCTTTCAACAGTGACTTACATAAGAACCTATTAAATGCAAATCAGTTCTCTGTATTTTGAAAAATTGTTAAGACTATTCTTCGTGCATTGTTCAATACCCCCAAACACAAATACCACTGTGACCAGCTTCTCTCAAATCCCAGAGTCAGGAAAAAAAATGTTTTTTGGTTTTTGGTTTTTGGGTTTTTTTTTTTGCTGATATAAATGGACAAGTTTTCTACCAGGAAATGACAGCCATCTAACAGAAAGTTGTACTTAAATATTTCTTTTTCAATTGCTTTAGCACTGATGATAGTGAGATTTTCTTAATAGAAGCTTTCCATGTCTCTATATACATTGCTTATATTTGTATGATTACTATATTATTTTCTTATGAAACATGTGATTTTTGAAATAAAACATGATTCTTTCATTGGAAATGGTATTACAATGGTATGCACAAATAAAGTATAAATCATAATACAAAGTACATTCATATATATACAACCTCTAGCATAGTGGGTGGAACAAAGAGCTTCAGCATCAAACACACCTGACTCCTATCCTGTCAATTCATTTTCTGTGTAACTCAATGCATGTTACTTGATTTCTCTCAAACCCAATCTCTTACCAACAAACTGGGAATAATGATATCCAGTTCATGAGGTTTCTGAGAATTAAAGATTATGAGGCAATAGCATTTATCATTATTATCCTTCCCATCTAGAGAAGGAATCACTTCAAAGATTTCTCAGCTAAATATAACACAATATCCACCCCCTGATATTTCTGATATATATTTTAGAATAAATAAATATATGTCCAAAAGGGATAGTTCATTAAATATACTAACTAGACACTGGTTAGAATTAAATACACTAACCAAACATTAACCGAGCTCTACTTAAAAAGCCACTCATCATTACATTTTAAACTTTCTCCCTTAAGTTTATTTTTTAATGTCATTCTACTCACATGGTTATATTATCCATTTTACTACTATTTTCCTTGCAATATTAAGAATTCTTACCAAGTTCTAAATCTAAACTGCTTCATAAAGTAAGTGACAGTCTAAATAATCCAGGAAATCTAGAACAAATGAAAGAGTAAATCTATCCCCTCCCAAGAAATTTAAACCATTAAGAAACAGATGTTTTACATTAATTGTTTTTCTAGAGGTAAAAATACATCATGCTTAAAGCAGAAAAAATTATTTTAGTTGGCTGATAGTGGCTCAGGTCATATGAATTCTGAGAATTTCTCATAAGAAAGAATGGAGGGGGGGGAGAAGCAACAGCAGATGAAAGCACAAAGAGACAGAGGCCACAAGATACCTACTAATTATTTTCTAGTCATGTTCTAATTA
This sequence comes from Panthera uncia, assembly GCF_023721935.1. Taxonomy (NCBI): domain Eukaryota; kingdom Metazoa; phylum Chordata; class Mammalia; order Carnivora; family Felidae; genus Panthera; species Panthera uncia. The sequence continues at coordinate 52,110,155 of NC_064811.1, forward strand.
GTAGAACTTTCTTCTCATTGATATTTTTTGGTAAACTTAAAGTATTGTACTGCCAAATTTCTTGTTGTTAACTTGTTTGGGTTGGCAAAATCATACAATCCTTGTCAACTTCTTAGTTTAGAAAAGACTTTAAAATGCCAGAAACTCTAAGCTATTAGTGACAAATTTAGGAAAAGAGTTACACTGACTCTACCAACAAAACAGCAATGAGGTGAGACTGGTTGTGGTTAAAAGTCATGTCTTTAAATAAATGAAGACATGACTTAACATTCATTCATTAAAAATAAATTCATAGAGTGTAACATACTTGGTTCATACTTGGTTCATTCATTCCATATGGAATGTCAGGCATTGAGGTTTGCTGTCACTAAGTTTACAGACAGGCAAATCTTTCTTCATATTGATGCATGTGGTAAAGGCAGAAACAAACAAACAAACAAAAAACCTACTGCCACTTATCTTGAAATTAACTTGCTTTGGTTGGCAAATCATATTAACTCTGCTAATGGGAAATCCTTAGTTTAGAAGAGAATTTGTCTTTGATTAACATTTACTTTTTACAATGATTTCTATTCTGATCCAATACCAGAACTGTGCAAACAAGGAAAAACTCAATTTCAGTTCAGTGGTAAAAGCTACACAAGGAATAAGAATTGGCACAGAACCTTGGAAGAAACTAGGGAAGGGTCTTACCATATAGACTTAGGCATAAGGATCAAGTTACTTAGGGAAGTTACTTAGGTGAAGGCGGGAGCTGAGTGTTCCCTACCAAGCACCCAGAATCTAGTGTACTGACAGCGGGTGTCCTACACGGGAGCCTTGGAATGTGGAGACAGGAGGGAAGTAGCAGGAGAAATGGGCCACAAGCAAATCACTGAGAGCTTTGTACTCAGGCTCAGGAGTTTAGATTGTAACATAAGGTCACTGGAGAGCCACTGAAAGATTTACACAGGGAGTAAACAAGGGCTGCTTGAGCAATTGAACTAAAGTCAAGTGTGTTTCTTCTGGCATTTCCTTTTACAATAGATACTAGACAGTACTCACTAATGCAGAAAATTAGCCCTTGCTAAATATCAGAATGCCAAACCACGCTATATTTTTTTAGTGGATGTAATATTTAACACATATAATGTTTATTACGTACCAAAACTTTTAACAAAACACTACAGATGTGAATTCACTTAATTTTTGCAAGTCTAAATTGCATTAATATTTCCATTTTACAAACAAGAAAGCCGAGGCACAGGTAGGTTTTCTAGCTTTCCCTAAGTCACACTGCTCTAAGTGGTTCAGCCAGGCTCCCGAGCCTGTACTCTTTCAACTCTGCCTTTTGAAGTCAAGTCCTGGTTCTATAGTTACAAGCCATTTGCTTTACAACTAGTTCTGATTTTTTAATAGATCAAACTTTCTTGTCTTGGTTCCTTTGTTTATGATACTGATTTATACAGGCTTTTTTTATGAGATGCTTATAAAACAATAGAAGTTAGAACACTTGGTAAACTATAGAGTAGTTTAATAATGTAAACTACATCAAAATGATTTTAAAATATTTAATATAACCCTGTATATAAAAAGAAAAAAAAAAAACTGCACTACTCAAGGGGTTGACTCGGATAGAAGACAAAGGTAAACATGTTTCTCACTGAAGCTTTTAGTCCCATCACTTTTACAAAGAAGTAGAATTACTTAAAAAATATAATACCATGAGTTAAAGCAAAACTGTATTTTCAAAACTACCCTCTATTCCCAAGATAGCAAAGGGCAATGATCAGCAATAGATAACACTCTGCAAAGGAGGATTTCTTTTTCTTTGTTTTTTAGTATACTTTTTTCCAGTTTTATTGAGAAATAATTGACATACATCACTACACAGACATACCTCATTTTACTGCACTTCACTTTATTGTGCATTGTAGATACTGTATTTTTTACAGATTGAAGGTCTGTCAACCCTGCATCCAGAAAGTCTATCAGCGACATTTTGTTGACAGCATTTGCTCACTTTGTGTCTTTGTGTCACATTTTGGTAATTCTTGTAATAATTTGAACTTTTTCATTATTATTTTTTTTGTTCCGGTAATCTATAATCACCCATCTTTGGTGTTACTATTGTAATTGTTTTGAAATGCCACAAACTACGCCCACATAAGATAGCAAACTCAATTGATAAATATTGTGTGTGTTCTGACTACTCCACTGATCAACCACATACCCCTCTCTCCCTCTCCTCTGGCCTCCCTATTCCCTGAGACACCACAATACTGAAATTAGGCCAACTAATAACCCTAAGTTTCAAGTGAAATGAAGAGTTGTATATCTCTCACAAATCCAAAGCTAAAAATGATTAAGCTTAGTAAGGGAGGCATGTCAAAAATGGAGGTAAGTCAAAAAGGTAGGCCTCTTGCACAAAAGCACTAGCCAAATTATGACTACAAAGGAAATGTTCTTGAAGGAAATAAAAGTGCTGCCCAGTGAACACATGAATGATAAGAAGCAAAACAGCCTCTTTGCTGATATGAGGAAACATTTTAGGGATCTGGATTAGAAGATCAAACCAGTCACAACAGTTCCTTAAACTAAAGCCTAATCCAGAGCAAGGTCATAAGTGGTTAGATGCTAGTAGAGATTGTTTCATGAAGTTTAAGGAAAGAAGCTACTTCCATAACATAAAAATGCAAGATAATGCAGCAAAGCACTGCGATAGAAGCTGCAGCAAGCTATCCAGAAGATCTAGTGAAGTTAATCAGTAGAAGTGACTATATTAAACAACAAATATTCAATGTAGACAAAGCAACATTATATTGAAGAAGACATAATCTAGGACTTTTGTAGCTCGAGAGGAGAAATCAATGACTGGCTTCAAAGCTTCCAAGGACAGACTGACTCCTTTGTTCTAGAATTAAAGCAGCTAGTGACTACACATTGAAGTAAATACTCATCTACCATTCTGAAAATCCTAGGGCCCTTAAATCTACTCTAAGTATGCTCTGCCTCTGCTCTGGAAATGCAACAACAAAGCACGGATGACAACAGCACATCTGTTTATAACATGGCTTATTGAATATTTTAAGTTCACTGTTGAGATCTATTGCCCAGGGGAAAAAAAAATCTTTCAAAATACTATTGCTCATTGACAATGCATGGGATCACCCAAGATCTCTGATGGAGATGTGCAATGAAATTAATGTGGTTTTGATACCTAATAACACAATATCCATTCTGCAGCCCATGGATCAAGGAGTAATGTTCATTTTTAAGTCTTATTATTTAAGAAATACATTTCATATGGCTATAGTGGCCATGGACAGTGATTTGTCTAATGGATTTGGGCAAAGTAAATTGAAAGCTTTCTGGAAAGGATTCACCATTCTAGATGCCATTAAGAACATTCATGATTCATGGGAAGAAGTCAAAATATCAACATTCATAAGAGTTTGGAGGAAGTTGACTTCAAACTTCATGGATGACTTTGAGGTGTGAAGACTTCAATGGAGGAGGTCACAGCAGATGTGGTGGAAATAGCAAGAGAACTAGAATTAGACGTGGAGCCTGAAGATGTGACTGAATTGCTGTAATCCCATGATAAAACTTTAATAGATGAGGAATTGCTTCTTATGCATGAGCAAAGAAAGTGTCTTCTTGAGATGGAATCTACTCCTGGTGAAGATTGTTTAAATGGCAAAGGATTAGAATATTACATAAACTAAGTTGATAAAACAATGGCTGAGTTTGAGAAGATTGACTCCAATTTGAAAGTTCCATCATGGATAAAATGCTATCAAGCAGCATTTCATACTACAGACAAATCATTCAGGAAAGGAAAATTCCATCTATGTGGCAAACGTCATTGTTGTCTTATTTTTATTTTTATTTCATTGTTGTCTTATTTTAAGAAATTGCTACAGCCATCCCTATTAGCAACCACCACCCTGATCAGTCAGCAGCTGTCAACATTAGGTAAGACACTTTACCAGTAAAAAGATTACAATTTGCTGAAAGGTCACATGATGGCTAGCAATAAAGTATTTTTAATTAAGGTATGTACATTTTTTAGACATAATGTTATTGTACACTTAATGAAGTAAAGTACAGTGTAAATATAACTTATATACACTGGGAAACCCAAAAAATCATTTGTCTTGCTTTATTGTGATATTTGCTTTATTGTGGTACTCTGGAACTAAACCTGCAATATCTCTAAGGTATGTGTATATTGATAGGTAAGGACTCAATTACTGCAATTTTGTTAATTTCTGAATGTTTTGTAGATCCATTGTTCCTTGTTTCTCATCCACTCCTGTGTGTGTTTTTATGGCTTTTGGTAACAGTATGATTTGACTTCATCATGATTTTCTTTTGCGTAATTACCACAGGATATTCCCTTGAGGTTACCATGAGGTTTACCTAAACTATTTTAAGGTTATAATACCATATTTTAAACTGATAACAACTTAACTTCAATATAATTCCTTTAAAATTTTTTTTCTTTAATGTTTATTTACTTTTGAGAGACAGAATGTGAGCAGGGGAGGGACAGGGAGACAGGGAGGCACAGAATCTGAAGCAGGATCCAGGCTCTGAGCTATCAGCACAGAGCCTGACATGGGACTCTAACTCACAAGCCGTGAGATCATGACCTGAGCTGAAGTCAGACGCTTAACTGACTGAGCCACCCAGGCGCCCCAACTTCAATATAATTCCTAAACTTTATACTTTTACTTTTCCTCCCTCGCACATTTTAGAGTATTGCTGTTACAATCTACATGCTTTTTAAATTGTGTAAGTAATAACACATTACTGCAGTTATGGTTATTTGTTATTACTTTAAAAAAAAAACTTTTAAACTTAGAGTTGTAAGTAAATTATGCACCATTATTACCATATTACAGAATCTAACTATGACTATATATATATACCACTACTAGTGAAATTCACACTACTTTTTCATGTTTTTACGTTGTTAATTAACATTCTTTTACTTCCACTCACATAATTCCCTTTAGCACTTCTGGTAAGGCAAGTCTGGTGATAACAGAACTCTCTCAAGGGGTGCCTAGTGGCTCAGTCAGTTGAGAGTCTGACCCTTGATTTTGGCTCAGGTCATGATCCCAGGGTTATGGGATCCAGCCCCACATTAGGCTTCACACTCAGCATGGAGTCTGCTTAAGACTCTCTCCCTCTCTCTGCCTCTGCCCTCTCCCTGGCTTACACTCTAGATCTCTTAAAAATACATTAACAAACAAACAAATAAACTCCCTCAGCTTTTGTTTCTGAAGGACAGCTTTGCTGGGTATAGAATTCCTGGTTGACAGTTGTTTTCTTCCTGTATTTTGAATATGTCATCTCTCCTGGCCTGAAATGTTTCTGTTGAGAAGTCTGATGATGGTCTTACGGAGGATCCCTTGTACGTAATTTCTCTCTTTTCTTCTGCTGCCCTTAAAATTATTTCCTAACCTCTGACTTTTAAAATTTCAATTATAATGTGTTTCAGTGAAGCCCTATTTGGGTTAAATCTATTTGAGGTCTTTTGGGCCTTAGGGACCTGGATGTCTATTTCTCTCTACAAGTTCAGAACATCTGCAGACATTGCTACTTAAATATACATTCTGTCCCTTTTGGTCTTCTCCTTCTGGAATTTCCATAATATGAATATTGCTTCTTTTCACTGTATCCCATAATTCTTGTGGGCTTGCTTTCATTTCTTTTTTTTTTTTTTTTCTTTCTCTCTTTCCTTTCTTTCTTCCTTTCTTCTTTCTTTCTTCCTTCCTTCCTTCCTTCCTTCCTTCCTTCCTCTCTTTCTTTTTCTCCTCTGGGTAATTTCTAATGTCCTATCTTCCAGGTTGCTGATTCCTTCTTTGAAATGGCTGAGTCTACTTTTGAGAATTTCTATTGAATTCTGCAGTACAGTTATTGTGTTTTTCTTTTCTGAGAGCGAAAGAGAGCATGAGTGGGAGAGGAGCAGAGGGAGAGAGAAAGAGAATCCTAAGCAGGCTTCATGCCCAATGTGGAGCCTGATGTGAGGCTTGATCCCATGACCATGAGATCATGACTTAAGCCAAAATCAAGAGTCGGCCATTCAGCTGACTGAGTCACCTAGGCACCCCTGTATTTTTCAGTTTGAGGAATTCTATGTGTTTGTTTTTGATAGTTGCTGTTTCATTGTCAAACTTCTTTGTTTTGTTCATGCATTGTTTTCCCAATTTCTTTTACTCTGATTTCTTTGTCTCACAGTTCATAGATCTACATTTATTTAGGGCCCATTATTAAAGCTTTATTAGATGTCTTTGGTGATGTTACATTTACCTGATTTTATTTGTGATCCTGGATTCCTTACATTGGTATCTGCACATTTGAGTAATGGGCTCCTCTTCCAGACTTTACTGATTTGCTTTGACAGAGATAGTTATTCACCAGTCAGCTCAGTTGGCATTTTTGTGTGTGTCCAATGGTAATGTCCTTGGGCAGGTGAAGCCTGCTATTATGGTCTATTTTTAAGAGAGGCAACTGTTTGAGTCCTGAGGATGGGGATGGGGCTTGTACTGCTTTCTGAGAACAGTTGGATAGGACTGCTGGCTTTGTTGCCTACCCAAGTGAGGCTGTTGGATGGGCTCCACAGTTGCCTGAATTCTCCAGTCAGGTTTACTAAATGGTCAGGAAAGGATACAGGGATGTACAGCTTGTGGTTTTCAGACCTGAATCTGGGAAGACTGTGCACTGAATTCCTTGGTCAAGTGAGGCCACCAGTTTTGTTTCACAGATGGGGAAAGACTGTGCTCTCTGTTAAGTGCTACTGTATGTAGGGCTATTGGATGGGCTACACAGTTTCCTGGGTGCTCCAGTTATGTTTCCTGGTTGGACAAGTCAAAGGATGTATTTAGCACTGAGCAGAAACACAAATTAAATTCCCTGTTTGCGTGGAAGAAGCAACTCTAAAGCCAATAAACATTTTATTTGTTCTCTTAACTCAAGCTGAACCATAGCTGAAGTCTCTTAACAGAACAGAGCCAATGGCTTTGCTCTGCAAACTACTGGCTTTGCCTGGCTGCCTCTCAACTTCAGCTCTGCTGGGCTACACAGCCTCCAGGAGTTGTCTCTAGCCTTTCTGACCAGTTGGGACCATAAGACACTTTCCACAGAAAGTAGGGCTAGGATTCAGCTCCCTGACTGGAGATGGGCAAACTGAACTCTAGGGCTGTCAAAACTCCTCCTCTGAGGATCCAAATCAGACAGATCTCTTCCCTTCCCTGTTTCCTAGTGAAGTACACTTCTCACTTGGCTCTGCAGATGAGCAAAACCCTTGGTTAGAGTTACTCTTCGGGCACTACAGGTATGAACTTTGTCTGCCATGATCCATGTGCTGGTTGTTGCAGTCCCCTTCCCCTTTCTCCATGGCAGGAAGATTCCCAGTGACCGAAGCCCACGGATTCTCCTGCAGTTCCCATGGTGTGAGATCAGTGCAGGGGCTCCTACAAAAGTGACTCACAATGCTGGGGGAATCTTGTCCCCTCTGGGTTCTCTTTTCCCACTGGAGGAACCAGAGCTCAGGGGAGACCTCTCTGCATTGTGCTGCACTGGCGTGGGGAGAGGAAATGTGGTCAAGGTGTAGCTGTTTGTCTAATCCTTCCAGTGTAGTCTGTCTTGGTCTATGTGGTTTGTGGAGGTGCTTTGGCCTCAACCAATATTCTAGGATTTTCTCAATTGTGTCTTGTTCTTGAATAGTTGCTAGTTGTTCTTGTGAGGGGGACAGAAGTCACTGACAACATATGTCACCATCTTAGTGCCATCATTCCTCCAAGAGACTTTCTTAATGGGATTTCAGGTATACAAAGCTATTTCTAGAGTTTAGTGTGGGCTAGGGATTGGGAACTGGGTTGCTTATATACTAAAGCAACAGAAAACAATTTAAAAAGTAAAGAATACATGCTCTGAAGTGGAAAGGGAGCAATGTATAGGAAGAGATCTTGCCTTGTGCTAATGGGGTTCTGGGCAATGAAGAGAGGAGATGTCAACATGGGGCATATCAGCACAAGAGTCTTTGAGCAGTTTATCAGGTATTTATTGCGATGGAAAAAAAAAATCCAGAGCAGCGAATGACCTGAATAGAAAATATCCCCTGGACAGTACATGAATTTTTGTGTGTACTTTTATGACATTTCCCACTGTCTGGAAGGCGCCATTACTTAGATAGGGAGGGCAAGAGTAACTGTGGATATCTGGAAGAGTTTAGTCTATGGTCTCTCCTGGCATAGAAGAGTTGGTAAGAGCAGTGCTGGAGTCAAATATACCTGGGATTGAATGCAAATCTCTGCCACTTTCACATTTGTAACTGTGGGTAAGTTATTTAACCATTTCCTGTTCACTTTCCTCGTGTAAAACAGAAATATACTATTATTATTATTATTTCATAGGCTTGTTTTGAGGAAAAGAAATAAATTTATATGTAAACTACTTAGTACAAATGTCTGGCACAATGTATGCCAATAATCAATGTTATCTATAATTATGGTTTACAGGTATGTGTACTCATTTACACGCAAATAGTCATACATTTCATAAACAGTTCTAAATACAGTACATTCTAAACTTCCTTTCACCTGTTTATGTTCACCTATGTACAAAGGATAAGCCTTCACAGAATTCTATAGAAACTTTTCTGAAAGTATAAAAAATATCTATTTCCTAGTACTATTTCAAATTCTGAATATAATTGAACAGACCAGAAAATTGTATATTTCAGACTAAAACAGTGATGTCAAATTTTAATGTCAGACATTTGTTTCAGGAAACTTCTAAGAATGTAATTCTCTGAACTATCCACTGGGTCATTTCAATGACTATCTACTTATCTATTTATCTATCTATCTACTAGGTAAAACCGGCAACATACTACGCTAGAACTAAATACCTAAAATATTTAAAAATATCTCTTGATATATTTTGTGGCTAATAAGCAACATGTGACCTCTACCTGGGTAATAATGAGGTAAAATGCAATATTTACAACCCATGATCCTTATACTGACGGTTTTCTATTTCCTAATCAAATCCCAGTATTCAATAGCAAATAATGAGGAAACAAGCATAAAATTCAAATAACATCATGTCATTGATTTTTATCTCAGACAGCTCTATGGAATATTTTCACATGAAATACTTCTTTTAGACTGTTCTCCTGTCCTAGTTTCCTTTTAATCATCCAGTGCAAGACAGATGATGACCTGTAATTGTGAAATCTTTTCTCAAATAGCCCATATTTCATAGTGGGGGGAAAGACAGGGCTTTAGATCTGTGGCATACCTGCTTTGCTCTAGGAATTTTATCAGGCAACATATACACATTATTATTTTATTTTCACAACAACCTTGTGAGTGGGTGTTAATACTTCATTTGAACTATGTGGAATCTGAGGTAGATGGTTCAAGACCATTCCACTAATACAGGGTAGAGCTCATTTCATGGTCTTTACATCTCCCCATTCTGCACTACCCAGTAAGAAGCACAATTATTGTGAAGTTAATTAAAATTAAGCTATAGGGCCTTCAAGGACATGGGTCACTTCGATGCCAGTGAGGCACTAGAGAAGTGTTCACCAAATCCATAATTCTGTTAGATTTGCAAAAGTGAGATATTTTTATATTCCTTGTCTTAAGGAAGTTTCCTCACATAGTATAAGCCTAGAAACAAAACGGCTGCACACAGTTCTTTCATGCATCCTGCTCCTTACCAGGCAAGTGAGGTGTCTGCATGCATGCACTGTGTGGGGCTTTAATCAGCACACTCCCAGGACTTTCATTGGTGAAGTGCTCCACCAAATTAGAAAGTTGTTTCATGTTGCTTGTTCTCCACAACAATTACGTAAAGCAGGCAGTACCAAATTACAAATAAATGAACTGCAGTCAAGAAAAACAAACAAACAAACAAACAAAACCTAAATGAGTGTCCACAGAACTTCAGGTTGATAAGCAATGGAGATTAGCCAAAAACAAAACCAAACCAAAATCAAAAGAACAAACAAAAACAAGATGAGTTTGTTTTTGAATTTCAAAGTCTGAGTTTTTCTCTTTGCTTCTTTTTCTGTAATTTTATGACATTTAATCATTTTCCAACTTTTGTTTCATAAGCTTAAATCAAAAAGCAGTGGGTCGGCTCGGTGGCTCAGTCCGTTAAGCATCTGACTTTAGATATGTCATGATCTCATGGTCTGTGTGTCCGAGCCCCACGTCAGGCTCTGTGCTGACAACACAGAGCCTGGAGCCCGCTTCAAGTTCTGTGTCTCCCTCTCTCTGCCCCTCCTCCACCCCTGCTCACATATTCTCTCTTCTCTCTCTCTCTCTCTCTCTCTCTCTCTCTCTCTCTCTCTCAAAAATAAATAAACATTAAAAACAAGCAAAAACAAAAAACAAAAAAATAAAACAGTGACTCGCAATCTGCAAGACTAAGTGGTTCTATTGTTATTGTTGCTCCCCAGCCCCTGCCAGAGAAATCAAATAGGATGCTTTGAAACTGGACATGGTTCAAACCCTTCAGACACAGCAGTTTCCAAGTATTTTCTGGTTTTCTCAGAAGGCTGCTTGTACACCCTTGTAGGAGACTCATTACACTGCCCAGAGTAAAACTCTTGAGGGAGAAGGGAGTCCACTGCTATCTTCCATAAGACCAGGTGGCCAGCCTCACCTGTCCAGCTAGCACACAAGGCAAGGGAGGACTCTGGGTGAAAGCCAGGATTTGGCTAGAAGAGAAAGCTCCTGCTGAGGACTGCTGGGCTGAACCAGTGCCAGCCGGATCTACCTGCTGAGTTTGTCTTTACACAGAAAAGACATTAACAAGCATCCTGGAACAAGAAGTTACAGCCAATGCAAAGAAAATAAGTGAGCTATCTTATAAGAAACACAAAACTCACAGAGACATCTTAAATTCCTATATTTCTGATTTATGAATTAAGTAAACAATCTGCTCTTTACCTTTAGACACTGGGTCCCATGATTTATTTAACAGGAAAGTATTGCTTGTCACCTAATTTGACATCATGACTTCTTTTGGGGTGTTAAAACATAACCAGTGTGGGTTATTATCCTCTTATCTTACTTTGACTTTGTAGGATTGGAGAGTCTGACAGGAAAGGTGGGAAGGAGGAGGGTTGGAGAGAGAGAGAAAGGGGGGGAAGGAAGTGAAGGAGGAAGGGAGGCACTGAAGGAAAGAGGGCGGGGAGGGAGATGAGAGAGATAAAAATAAGAGTGTGACATTATTATAAGGAAAAAAAAGACACTACCCATCTCTGAGTAAAAGAACAGACTGTATTTTCTCTAAATCTTCCAATACTTAGCCCGAAACATGTTTCCAAGTAAGAACATTTTCTCACAAAGCATATGCAAAATATTTCAAGCCTCAGGTTTGGCTCTTTGATTTATTTTTTTATTTCATTTTATTTTATTTTATTTTATTTTTTACCAGAATCATTTACTTAACAGAGTTATGGGCTCAGTTTAGTTAGAACTGAAGACATGTGTAATGGATGGAAAAGATGGCCTGGGCAATAGTCCAGCAACTAAAACAGAATTAGAATCATCACAGACACTTTAATCCCAATTATTTAATCTGCGGGGTGTCTAACACCACAAGTATTTGGCATGACTCAACAAAACAGTAGAGTTTACAGAGAAATAGAGGAAGAAAAAAAACTAAATTGATGAAATAAAAATGAACTAAAGAGCTTTTTTTTTTTTTTTTCATTAGGCTAGGATCTATATCCTCAAAGTGAAATAAATATAAAATTAGAATCTGTGTTGTGTGGAGAGAGGAGGATTAATGGTATTTTCAAAAATGACATATAAAATAAAACCCAAGCACATTATTAATATCAATGTCATAATGATACCACCTTGATATCCCTCCCCACTCTTTCTTCCAGCCTCACCATGACCTGTCTACACACCCCAAAACGTTTACACGTGCACCTGCACCATCACCTGGCCAAATTACTGCATTCTGCTTAATAAATGTACATTTATGTAGTAAATGATTACAGCCATGAACACATGAGGAAAGAATCCATGACCTAGGGTCAACTTTTGACTAACAAAGTTTTGTAAGTTCTCTAATAGTTTATGAAACAATTCAAATGATATTAATAAAGTAACACATAAGCTGATTAGGAACTAAAGACTGTGGTTCCTACCAGAAAAGAAGAGCTAGAATAAAGCTTAATAATTACAAGCAGAACCTACTAGGTTTTCTGCAACTCAAATGCATTGTAAATGGTATTCTAATTTTTTTTAATGTTTTTCTTTTTTAGAGAGAGAGAGAGAGAGAGCAGAGGAGGGGCAGAGAGAAGGAGACACAGAATCTAAAACAGGCTCCAGGCTCCAAGCTGTCAGCACAGAGCCCGATATGGGGCCGGAACAGAGGAACCATGAGATCATGACCTGAGCTGAAGTCAGACACTTCACCAACTGAGCCACCCAGGCGCCCCTGTAAATGGTATTCTAAAGGCAAAGCTCACACACGTTTTTAAAGAGGATTTTCCAGCAATTTCTAAATAATAGAAATGACTCCTTAGGGTTTCTTTACATCTATAAAGATAAAAAATTATTTAAAAATTACACTAAGTTAAATGACAGTTAATAAATATCATCATGCTAAACCACAGAGTTTTCAAAAACTTCAAGCGGTATACCTACTAAATTAGTTTTATTTTACGTCTTTGTAACACCTGACATTCTCATTGGAGAAGATGAAATATTTGAGTTTTACAAAAAACAAAACAAAACAAAAAAGCAAGACCATAAATTATTACACTTTTCACCAGACACAATTCTAATTTTTAAGTACCTTACAGTACTTTTCCTGTTTATATATTTATGTTTTTGCTTTCACTAACAGATTATAATCAGTAAGAATTTAAGAAGGTAATGAAAGAAGCTAAAAGGGAATTTAAAAATCTCTATATCTCATGAAATTCATTCGTTAGAATTACATTTTAAATCATTTCATTGTTTTTTATCACTATTATAATATACATTTTAAATCAGAGCTACCCCTTGATTTTCTGTGATCAGAATACATGTGATTAATAAATCCTATATATGTGAAATCTATAGCATCAGAAGAAAGATGAAAATTCCAATCAACTTTTAATACTCAACAATACCTGTGCCACTATCTATTTGTACCATGATTCACAAACAGCAATTTCATACTACAATTTATGGTGTTACTGATCCTACTATTTTTGTGGAAAGGTCTTCATTATGACACCTTGCATATGTTAATAAACATATTACCAATAATGAACTATTGTCCAAAATTTGAATTTAAAATTTTAAACATTGTTTCTTCATCAAAATAAATTTTTGTCTTGTTCAAACACTATAAAATCTATTTCATTAATTATGAATAAACAAATATCTGGAAAGTCAGAAACTAAAAAGAGAAAAGTAAATATATGATAAAGGGAGATTCTCCTAAACACTCATACTAATTGTTTCAAAAGTTAAAACCAAACATTTAAGAGTGAATCATTTAGTTTTCAATTTAAACATTAATAGAACCAATAGGAGATTTCCAAAAGATTTCAGTGAGTAACTGTCAAATCTTCCAGTTTTCTAATTGCTACATGGTGCTTTAAAAATTATTATGAGTAGATCAGAGTTTCTCTTATTTGTCTATTTCTTATATCAAATACATCTTACTGAATAAAACCATTGTGTCTATTACTTCAAAGATATATAGTATTAAGCTTTTTAAAAATATACAAAACATTTTAATGTGTACTTACAAAGCCTTTAGAATTCATTTTATTTTTTAGATATGTTTGTACACACTTATAGAAACTAACTGTACCGCCTTGTCTGGGATAAAATATGGGATAAAATTTTTACTGTGAATTAAAAATACTATTAGGTGTGCTTATGTATACAATAGACTACGATAACTCCTTTGAAGAAATCACCAACTGATTATATAGATTGTGATAAAATAACAAAATACGTATTTACCCAGTAGAGCAACCAATAGGAGCTATTCTGCTCAACAGATAAATACATATCCACTAGAGATTCTAACTGCAAGAATCATTCTGAGTCTCTAAGGTGACAATTTACATTTTTAGCTTGCATATTGCCTTTTTAGTAGAAATTCACTCTTTCTTGAAAGGGAAAAAAGGACAAATATCACAATCAATTTTTAATGGTTTATAATCATCAAGGCTGCATATTCAAACTTCATGTAATTTTGATGCTTTATGAAAACAACTGTGAAACTATTTTAAGATAGTCAAGAATGCCATAAATTCAAATCAAAACTACTCATTAGTAGAATGAAATATACTTGGTAATTTAAGTGCAAAAAATAAAGAGTTATCAATACTTTTTTACATTAGTTATTTCTTTAAGACATTAGCAGCATATTTTTCTTTTTAAAAAGAACATTAAGTTTGACTCATATATGTAAAAACAGCTATAATTAGTTAATAAAATATAATAATGCACATTATAGTCTATTTTTACAGTCAAAGGTAGGAAGCTTTCTTCTAAATGAAAGAGAAATTAAGTAGTCATTCAAGCAAATACATAAGAAAGCACTCAAACAAAGGAGATTCAAGTGATCAAGTCAACAGCAAAAACGTAGTGAATACAACTAAAGCATAGTCATTTTCTCAACAGTAGCAATATTGAATTAAGTCAAATATTTAAATAGTTTGAGAATGTTTGTCTATAAATAGCTATACATGTAATTTTGACATTTTGTGCAGATTCTCTAAACGATCACATTTTGTAGAGAAGATTATTAATAATATAAATAATGGTAAGTTTAGTAATGCATTTCTAAGTATAAAAAAATAAACGCTTTTCCCATACCAACTGTAACCTATGTGGATTGAAATAAAGAATTAATAGTATTGATAACTCATAATTATACAAGAATATTTTCAATAAAAGGAGAAATTTCGATTGTAAATGCAGGAATTGTCCACCTTCTTCTCTGTCTTATGTGAGGAAATGAAATCCTCTCACCTGTCACCCTGACACCCAAGATCTCTGTTTATCTCAAAAAAAAATTTTTAAATTAAAAAGTCAACCCTCTGCCCCCCTTTCATGTCTTATAAAGCAAAAAGTCAAAACTCTTGATGGTCTGTTCTACTTCCAACCATCTAAGATTACAAATGGGTAATTGCTCTCTTTTTTTGTTTAGGAGTGTCCTGGTGAGGGAATGATTTTAACTGTCCCTTTTCTGTGGGGTCCTGCCGGTTTATCTAAAAAGAAATGAATTATAACAGGATGACAAGGCCACAAAACAAAGCCATTTGGTTTTACAAATCTATTATGTCCTCCAATCTGTTTTATGGGCCTGGTCCTATTATAAACCAAGAAAAACCCTAAAACAAACTCCGTTTTCCTTTCTTTCCATTGAAAACATCTACAATTTTATGATTAACAGTTTAGCCTAAAATTTTTTCACTCTGTGTGTGTACATGTGTATTTTTTTTCCCCAAAGAGCACCTCCACCCCACTTTCTCAAACATACAAAACATTCAGAGACAAGAAACCGGACTTTTCAAACACAAACTGCTGACAACTGTCAGAAGCACTTTACTGGGACATTACTGACTGTAGCTTCAATGAATTAAGCTTGATTCACTGCGGGTGAATCATTTTCAATGCAGAGCTGTTCAGCAGTAATTGGCCAAGAATCCCTGCTGTGAAAAGCACTTGTCAAATAATGCTTGTTTACAAATATATCTCCAGACAGCAAAAAGTGGCAGTTACTGAATAAGTTCAGGGCCACCTCCAATATTCCTAACAGTGGACATGCTCCCTTTTCTTATTAAATCTATTAGCATTTTCACTTGTTGATATACTTGCTAATATTTGTCCTGCTTGATCAATCTTAGAAGTTTCTTGCTAAATATGCCTCTGAAGTATTTTATAATAAAAGTTTTTTTGCATTACACTGCAGTTCAAAGGTTTCTTCCACATGTAATTTATGGCTAATGTATGCAAAAAGACAACTAAAGGTATATTTATCTTATCTTAGAATTCACTCTAAAGAGTACATTTTTTTCCTCCAACTGTCTTTTATCCAACATATCCTAACATGTATTCCATCTCAATTTAAGATTCTAGATATATGTTTGGCTTTTCCTTTTCAGTTCTGCTTATTTATGCCTACCAAGGTTAACATTTTAAAATGACTGGAATAAAAATTATAAATGTAAATTCACATTTATTTCTATTTGCCTTGAATTTTTTTCTCACATGCTGGGAGCATTCATATTATATACATATATAACATTATATATATATATATATATATATATATATATACACACACACACATATATACACACACACATATATATACATACTATATATATACACACATATATATACATATACTATATATATATATATACATACACACACACACACACACACACACACTAGTCTATAGCATCTATGGTTTGCAAAAGCAAAGTATATGTGAGCAAGTTATTAATGGATGCAGCACATACATCCAGTCATTCTGTCCCTGATCTTCCAAGACCTTCCAGAAATAATCAAAAACAAACTTAAAAACCCCAATTGGAATCTTTAAAAAAACAAACTGCCCTTATTAATATCTTAATATAATATTGTTCGATTTATAATAACTCTTACATGCACAAACAAAAAGGGGAGAACATAAATTTTATACAAGAATAGAAGTAATGGTCTGAGATGATACTAATGGAAAGATGTAAAACTGTTGGGTAGAAATGGGATGAATGAGGCGAAGTCATATAATTAATACGATTTTGTTTCCTATTATGTGAAATAGTGATAGACCGCTGCAATCCCCACCTCACTATAGCCCAAGTTTTGCCCTGTGTTGGACTAGCTGGCGAAATGACAATACAACCTGTGGGTGTTAGGTCTGTGATGTTAACCAGTCTACCTTCCCCAGGATTTGAGCTCTGCTTACAACACCTTAAGAGATCGGTGCTATTTCCTAGCTTCCCTCCATTTCCCTCTGCCTCTTCCTCCCGGCGCAATCTCAGCCCTTGTGCCCATTCAGCGTCACCCTCCCGGAGACTTTTTTTCCTTCCCTAACCATGAGCTTCTACTCCCTTTCATCTCTACATAAACCCCTTCCCTCATCACACCTGGGAGAGAAATTGAAATATAATGGGAACAGGAAAGGATGATTGGCACTACTACTACTATTACTCTTTAAATCCAAACCAGGATGCCCCTTCCGGTGGAATAAGGCAGTTAATAAAAGGTCTTCAAACCTTGTCATAATCCTCCGGACTTCTAACATAATGAATCTAACATGAGAGGTTAATAAAAGGACTAGTAGTACTTAAAACACTTCTCCAACTTTATCGGGAAGGGGGAAAAATGCAGATTGCTTGGGTTGAGCACGGAAGATCGTCGATAGCCAGACGACTAAATAGGTAGGTAGGTTAGGTAGACAGACGGACAGAGTGAGCTACGCAGAATCCTTAAATCAGATTTAAAACAATAAATTGTAAGGATTACAGACAGAAGTTCATGGGGTGGGGCAGGGATCTGGATCTGCCCTGCTTTCACACGGTTCCTACAGAGCTGGCAGTGCTCCTAAACCAGCTCAGCGCCTTCTCCTCCAGCCACACAACCCGTGCAAGTCACGAGGACACACACGACCCCGAGGCTGCTGCTTCATCTTTCCGGTCCAGCGTCCCCTGCCCTACGAGTGGAAGGGATTTTTTTTTAAGGTTCTGTGCCTCACTCTTGGCATCCGGAGCCTCAAATCGAAATCCCAGTATTCCAGGAAGAGGGGAGGAGGGGTTTTTGATATTTTCGTCGCGAGGCTGACGGTTTCTTGCACCCAGATCTGGATCTGAGATGCTGCTCCCTCACCCCCCACCCCCACCCTAGAGGAATGAGCCCTGGAGCTCAGACCCAAGCGCGTTCCGGGCGTGCGAGAGGAGCGAGCGCGGCCGGAGTCGACCCGGGGCCGAGGGCTGCCGGCCGGGCGGTGGCGGCTCCGGGGCTGAGCACCGCTCCGAGAGCAGGGAGCTTCGCACAGGTGCTGTTCCCGCGAAACCCGCCCTACTCGCCCAGGAGAAAGAAGGGGCAGCTTTCAGGGTCCGGAGCGCAGGATTGGGGGTGGGGCGGGGGCTGAGGGACTCCGGGATCCGGAGCCGGCTGGAGCGGGGCTTTTCCCTCGCGGAGAGACTAGCCCCGGTGGGTCTGAGCAGCAACTTCCTGGCAGCGACACTCCACCTCCCTTCCGCCTCCCGTGGCATCCCACCTTCCCGCCTTCCACTTTGGTGTAATGACGAGCCCCCAAAGTGAAGGGCACCCCACGGTGTGGGGGCGCCTTCTGTCCTTCGCCCTTCCCCTCCCTAGAGAAATAACAGCTCTTGCCACCCACCCCAGAATAGCATGTGGCGATGCCCTAAATAACAGCTTCCAGAAGGCACTTCCCCCAAAATAAAAGCAGCCGGCCACCCCCACAATATTTCCCATCACCGGCCCCAAATAACGATTCTAAAAGCCCACCGCTCCCGAAATCGTCGCCGCTGAGCTTCGAACAGTTCTCACTCCCTCCAGCCCGAAATGTCACTTCCCCACGCGTTTAAGTGAGAACCAGCCGCACCCAACCTTCCGGCGTGGGTCTCAGACCTCTCTTTGCCCCCGCTTGCAACTTCCCAGCACCCCCCCCCCCGACCAGACTCGGTCCACACGCAGGGTAGTCGCACAGCGCTCCGCACCTCTTGTCAAACAATGCAACCAAGCACAGCAGAGGGGGCGAAAAGGCTAGCGAAAGCGGACAAATGTTAATTCGTGATGCGGGTTGAGATTTCGTCCGCGGCAGCAGCGTCCAGGGCGCCCCGACCCGCACTTCCAGGCCCCGCCTCGCCCCTCAGCCCCAGGTCGCTGCCGTCCCCACCCCCAACACTACCTTCGTTGCTGGGGCTGGCCAGGAGGGTCCGGAGCGCCGCGCACAGGAGAAGGCACGTCCAGAGGGGGGCCCTGCGAGGTGCGGAGTAGCAGCCGGCCAGAGACGCAGGGGTGCTGGGGTGGCCGCCGCCGCCGCCACCGCCGCCGTTGCCCGGGGGCCTCCGGCGTCCCGCACCCGGGGGCCCCGAGCCCCGCATCTTCTCCTGGCTGCCTCCGCCGCTGCTGTCCCGCGCGGCTCAGTCCGCGGCCCCGGACTCGCGGAGGGGGCGAGGGAGGCTCGCGACTCCTGTGCGTTCCCCGTGGGGTCCTCCGCCTTCTGGCACGCGGCTCTTCCAAAAGCGGGAACCACGGATCCTCTGAGACGGCCGAAGTTTGCTTCTGGCTCCTCTCTCCCTCCTCTTCGGTGGGCTTAAATTAAATACTAGTTATGGGTGATAGTGCAGCTCTGCACTGGACCCAAGGGTGTCGAGAAGGTCCCGGGTCCTGTTTCTCTGCCTCTGAAGACTTTTAAGGATTGAGGTCTCTAAAATGCCCCTGGGGGAAAGCTAAAGGTTCCTTTTCAGTCTTCAGGGCTGAAACGAAGGTAAGGAAGACAGGTCATCTTCAGTCAAGAAGAAATCCTCCGTAAAAAGAGGAGGAAAGGGCAGGGTGGCTAAGGATAAAGGAAAGGAGTTCAGAAAATACAGGGTGGGGAGAATACGAGAGGCGAGCAAAGGAAAAGATCCAGAGTTCAGAGGCTGGCCGGAGGAAACAGCTGCGGGCTGAGCGCCGACGAGGGGAGGTGGTGGCGGCGGCAAGCGGGCAGGCGCGCGGAGCCCGGCGGCGGCAGCCCGGAGCTGCTGCGGTTCCCGCGGCTCGGGGAGGAAGCGGTGTGCGCGCGACTGGGAGGACGAGGTTGAAACTGCACCGCCACGGCGCGCTCCTGCTGTGTCTGGAGCTCCGTCGTCTCCTCTGCCTCCCCGCTCTGCACCTCCCACCCGCCTCCCTCCTCCTCCTCCCAGCTCCCCCGCCCTCTGCTGCTCGCTGCCTCGCCAGTGAGAATCTACTGTAAGTGTGAGTTGCTTAGACGAAGTCACACACTCGCGGAGGGAAGTAATCTGAAGGCTGCTGTGGTGAGTGTTGCCTAGCGGTCTCCGGGAGAGGCGCGTGTTCCTCCCCGGATAATTAGGGCGCAGAATTCTCCTGACGGTGCCTGCGAAGACTGGGGCTCCCGGGAGGCGGAAGGGAAATCAGCCTTAGGTTCAGCCGGCAGCCCTTGGAGAAGCGGGTCCTTTGGTTTGGCACAGTGCCTGCTGCCCATCGCAGGCTTGTGGCATCAACAACCTTGTCGTCACATAGCCACGTATTCGCAGAGGCTGTGCTGGTCCGTGGCTAGTTTCTTAAACACCCATATCACTCACTGCTGCTCACCCTTTCTATTCTTCCAATACTTTTGGCAGCTGGGATGGGATAATTAGTCAACATTTTTTTCAGAAGTAAATTGTCCAATTTCTAAATATAGACACCGTGGCTATGATTGAAATTTCAGGGAGTCAAAGAATTCGACTTCCTGAATTTTGCAGTGTGCCAGGTACTTTACGATATATTGATTTAATTTATTAATTTCATTGATAGGATGTGTTAGTTTTGAGAAATTATATGATATGAAGCTATATGCAGTTAATTCCGGTGAAATTAGCATGGGTCAAATAATTTCAGGGTTTAAAAAATACTATTTTAATTTTGTGTGTTCTGCATCGAGAAACTTACAAAACAATTACAAAAAAAGCAGTTTAAAACAATTGACTTTCTATGCTTCACCTCTATTATGTATTCTCTTCCTTTAATATTTTTCTTCAATTTTCTCATTCATTCTCTCTAAGAGATAACATCTGAAAGGCAGTTGTAATAAATACTGCAAATAAAGCATCTACAAAAAAGTGTGAGTTTAGAAGAAAGGTATCTTGTTTAATTTGGTGTATAGTAACTACTGTGAAAATTCGGTTTGCATTCACACCTAATGAAGGAGAGTCAGCTCACCAGCTCTGACATCTAGAGCCCTGTTTGTCTTCACAATAAATTTCTCATCATCTTTAGCTGATGACATTTGTTTCTTGTTTAAATATTTGCGGTAAAGATGAAAGAATAAAGAAGCAGTGATGCAATTTTACAAAGAGATAGAAGCTTATCTTTGATTTTCTTTTTTCCTGAAATGTTTTGGCACCAGAAATCTAAAAGCAGCTTCTTTCCATTATAGTGTGCTCCAAATGCATGAAGCAAATTTAAAGAAGTGGCAGTGAATCAGCCTTTCAGTTTGGCAAAAACCTCATGGTGAGATGCAGAGTTGAATTTTATGTTTCTATTTGAAGACCATTCAAAATGTAAGCTCGTCCCTCCAAATTATAGTTGAATTACTTAAAATATATATCTAAACAGACAATCAACTAAGTTATCTAAAACCTACAGATAGGTAATAATGATAATGTGAAACAGAGGCAGTTTAATTGGGCTTTGAAATTGTTGCCTTACCTCTATAGACCTCAGTATCCTCATCAGTAAAATGAGGGATTTGGAGAAAATGATCAAGTTCGCTTCTCTTCCATATCCTTTGCACTTCTATGTTACTGCCCTTGTCACCTATCACCAAATATTTACTCTTAACCTCAAAATTATTAAATTTCTTCAGCCTGACATTGAAAGTCTTCTACTACAAAGATCTTAAGTAAAATTTCCATTTTGTTGTACCTTAAAATTTGAAATACACTGTTCCCTAAATTGCCTCATACCTTTGTTTTTATGTCTGTCACTCCATCCTATAGAAGTTTCACCCCTAAAAAATTTAACACTCTCCCCACACACACCAACTCACACATACACATCTTTCTCATCTAAAATCCTACCCAGGGTCCAAAGAGAATGGACATTCTATACTGTTGTTATTCACAAAAAGAAGTGATTCGGTTCTCCTTCTCAAAGTATTCATAGCTTATGATTTATGTCAATCAACATAATGGCAATATTTTCTGAATGAAAAACTGGAACAAGTTAGCTAACAACTATAAGCATATATATTGAGATAAAAATAATTTAAAGTTGGGTATGTCAAAGAAAACTTAGTAGTTTTCACTATGTTAGCTAATTATGTTATCCCCCACTCAAGATAGTTAACTCCTTCTTAAGTGACTAAGACCACAGAATGCCAAATCCTTCATGTTTTTCACCTTAAATGGCAGCCATCTTTCTCACGGTTGTTTAAAAATATTTGTTGCATGTCCTTAAAAGAATGAACAGCTGTAAAATAGAGCCCCGCTTACAGCAATGAAAGAGTTAATCAGACAAGTTAAGGAGGATGGTTTGGTTTGGGCCTCAGTCTCAAAAGAGAGCTTATATTTGGCCATTTGTTGATTTCTTGGAACGTAAATACTCTTAGCATACTCACATTGGACCACGGTATTGCACGAAAACTAGATTTGTCTTTTTCCTTCACACTACTGCTTTGCACAAGAAAAGGCTAAAACATCAGTAGGAGCTTAGAAGTCCTATTGTTTGCTTTTCTTTTGCTTGGGATAACTGCTGTGGCCTCAAAAGGTGAACGTGGCTGATGTCTCCTAGATCTCACCTTGGATTTGGCTTTTTACTAAGCTTTCGTGAAGAAGAGAAATTCAGAATCACATTGATTAGACACCTGGGAAGGTTACTACGCTATAAAGGTATTACAGTTAAGTTCAAGGTATTAATAAGCCTAAATATCTTTACTGCATTCAAAGTAGAACAACAAAAACAATTATACTAAGCAGAATTGCTAGTAATTACTGATGATTGCTATGTGTGAAGCATTATATCATGTTTTACATTAATTATTTTACTTAATACTGACATTTTAACCACATTGTTGGTATAATTATTAGCCCCATGTTTATGAAGAGAAGACTAAGGAAATGAGGTTAGGCAACCTGAGTAGTTTCACAGCTGCTAAGACATGGGAATTTTAGCCCATGGCATTGGCTCTCTGAAGAAAATTGTAATGTAATGGAAATAAAGAATAAATTTGATAACCAGATAACCAGTCATTCAGAAATGAAAAAAAAAAGAGGACTGTCCCCAAATTCTGCATTAATGGGAACAATTAATGAATAAAAAATACTTCAATTTTTAAGTTCACTTAAATCCAAAAGCAATAGCCAAATAATATATAGTACAGGTCAGATAAATGAATAGGAGAAAACAAGAAACAAGTGATCCTATATAAGCATTATTTGGAGAAAAAGGCTGTCTTCTGTAAACAAAAACACACATACAATCTGTGTACAATGGAGAGACAATAGACCAAATCAAGAAGATAAACAGTAAGGTGTGTAGACAGATAATATTAATACAAACAGCACAAAACCCATGTAAACTATGGTAGAAAACATAAGCAACAGTCTTTACGAAAATAATGTAAGTAAAACATCATAAACCAAAGAGCATTTTTTTCTAAAATATTATGTATTATTGGCAATTTTTTACATAATTGTTTTAAATGTTTGTCACTTAGCTGCATGCTTTCTTTCAGAGAATTTTGTGAAAAAAAACAAAAGCAAAGCAAACTTTTAATCCATGGTAGATTTTAGATATGAAATTATAAGATAGCTTAATGGAACTGTAATATGTACTAATGAAGTTAATTTTTCAAGTCCATGATTTCCTGAGGAGGATACATATATGGTGATGTTAATTATTTTGACCCCAAAGGAAAAGGCTGACTAAAATATATTTAAGCAATCAATAGCTCTTAAAGTTCACAACCAAGAAAATGCTAATGTATTCGTTATTTTATGTTGCATTTTAATTTAATTAACATAAAACGGATAATAGTTTAATTTTTGTTCATAGTTATCTTGTTTAAGAATTTTTCTGAAGTCCTCGAATCACTTTTCTCTACTAATTACCCACATTTTTGCTATTAATGTTCAATTTAATTGTATTTCAATTTAATTTATTATTAAATGAGTATTTAACTTAAAAAATAAGGAATAAATAGCTTTGTAATTAGTTAATGAGGGTTTAATATATAAATTACTTTATTACTTAACAAGTTTAAGGAAAAAAACCAGCCTGTTAGGGCAGTGAAACTATCATGTATGATGCTGTCATAGTGGAATATGACATTATATACTTGTCAAAATGTATTACATGTACCACACCAAGAGTGAACCCTAATGTAAACTATGGACTTTAGTTAATAACAGTGTCTCAATATTGGCTTATCAGTTGTAATAAATGTCACCTTTACACCTTAAAAAATATAAACATATTGGCACCATAATGAGCCGTCATTTTTTGTGTTTTCTATGAATATCAAGAACATAATAAAATCTTCCTCTGTCAATGAGTATTAATAGAGAATATTGTAGCAAAGAATAAGGAGCAAGATATTTAAATAAATTAGAGTGAGCCCAAGAGCCACTGGTTTTTACTGTTGTTGTTGGAGGTTGGTTTATTCTCTAATCATTCTGTGATCAATGTGTGAGGGCTATTGACATTTGAGTGAAGCGGGAGGCCAATGCTGCTATAGTTGATGAGGAACCAAACTGACTTTGGTTGTTCTTTGGTTGTTGTTTGCCTCCAGCATCTTGGATAAGTGGCATCCTATGAAGATGTGAACAATGAAGTAATAAGGACTCTCAGGGCTGAAGAAGTCAGAAAAGCGTGCTCAGAAGAGTCCCAAGATTGAAGTGATACACTGTGAGTGACTCACTTCACTTAAAACTCACCTATTCTAACCATCTTCTGGATTCCAGAAGTGCATGCTGTTATATGAAAAATAAGTTGTAGCATTTTTAATATTTGAAAGAAGGTTTTTTTTTTTTATTAAATTCAGTGCATATACTCACTTGAAATTCATAAATAAGGACACCTGGGTGGCTCAGTCGGTTGAGCATCCGACTTTGGCTCAGGTCATGATCTCATAATTCATGAGTTCGAGCCCCACTTCGGGCTCACTGCTGTCAGCCTGTCAGCACAGAGCTTGCTTCAGATCCCCTGTCCCCCTCTCTCTGCCCCTTCCCTGTTTGCACTCTCCCCAAAATAAATAAATATTTAAAAAAAGAAATTCATAAATAATCCACTCATAGGAGCACATATTTTATAACTAGCTATAGTTTACTAGGGGAAAAACTGATAAATTTACCCAATGGCATAAATAAATAAGGGTTGTATATGTGATCAAGCTTTTGATAAATGCGTGATTGGTTGTCCCAAACTGTCCCAAATTGGTTGTCTCTGGAAAGGCTTCTAGGTAAAAGCTAGCAATGATAATCTCATGTACTCTCATACTCTGTTGCTGGGAAGTGAATTTAGAATATCTCTTGTAGGGTGGTTTTGCAAAATCAAATGTTTTTAAAATGTGGCAGCTTTATATTTAGCAGTTAGAGATTTTAAATTTTAAGCAAACACATTAATTAAAATGGGTTAAAAGATGAAACATAATGGTATTTTTAAAGTTTTTGTTTCAATTCCAGTTAGTTAACATATGGGGTAGTATTGGTTTCGGGGATGCAATATAGTGACTTAACACTCCCATACCACACCCGGTGCTCATCATTACAAGTGCACTCCTTAATCTCCATCACCTATTTAACTCATCCCCCACTCAGCTCCTTTCGAGTAACCATCAGTTTGTTTTCTACTTAAGACTCTGTTTCTTGGTTTGTCTTGCTCTCTATTTTTGCTTTCCTCTTTTATTTTGTTTCATAACTTCCATACGTGAATGAAATCATATGGTATTTGTCTTTCTCTGACTTATTTCACTTAGCATAATACTCTCTAGCTCCATTCCTGTTAAGGCAAATGGCAAAATTTCATTCATTCTTATGGCCGAGTAATAGCCTAGTGCACATGTATATGTACCACTTCCTTATGCAGTCATCAGTTGATAGACACTTGTGCTATTTCCATAATTTGGCTATTGTAGTAATGCTGCTATAAACATCAAGGTGCATGTATCCCTTTGAATGAGTATTTTTGTATTCTTTGGGTGAATACCTAGTGCAATTGCTGGATCTTAGGGTAGTTCTACTTTTAACTTTTTGAGGAACCTCCATAATGTTTTCCAGAGTGGCTGTTTGCATTCCCACCAACAGAGCAAGAGGGTTCCCCTTTATCCACATCATCCCCAACACTTGTTTATGGTGGTTCTGATTTTAGTCATTCTGACATGTGTGATGTAATATTGCATTGTAGCTTTGATTTTCAGTTCCCTGACAATCAGTCATGTTGAACATCTTTTCATGTGTCTGTTGGCCATCTGTATGTCTTCTTTGGAAATATGTCTATTCATGTCTTCTGCCCATTTTTTAATTGGACTATTCATTTTTTTGGGTGTTGTGTTTTATAGGTTCTTTGTATATTTGGGATACTAACCATTTGTCAGATATGTCATTTGCAAATATCTTCTCCAATTCCATAGGTTGTTTTTTCCTTTTGCTGTTTGTTTTCTGCACTGTGCAGAAGCTTTTTATTTTGATGTAGTCTCAGTAGTTTAGTTTTGTTTTTGTTTCCCTTGCTTCAGGAGACGTATCTAGAAAACTGTTTCTATAGCCAATGTCAGAGAATTACTGCCTGTGGTCTCTTCTAGTATTTTCATGGTTTCAGGTCTCATATTTAGATCCTTAATCCATTTTGGATTTATTTTTGTGTATAATGTAAGAAAGCCCAATTTCATTCTTTTGCATGTTGCTGTCTAGTTTTCCAACACCATTTGTTGAAGAAATTGTCTTTGGATTGGAAATTCTTTGGATATTCTTTCCTGATTTTTTTAAATGTAATTGACCATATAGTTGTGAGTTTATTTCTGAGTTATCTATTCTGTTTCATTGATCTATGTGTTTATTTTGTGCCAGCACCATACTCTTTTGATTACTATAGCTTTGTAATGTAACTTTATGTCCATAATTATGATTCCTCTATCTCTGCTTTTCTTTGTTAAGACTGCTTTTCAGGGTTTTCTGTGGCTGCATATAGAACAATATTGATTGTTCTAGCTGTGTGAAAATACTGTTGGTACTTTGATAGGGATTGCATTAAATGTATAGATTGCATTAAATGTATAGATATGTTGCTTTGGGTGGTATAGACATTTTAATGATATTTGCTCTCCAATCCATGAACATAGGATGTCTTTCTATTTTATTTGTGTCATCTTCAATTTCTTTCATCAGTGTTTTATCATTTTCAGAGTACAGATCTTTCACCTCTTTGGTTAGGTTTATTCATAGGTATCTTATTGGTTTTGGTACAATTGTAAATGGGATTGATTCCTTAGTTTCTCTTTCTGTTGCTTACGTTATTGGTGTATAGAAATGCAACAGATTCCTGTATGTTGATTTTATATCCTGAGAATTTACTGAATTTGTTTATCCTTTCTAACAGTTTTTGGATGGAGTTATTCAGTTTTCTGTATAGAGTATCATGTCATATGCAAATGGTGAAAATTTTATCTCTTCTTGTTGATTTGTATGCTTTTTGATTTTTATTTGTTGTCTGATTGCTGTATCTAGGATTTCCAGTACTATGTTAAATAAAAGCGGTGAGAGTGGACATCCCTATCTTGTTCCTGACCATAGTGGAAAAGCTCTCAGATTTTCCACATAGAGGATTATATTAGCTGTGGGTTTTTCATATGTGGCCTTTATTGTGTTGAATTATGTTTTCCCTAAACCTACTTTTTTTGAGAGTTTTTACATAAATGGATGTTGTACTTTGTCAAATGCTTTTTCTGAAATGCATTTATTGAAATGATCATATGATTTTTATCTTTTCTTTTATTAATGCGGTGTGTCTCATTGTTTGATTTGCAAATATTGAACCATTCATGCAACCCAGTAATAAATCCCACTTCATCAAGGTTAGTGATTTTTTAATATATATTCTTGGATCAGTTTGCTGGTATTTTATTGAGAATTTTGCATCCATGTTCATCAGAGATTTTGGCCTGTAGTCTCTTTCTTAATGGAGTCTTTTTCTGGTTTTGGTATCAGGGTAATGCTGGTCTCATAGAACGAATTTGAAAATTTTCTTTCATTTTCTGTTTTTTGGAAAAGTTTGAAAAGAGTAGGTTTCTTTAAATGTTTGGTAGAATTTGCTTGTGAAGCCATCTGGTCTTGGACTTTTGTTTTTTGGGAGTTACTGATACAGTTTCTTTGCTGGGGATATAAAATGTACAGAAATTGGTTGCATTTCTATACACCAATAATGAAGCAACAGAAAGAGAAATCAAGAAATTGATCCCACTTACAATTCCACCAAGACCCATAAAATACCTAGGAATAAGCCTAACCAAAGATATAAAAGATCTGTTATGCCAAAAACTATAGAAAACTTATGAAACAAATTGATGAAGACACAAAGAAATGGAAAAATATTCCATGTTCATGGATTGGAAGAACAAATATTGTTCATATGTCAATACTACCCAAAGCAATCTACACATTCAATGCAATCCCAATCAAAATTGCACTGGTATTCTTCTCAGAGCTAGAACAAACAATCCTAAAATTTGTATGGAATCACAAAAGACCCCGAATAGCCAAAGTAATGTTGAAAAAGAAAACCAAAGTGGGAGGCATCACAATCCCAGACTTTAGCTTCAATTACAAAGCTGTAATCATCAAGGCAGTATGATATTAGCACAAAAACAGACACATAGACCAATGGAATAGAATAAAGAACCCAGAACTGGACCCACAAATGTATGGCCAACTAATCTTTGACAAAACAGGAAAGAGTATCCAATGGAAAAAAGACAGTCTAATCTTTAGCAAATGGTGCTGGTTGAACTAGACAGCAACATGCAGAAGAATGAAACTGTAACACTTTATTACACCACACACAAAAATAAACTCAAAATGGATAAAAGACCTAAGTGCGAGACAGGAAACCATCAAAACCCTAGAGGAGAAAAACAGGCAACAACCTCTATGACCTCAGCCACAGCAACTTCTTACTCAACACTTCTCCAAAGGCAAGGGGAAATAAAAGCAAAAATGAACTATTGGGACCTCATCAAGATTAAAAGCTTCTGCACTGCAAAGGAAACAATCAACAAAACTAAAAGACAACAGATGAAGTGGGAAAAGATATTTCCAAATGACATATCAGATAAAGGGTTAGTATCCAAAATCTGTAAAGAATTTACCAAACTCAATATCTGAAAAAAAATCCAGTGAAGAAATGGGCACTCTCACCACTTCTTTTCCAAAGAAGACACCTAGATGGCCACAGACACATGAAAAGATGCTCAACATGGCTCATCATCAGGAAAATGCAAATCAAAACCACACTAAATACCACTTCCCACCCGTCAGAGTGGCTAAAATTAACAACTCAGGAAACAAAAGATGTTAGCGAGGATGTGGAGAAATGGGAACCCTCTTGCACTATTGGTGGGAATGCAAACTGGTGCAGCCAATCTGGAAAACAGTGTGGATGTTCCTCAAAAATTAAAAATAGAACTACCCTACTACCCAGCAATAGTACTACTAGGAATTTATCCAAAGGATACAGGAGTGCTGATTCACAGGGGCACATGTACACCAATGTTTATAGCAGTGCTTTCAACAATAACCAAATTATGGAAAGAGCCCAAATTTCCATCAACTGATGAATGAATAAAGATGTGGCCTATATATACAATGGAATACTACTTGGCAATGAGAAAGAATGAAATCTTTCCATTTGCAACAATGTGGATGGAACTGGAGGGTATTATGCTAGGTGAAATAAGTTATTCAGAGAAGGACAGATATCATATGTTTTCATATGTGGAATTTGAGAAACTTAACAAAAGACCATAGGAGAAGGGAAGAGGGAAGAAAATAGTTTCAAACAGAGAGGAAGGCAAACCATAAGAGACTCTTAAATACAGAGAACAAACTGAGGGTTTATGGGAGGGTCAGGGGAGAGGGGAAAATGGGTGATGGGCATGGAGGAGGGCACCTGTTGGGATGAGCACTGGGTGTTGTAGGTAGGCGATGAATCATGGGCATCTACTCCTAAAGTCAAGAGCACACTGTATACACTGTATGTTAGCTAAGTTGACAGTAAATTATATTTATAAATAAAAAAATAAAATTTATTTGCTGGTTATAAGTCTGCTCAAGTTTTCTATTCCTTCTTTTTTCAGTTTTGGTAGTTTATA
Organism: Panthera uncia; assembly: GCF_023721935.1. Classification (NCBI taxonomy): domain Eukaryota; kingdom Metazoa; phylum Chordata; class Mammalia; order Carnivora; family Felidae; genus Panthera; species Panthera uncia. The sequence goes on from NC_064811.1 coordinate 52,140,239, forward strand.
TGCTTGTAGAAATTTATCTATTTCTTCTAGGCTGTCCAGTTTGTTGGCATATAATTTTGCATAATATTCTCTTACAATTGTTTTTATCTTTCTGCAGTGTTGGTTGTTATTTGTGATTTCATTTATTTGAGTCTTTTTTATTTTTGGTAAGCCTGGGTAGAGGTTTATAAATGTTATTAATTTTTTAAACAAGTGCCTGGTTTCATTGATATGTTCCATTGTATTTTTAGTTTCTATATTTATTTCTATTCTAATCTTTATTATGTCCTTCCTTCTGCTGGTGTTACCTTCATTTGTTGTTCTTTTTCTAGCTCCTTTAGGTGTAACACTAGGTGGCTTATTTGTTTCTTTTTTGTTTTTTGAGGTAAGCCTGCATTGCTATATGCTTCCTTCTCAGCACTGATTTTCCTGCATCCCAAAGATTTGGGGCTGTTCTATTTTCATTTTCATTTGTTTCCATGCTTTTTTCTATTTCTTCTTTGATTTCCTGGTTGATCCATTCATTTTTAGTAGCATGTATTAGTGGTCTTCCCAGATTTTTTCTTGTGGTTGATTTCTAGTTGCATAGTGTTGTGGTCAGAAAAGGTGTATCGTATGACTTCAGTCCTTTTGTATTTATTGAGTCCTGTTTTGTGATCAGACATGAGAACTATTCTGGAGAATGTACCATGTGCACTTGAAAAGAATGCATATTCTGCTGCTTTAGGGTGGAATGTTCTTAGCATATCTGTTAAATCCATCTGGTCCACTGTCTAATTCAAAGCCATTGTTTCCTTATTTATTTTCTGTTTAGATGATCTGTCCATTGATGTAAGTGGAGTGTTAAATTCCCCCACTATTATTGTATTATTATCAATTAGTTCCTTTATGTCTGTTATTAATTTATATATTTTGGTGCTTGGAAGCACCAAATGTTGCTATGTTGGGTGCATAAATATTTACAATAGTTATACCTTGCTGTTGGATTGACCCCTTTATTATTTTATAGTGCCCTTCTTTGTCTCTTGTTACAATCTTTGATTTAAAGTCTAGTTTTTCCTTTTTTTTTAAAGTTTATTTATTTATTTATTTTTGAGAGACAGAGAAAGAGAGAGAGAAAGAGAGAGAGCACAATCTGGGGAGGGGCAGAGAGAGAGGGAGACAAAGAATCTGAAGTAGGCTCCAGGCTCTGAACTGTCAGCACAGAGCCTGACGTGGAGCCTGAACCCATGAACTGTGAGATGATGACCTGAGCTGAAGTCAAATGTTCAAGTGACAGAGCCACCCAGGTGTCTCTAAAGTCTAGTTTTTCCAGGGGCACATGGGTGGGTCAGTCGGTTAAGCATCCAACTTCAGCTCAGGTCATGATCTCACAGCACATGAGTTTGAGCCCCATTTCAGGCTCTGGGCTGACAGCTTGGAGCCTGGATCCTGCTTTGGATTCTCTGTCTCCCTCTCTCTCTCTCTCCCTCCCCTACTTCAATTCTCTCTCTCTCTTTCTCTCTCTGTCTCTCTCTCTCTCAAAAATAAATAAACATTAAAAAAAAAAAAACCTTTAAAGTCTGGTTTTTCCAATGTAAGTATTGCTACTCCAGCTTTCTTTTGATGCCCATTTGCATGATAAATATTTTTCCATCCCTTCACTTTCAATCTGGAGGTGTCTTTAGTTACAAAATGAGTAACTTATTTTCTTTTGTTTGTTTGTTTTTGTTTTTGTTTTTGTTTTTAATTCATTCTGACACCCTATGTCTTTTGATCAGAGAGTTTAGTCCATTAACATTCAAAGTAATTATTGATAGAAAATATTTATTATAATTATAATTTACTAAATTATCTATTTATTATGTATTTATTTCCATTTTATTACTTGTTTTCTCATTTTTTTCTGATCCTTTCTTATCTTTGGTCTCTCTTTTCTAAAATTTTTTTTTAACATTTATTTATTTTTGAGAGACAGAAAGAGACAGAGTGTGAGCAGGGAGGGGCAGAAAGAGAAGGAGACACGGGATCTAAAACAGGCTCCAGGCTCTGAGCAAGCTGTCACAATAGAGCCAGACATGGGGCTCGCACCCAGGAACCATGAGATCATGACCTGAGCTGAAGTCAGACGCTTAATAGACTGAGCCACCCAGGCACCTTTAGTCTCTCCTTTCAACTCAGAGTCACCTTTAATATTCTTGCAGGGTTGGTTTTATGGTCATGAACTTCTTTAGTTTTTGTTGGTCTGGGAAACACTTTGTGTTCCCTTCTATTTTGAATGATACTTACTGGATAGAATATTCTTGCTGCAGATTTTTCCCATTCAGCACTTTGAATGTATCATGCCAGTCCCTTCTGGCTTGTCATGTTTCTGTTGAGAAATCTCCAAGTAGCCTTATGGATTTTCCTTTGTAAGTTAAGGACTTCTTTTTTCTTACTACTTTTAGGTTTTTGTTTTTGTTTTTTATCACTATATTTTGCAAATTTAATTACAATATGTCTTGGTGTTGTCCTGCTTTTGTTGATTTTGTTGGGAGATCTCTGTGCCTCCTAGATCTGGATGTCTGTTTCCTTCTCCAGCTTAGGGACGTTTTCAGCTACTATTTGTTCAAACAAATTTTCTGCCCCCTTTTCTTTCTCTTCTTCTTCTAGGACTCCTATAATAGGAATGCTATGACATTTGAAGGAGTCACTAAGTTCCCTAAGTCTATCCTTGTCTTGTGTAATTCTTTTTTCTCTTTTTTCCATCTTGATTACTTTCCATGACTCTGTGTTCTAGGTCACTAATTTGGTCATCTGCTTCTTCCAGTTTGCTGTTCATTGCATCAAGCCTGTTTCTAATCTCGTTTATTGTACCCTTCATCTCTGATTCTTTTTTAACTCTTTTATCTCTAAGGTAAGGGTTTGACTCATGTCTTCTTTTCTCAAGCGCAGTGAGCATCTTTTTGATTGTTGCTTTAAATTCTCTATCAGGGATGTTACTTATATCTGATTTGCTTAGATATCTGCCCATGACCTTATCTTGTTCTTTTATTTGAGATAAATTCCTCTATCTTGTCATTTTGTCTGAGTTTCTGCCTTCTTCTCTGTGTTATAAAAGCCAGTTATGTCTCCTGTTCCTAAAAGTAATGGCTTTATGTAGAAGAAGTCATGTAGTGCCTAGGGCCTGGTGCTTCAGCAAGTGTTTTTGGTGCGTACTGTGTGTGCTCTGCTTTTGTTTTTTGGCTGCTTTATCCTTCAATCCAATTGTCTATAGTGGGTCTTCTTGCATGCTGTGAGTAGTGTTTGGTGCCTGGCCTATATGTGATGAGTTTTACTAGGTGTGCTCTGGTCTGCTTGTGAAATGAGACCTGACACCAACTCCACCAGAACTGAGTCCCTGTAGAACTCTCTGGTCAGGAGATGTGGTGTGGACAGGGTTTTGTGTTGGTCTCTTGGGGTGGGGCCCACTGCACTGGTACTGAGGCAAGTGTGACTGAGAAGGGCAGTTCCACCAAAGTGTAGGGGTGTGGGGTTTGGTGTAAGCAATTTGGGAAGCCAATGTGGGTGCTGCACTGTTTCCTGCAAGTTGGTGAGCTTATGCTGAGGGGTGGGAGAGGAAAACGTCTCAAGCCAACTGCTTTGTTCCTGGAGAGGTGTCTCTATGAATGTTGCCTTTCAGGGAAGCACTCATATAAGAGCAAATACTCTGCCCTCTTTGGCACCAGGCATTTTTCAGATCACTGTTTCCATGCTATCTACATCTAGGTTGTTTGCCTGCCTTCTATCCATGAGCAGGGCAGTGCTCTCCTGGATCTATCCCATCCAAGCCTGCTGACCTTTAAAACTCCAGACTTTGGGGTACCTGAGTGGCTCAGTCGGTTAAGTGTCTGAGTTCGGCTCAGGTCATGATCTCATAGCTCATGGGTTCAAGCCTTGTCAGGCTGACAGCTCAGAGACTGTAACCTGCTTTGGATTCTGTTTCTCCTTCTCTTTCTGTCCCTCCCCCCATGCTCTCTCTTTCTCTCTCTCTCAAAAACAAATAAACATGAAAAAAATAAAAAAATAAATAAAACTCTAGACTTTAAGCCCCACTGGTTGCAAGAACTTATGAAATTCAGCCCTTTTCATTTTCCAAGCCAGTGGCTTTGCAGAAACATTCTCCTTGTACATTCCCCTGTGTGCTCCTCTCTCTCTCTCTCCTCCATCTCCAAGACCACATCTCCCTTGCCTCTGTAGTACCCATAATCTGTTTCTCCCCTAAACCACATCTCTGCACTTCCTACCTTATTTCATGTGGCTTCTTCTCTCTCTTTGGTTGTGAAGTTTGTTCTATCAGTCTTTAGGTCAATTTTGGAGGTATTTAAGATATTTTGACAGCTATCTAGTTGTATTTATGGGATGAGTCAAGACTTGGATCCTCCTACTCCACCACCATCTTCCTTTCTCTCCATAATGTTATTTTTAATGGATAAAAATCAGAAATTAATGTTCATTAAGAAGTATTACATACATATGTATAATAATGAAACACCATGGAACGATTTAAATGTTTGGAAAAATATATACATAAAAAGAAAGTTCTGAAGTATCATATTATAAAGACACAATATAAAGCATTTTTTTTTTTAATTTGGAAAGTTATGTGTCATTAATGGCATCTGTATATGATTGATGGGATAATTTGGATTTATTTTTCTACTTGTTTTTGAATAAAATAATTTCTTAAATTTTCATCTCATTTTTGAGAGAGAGAGATAGAGAGCACAAATGCAAGAGAGCCAGAGAGAAAGGGAGGTACAGAATCTGTAGCAGGCTCCAGGTTCTGAGCTGTCAGCACAAAGCATTAAGTGAGGCTCGAACCCACAAACTGTGAGATCATGACCCAATGTGAAGTTGGATGCTTAACCAACTGAGCCACCCAGGTGCCCCTTATTTTTCTACTTTTAATTTTTATATTTTATGTAATTAACACTTATTACTTGTATAACCATGGAAACATAGAAATAAAAAATATCCCAGAAGAAAATGTGTATTCGTTCATACATACAAACATACACATACAGATGCACAACAGGGAAGGAAGAAATAAGAGGAGGAAAGGAATGAGGAGAGTTGAAATACAGTGATGATGAAAAGCCTTATATGACCACAAATTAGGAAGTAAAATTCTTTCAATTAGCTCCTGCCCCTATTCTGAAAACAGGAGGATGTAATCACTTTTGTGGTATGTCCACTACATTTTCAAGTATTCTGACAATGTTGGGAGGTTGTATACCTCATTTTCCAATGAATTTCTTGGTGGAATTTCCAGCACCCCCACTTGATTGATGGCAGTTCTGCTCTTATTTTCTTTCCATACTGGTTTACTTCATAATTGGCAATGTCCCTGTTCCTTTGCTCCAATAAGTGTGGGCTTTGAATAGCTAATTTTCTCAACCTCGTGAAAAGAGAGGAGGATTGTATCACAGAAACACTAAATATTGATATTTGACTTCATTGTTCCAAAATTTGATCACAGAGAATTTTTCTGAAGCAATACTTTTCAAACTCTTTCTTGGTATCCATTTTCCTGGCTTCCTCCTTTTCACTCTTCTTCACCTTTCCCTTCTTCAAGCACCTTTTAAATACCTGTCTTTTCAATTAAAGAGAAGACTTCCAAATTCATTTTCTTCAGTAATCTTATGCCCAGATTTTCTCAGCAAATATAACTAAAAAAAACCCCAAAAAACATAGAAAGGTTTTTCCAGTTCTATGGGCTCAAAATAGAGCCAGCTTCTGAAGTAGCACCTTTTCCTACATGTTTCCTCCATGCTTTTATAAATTTTATAAAAACATGAAAGCTTTACAGATACAACAAATATATATCATTAACTACTTTTGAGTGATAAAACAACATAAGATAAATTAAAAAAATGTTAGTAATGGTTTGTAGTAAATCTAGTTGATTTAATCAAAGATACTATGAGAATTTTTTGACTGTAAATTGAAAATGAATTTAACTGTAAGTACTGATGGACTCTGAGGAAGAACATGACTCAATAAAGGGCCTAAGCATGAACATAAATCACAAATTGGAATAGTTGTTTAGGATCTACCAACAATTTTTATTGTTAAGCCTGAAATTTTTAGAAAATGGAAGTTAATAAAAATATGAAAATGCGTGCCTTATTTTATAAATGTATATTTAAATATTAATTAAACAAAGGACTTTAATTTTTTCTAGAGAACAAAAAACCTAGGTAAATGTATATAAATTTTCCTTTACTTACACAAAATATATTCCCAGTGTTATTGTGTCCTATAATCAGATTCCATTCCATGTTTACCAACAATAATAAATATAACCAAAAAGGCAAAATGGGAATGCATATTTAATATTAAAGCAAAACAAAACAAAACACCTCCAAGCTCTTTTTCATAGGCATGTATATGGAGCCTTCCTGCAGACTTATTTATACAGTGAACTAGTCTGAGCACAACAGCTTTTGAAGGCCTCCCATTGGAAGGTGAATCGAAGTGAACATTCGTACCTTCAAAATGTGACAGAGTCCCAAAATGAAAACTTTAAAGCATTGGATTGCCTCTTAAAATTCTGCCTATAAAAATTATTTTACTATAAGTGAGTTTTTGTAGACATTCATTTTGAAATAATTATAGATTCACAAGACATTGCATAGAAATGTACAAAGTTCTGTGAACCCGTCCCCATATTCCTAAATCTCCCCAATGTTAATGTAATGACACATTTGTAATACAATATTAAAACCATGAAATTGATATTGGCATAATTTATAGCACTTATTCACATTTCAGCAGGTATACATGCACTTGTGTGTATGTGTATGCAATTTTATTACATGTGTATGTAGCCTTGTATAACCTCCAGGAAAATCAAACACTTGTACCATCACCAAAATATCCCCTCATGCTCTCTTTATAGCTGCATATATCCCTCACCTCTAGCCCTTGGAAACCACTAATAGATTATTTTCCATTTATGTTTTATGCTATTTCACAATGTTACATAAGTGGAATTATGCAGTATGTACCCTTTTGAGATTGGCTTTTTTCATTCAACATAAATTCCTTGAGGTTCATCCAAATTTTATATATCTAAATATATATCTATCTATATCTGTATATCTATATATAATTTGTTTTTATTGCTGAGTAGTATTCCGTGGTATTAAGGTACCACAATTTGTTTAACCATATCACTCACTGAAGGATATTTGAGCTTTGGGCTATTACAAATAAAGCTGCTATTAATATTTGCATACAAATTCCTGTGTGAAAATAATATTCATATCTTTGGAGTAAATGCCCAAGAGTACAGTTTGGGGCCATATATGGTAAGTCAGCTTTCATCATTAATTTTTAAAGATATGTGGTTTATGACCACTCTAATTACATGTCCAAGTCATCCAACAACAACAATAACAACAACAGAAACAGGATGAATCAGATCCAGTTTTATAATAAATTTCTTTAAAAAGAAAATATTAGGACACACAAAAATATTCCACATAAACACGAAACATCGTAAAATGGTCAATGAGATGTTGAATAAATAAAAAAGAATGTCTGAAGGAGACAGTTTTAAAAATCAAATCAATAAATTTATATATAAATCTATAATGATATATTTTATATTTAAATTCAAGTATCTTAGTGGATAACTAGTTATCTTAATGAAATAATATCACACAAACTTGTACTTCCTTGATTTACTCAAAAATATATTCTTCAACCTCATTCTCTCTTCTTAAAAAAAAAAAAAATTGTTTTAGACTCTTAACACTTATACCCGAATGAGTAACTCATATCACTTCGTCCCAAACTGACATTTCAAAAGATGAGTTCAAATACATTTGCAGAGATATTTTTGAGTTCATTCAAGCTGAGCAGTGCTTCTTATCTTTTGAAATGTCAGGCGGCTGGTCTGAGGAAAATGGAAACAGATTTCTTTTTTAACATCACACATGTGGGCATAGGATTATGACTTGGTTTCTCCAACCACACTGTTGGAAAAATATCATATTTATTTGTGAACAAAGGCCTTTCTTTTCCAGAAGAAAGAAGAAAGAAAGAGAGAGAGAGAGAGAGAGAGAGAGAGAAAGAAAGAGAAGAGAAAGAGAGAAAGAGAGGAATAAAGAAAAGGAAAAGCAAAAATCAGCCATTTTAATTAATTTGTATTGGGAGTTTTATCTGAAGTTCCTTTTTTGTATCTTTCCATTTTAGATTTCTAATCACTTTAAGTAGGTTAAAACTTGTATTATCATGCAGTAATGTAGTAGTATGAAAATTCAAAACCTCTGTAATGTAGACCAAATATAGGATTTTTGAAACCTAAATTTGATATTAGACGTATATTTAAATTGCAAAAAAAACATATAAAATATTCATATAACCTTAACCCCACATGAATAAATATTTACAGAACCCTTTATTTTCCTAAAAGCATTAAAAATACTGATGAACTTGTGCACTGTATAAAGGTAGCAGATTGAATACATGCATCCACTTTAGATTGCCTCTGAAACTCTACTAAAATTACTAGTAAAAGGATTTACAAAATTAGTAATGGATTAAAATACAAACACAAAGTCATAAGGAGAAAGAAAACAAAAAAGGAGATAACAAAAATATTTTGGAAGATGGACTACATTTGGATGAGGGATAAATAATCTAAGAGGCCCAAGAAAGTTGAAGCCTAAACAGTAGTGAGGGAAAAAAAATAAGCAGTCAATTTTCATTTCAAAATTTTATCTCATTTTACTTAACATACAGGGTTAGTTTCAGGTGTACAATATCATGATTCAACAATTCCAAACGTCATTCAGTGCGCATCACGACAAGTGCACTCCTTGATCCTCATCACCTGTTTAACCCACCTCCCTTCTAATAACCATCAGTGTGCTCTCAATAGTTAAGAGCCTATTTCTTGGATCCTTTCTAATTCTTTTTTCCCCTTGTTCATTTGTTTTGTTTCTTACATTCCACAGTTGAGTGAGATCATGTGGTATTTGTCTTTCTCTGACTGGCTTATTTCGCTTAACATTATACTCTGTAGCTCCATACATGTTGTTGCAGATGGCAAGATTTCATTCTTTTTACGTAAGCAGGCTGATTTTTCCTCTGAATCCAAAGAAGACTCTGAAATTTATGGCATTAAATAACTCTGATAGTGGAATAATGGAACAAAAATATGACTTTCAATTGAAAATGTGTTTTGAAAAGAATCAGATTTCCAGATCCTGTTCCCTAATCTGTACTGTTAAGTATATTTCCCTCTACCTTACCTCACTCAAATCTGGAGTTTTATTCTCTGAAAAAAGTTAAACAGAAGTCCCTGTTCTAGTTTATATCAGTATGAGTGAAGATAAGAATAGTGTCCTGAATATTATGTATTATATTAATTGTTTAATATTAGAGGCAACAAATTGCCTTAACACTCAGTTGATTGAAACAACATTGATCGCTTCAAGGTTTCTGTAGATTTGGAAATTGGACACAGCTTAGTTGTATTGTGTGAATTATGTCTCTCAGGAGCTGAAATCGAGGTATTGGATGGAGCTATAGTTAATTTTGATACTCAACTGGTGAAGGACCTACTTCTGAACTCACTCACTTTGTCGTTGGCAGGATTTTGTTCCTTGTGGCCTCTTTGTCAGAGACTATCCTGAGTTCCTCACCATGTGAGTCTCTTCCACATTACATCTTACCTCATCGATGTGAGCAAGTGAGAAGGTAAAAGATTGTGTAAGCAAGAAAAGAGTTATAATTTTACAACCTAATTTCTAAAACTACATTCTATCACTTTTGCCTATTCAATACATTAGAAGCAGTCACTAGGTCAACCTACACTCAAGAGGAAGGAAGTACACAGAATATGAATATCAAGTGAGGTAAGGGAGACATCTTAGGAAGTATGGCCACTACACATGACTTTTGTGTATGAAACTCCAGAACTGCCAGACTTCCTTGCCCACTCTGTTTTAAACCTATGAAACAGGAACAAGACATAAAAATAGAGTAGTAAAAAAAAAGTTTTTGGAAACTAAATATAATTGAAATGAAAACTCAACAGAAGGATTGACTAGACAGTGAAGAAAATGAAGCAAGGAAAAGTGTAAGGTAGCAGAGTAAATATAAGAAATCCAGAGGACTTGCTGGAAAGTCAAACCTTCTAAAATAATAATTCCAGGGGCACCTCGGTGGCTCAGTTAGTTAAGCGTCTGACTTCAGCTCAGGTCATAATCTTGCAATTCATGAGTTCAAGCCCCACGTGGGGTTCTGTCCTGACAGCTCAGAACCTAAGCCTGCTTCAGATTCTGTCTCCCTCTCTTTCTGCCCCTCCCCTGCTCACACTCTGTCTCTCTCTCAAAGATAAATAAACATTAAAAATTAAAAAAAATAAAATAATAATTCCAGAGGGGAGAAAAGATAATGAAAGAAAATCATCCAAGAGATAATTAAATTAAAACCTATAAATATTAAGGATACAAGTCTGGATACTGAAAGCTCACAACCCATACCAAGGAATCAGTAAAATGACTAAAAATAGGTTTAGGCAAAGACACAGTTAGGGCATTTCAGGACAATGAAGAAAAAAAAAAAAAAAGAAGAAGAGTCTATTAGCTACTAAAAGGAGAGAGAAAAACATTACAAAAGATACATAAAAATTCAGGAATTGGAATTACTTTTGTTATCTATTGTCTATTATTTTAATTTATTTTTTATTGAAGTAAAATTAACATGCAATCTTGTATTAGTTTCAGGTGTACAGCATATTGATTCAAGAATTCTATACATTATTCAGTGCTCACCACAATAGGTGTAGTCACCATTGGTCATCATACATTGTTACAATATTATTGAGTATATTCTCTATGCTGTACTTTTCATCTTTGTGCCTTATTTGTTTTATACCTCTAAGTTTGTAACTCTTAATCATCTTTATCTATTTCACCCATTCCACCACCACCTCCCTTCTGGCAACCACCAGTCAGCTCTCTGTATTTAAGAGTGTGTTTGTTCACTTGTTTTATTTTTTAGATTTCACATAAAAGTGAAATCATATAGTATTCGTTTTTCTCTGACTTAGCTCACTTAGCTTAATACCTTTAAGTGTGTGAATAGCAACACTGGTAAATAGAACAAAATGGAGCAATGTCTTCAAAACTTGTAAGAAAAAATATTTCCAATCTGAAATTTTACATCCAGCTGAATTATCAATATGTGTGAAGATCAAATAAATTTGTTCTTTAGTACTTCCCACCTGATTTTTCTTAGGAAGGTACTGGATAATATACTCAACCTAAATCAAGGTATAAACTAATAAGTAATTACATGTTTATTCTGAAAATATGTCTCCAGCACAGAAGTAAAGGGAATAGAATTCTCAGAACATGGTCAAGGATGATCCCAAGATGAAATCTGTATTCCTGGTATGGAGGCCAAACCATTCTGATCAGAGAGGTCAGAAGACAGTTGAAAAGATTTCTTTCAGAAAGTAAAATTGATAAAATGCCTGATGCATGCTAATGCAAGGAAAAGAGTGATAAAATTAATTAATAAATTAGGGTTATTTTAGTGATAGGAAAAATAAGACAGTTTTTAGGGAAAATAAAGTTTTAGGGAAAAGACAACTAATAATGTGATACCTCTTGAATGACCATCTGATAGCATTCACATAATAACAAAACGATGCAAATGCAGAATGTAGATCTAACAATAATGTTGATAAATAGGAGTGACTGAAGGATGTGATGGAATGTTATAGAGGGGAATGATGAAAAAGAACCAAATCTTTATCTTTATTATTTCAAAATCAATAGATAATGTAAAACCTTAAAAAACTGATATGTTGAAGCATATTTAATGCTGTATATTTAATTTAGATATATATAGATATATACCAAAATAATCAGCTAATGAGTCAAAATGGTTGATTTTGGAAATACAGAAGTCAGGGGCAGAGACACTGAACCACTCCTTTATTAGTAAACTTTTTGAACTTTGTGAGTCTTTAAGTTATATGCATTTATAACTGATTAAAGTAAAACTAGAATAAATATAGTTTGTGTGGTTTTAAGTATTTCACAAATATATAACAAATCATATATAACTTCCTTTAATTTGTAATTTTACTGTTAGCATTATATTTTCAACATTTTTACATATAAATAAAGTATCTCTTTCAGTTAGTTGTGTAGTTTTACAGTATTCTGATACGTGGGTTAAGGCATAATTTAATTATCCATTTTATTTCCACTGTTGTCAATGTAATGAAGACTCTTGCACATGTTTTGTCAAAGTCCATCTAAGCTTATACACCTGGAAATGGAATAAAAAGATCATAAGTGTAAGATTAAGACTTCAACCTTATCTAGATATTGTCAACATGTTCTTCATAATGTCGGTAATGTTTTTCAGTCGTGAAATACTTCGATTTGGTAACTTATGAATATTGTAGCCTGTGTCTTCTCCAAAGTGAAGTAGTTCCTTTGACAACTGATTTTTCAGTAAACTGTTCATTTACCTTATTTTTAAATTCCTGTAGTGACTTTTTTCTAAAGACTTTATGAAGCTTCCTCTTTTTTTTTTTCCTATGCAACAATAAATGCAGGAGGACAGTGAAGCAAAGTCAATAGAGGTTTAACAAAAAAATGATTGTGATTGAAAACTGTTATGTCCTTCAAAGATATGGTTCATGTGTGAAGGAAACACTAAGTCCTGTAGAACTTCAAAAGAATAGCGCTCAAAAAGATTTTCATTAAAACGTTTTGGATGAAGTTTTCTGTATCACCAAGTGATAAGAAATGGCTATGAACATCAAGTAGGTAAAAATTAAGATAAATGTGTAAAAATCCTAAAGTCTATGGGAAAGGGTAAGGTCTTAATGCATATAAATAACTATTAGAATTATAACTCCAAAAGTGAATCTTTAAGTGTAAAAAATAATTTATCTGGAAAGATATGTTTTATCTTTATCTTGAAACATACATTTATTTTTTTAAAATATAGAGCTTGTGGCCTCACAATAAAATAAATATGAACTGGAAAAATGTTAGGGAAATAATGTAAGGAAAATGAGTAAAAGAGTCTAAAAATAAACTGTCTTATTTAATATAAATATAACTCATTTTTTTAAAACAAATCTTAAAGTCTTGAGCTGAATTGAAATTAGCACCTTAGTGTTTGAATCTGCAGAAGGAATTAAGTTAGTGAAACAAAAGATGGAACAAAAAGAAACCCCTGAAATGCATAAAATGCAAATCATAAAATAAAAGTACGCAAGAGACCAAATACAGTGTTATGGAAGTAACTATGAGCAGCTTAAATTCCTTGATTAAAAGTTAAGGTACTCAAACTGAATAACAGGGAAAACTAGTATTGGTGATTCATGGGTGATTTCTCATAGAAAATGTCCTTTCAAACAAAACCTGAAGGATAAGACAGTTTTAAAATGATTTAGATAATTTTGAAATTATCCAATTTCAAATATAAAAGGAAATATAAGAGGAAATGAGAAAATACAAGATGTTAGCACTGGGATGGAGTACAATATCTTTTGGACTTCCCTGACTGCAGGATTGTTTCTCATCCTACAATGATCTTCTCAAATACCACTTATTTTTTAAGTATTTACCAACAGGCCAAAACCTTAAAGAATAAATGACTCCACCTGCAATTTAGTATTATTTCCAAGGTAACATTTAGAGTTGGTGATACTGATGACTCTTTCCTGTACTACATAAAGTCTTTAATGGCAGAAAACATGTACTAGTAATTTTTGCTGACAATGTCTAGAATAATCTGAGATATAATAATGTGTATATAATCAAGCCATGTTTATGAGATGAGTTAAATTGATAATTTAAATGTTCTAAGCCTTCTTATTTATAGATGAGAACTTTTCACAAATTATCATACTTTGTGATTTTGTGGTAACTACTCTGTATTAAAATCATGTCTAATGCATACATCTTTAAATGTGTTAAGAATCTTTCAAACTCCAAGATGGTGGTATATGTACTTGCAAAATGTTAAAAAAAAATACTGACTTTTAAGTATCTTTGCATTTTAAAAGGCATACAGATTTTCAATGTGGTGACACAAAATATATTTAAATAATATAGATAAAAATAAGTACACAATGCATTTTTCCCTATTCTTTACTTTTTCCTGTCTTCTTACTTAACAGTCTTTAATGAGTTATATTTTGAATGAGTAGCAAACCTGGAAAAGACACAATATGAAGCAAACTACTCTAAAGCTTTTTAGCATTACTCTAAGGAAATCACAAAAGTCAACTATTAAATCTAGATTAGTGCTTGGCTGTGGGTTTATGTTGGGCTATTATTGTAAAGTGCAATATGTTTTTCCTTCTAGCTTAATGAAAATTTTTTTACAGTATCTTGTGTATCAATTTTAAATAGAAGTCTAAATTAAAAAGAAAAAAAAACTTGTTTCAGTTATGAGTAACTGAATCACCATCATTATTTTATTCTATTTAAGTAAAAAGAAGTTAACTTTTAGTTAATAACATATTCTGGAAAGATAAATATTAAATACAAATGAAACTATGTATATGTATATAATTATTGTTCAAGTTTGCACACAAGTACTGATAAAATTGTGTTTGCAAGTGTGGCTGAAAATGTTCAATGCCTAATAAAGAGCCATTTTCACAATTTTTACAATTTTTTCCTATAGCCATTTCTAGAACTGTATTTTTAATTGTTTTTAAGTCAGTTTTAGCCTCAATCTTATCGTCCAGTCTGTTCACATATGCCTTAGCTTGAGAATTGCTAATTAGTGCAGACAAATTCATTTATTCCTTCTGCTTCTTTTTCAGGTGTTTCTGTGTTCTAAGTTGTATGGCTTTTGCTTTGAGTTGTATAGTACTTACTTTGTATTCAGTCTGTCTGGATTGCAGTTCTTAAATCTGATATAAGGAACTAGATCAAAGTTATTTTAAGTGTCCATTGTTAATATTAAAGCACACTGATAGTTCAAGTCATGCATTTTCTAGAAATTAAGTGTCTATAATTTGGTCATCAGTGAAATATAAATATTATTTGTTCCATGTTTGTTAACCTGAAGCATATGCATTGATGGTAATGCTATCACTAAACTGAACACTTGCCCAGAGCTATAGGACACAGCCACAAAAAATCTTATATGCAAACTCTGTATCTGTGAAGGAATTGATGAATATAGCTATGGACAACTTGTAAAACTGGCAAAGAGGCCAGTCTTTTTTGTTTTTTGTTTTTTTGTTGTTGTTGTTGTTGTTTTCCTGCAGAGGCCTCTGCTTCTCTGTGGTAGGAATGCCAGCTTGAGACAAAGCAGTGTTCAGGTCATGACTCAAATATTTTGGAAGTTCTGTTGGAATTTATATTAAGAACATTGCTGGGGCGCCTGGGTGGCGCAGTCGGTTAAGCGTCCGACTTCAGCCAGGTCACGATCTCGCGGTCCGTGAGTTCGAGCCCCGCGTCAGGCTCTGGGCTGATGGCTCGGAGCCTGGAGCCTGTTTCCGATTCTGTGTCTCCCTCTCTCTCTGCCCCTCCCCCGTTCATGCTCTGTCTCTCTCTGTCCCCAAAATAAATGAAAAACGTTGAAAAAAAAAATTAAAAAAAAAAAAAAAAAGAACATTGCTGGGAAATGACTTACTTGGAAGAAAATTGTGTCTAATTACATATCTTTTGCCAGTCTTTACATGTTGTTGTTCCAAAAAATCATTGTCTTTAATTATTTACATATAAGTTTTGTGAGAATCATAATATCATTTACAACTATTTACACATGTAGAATAGCATAATTATGATGTCATAAGCATCTTTGGAAATAGACTGTCCCCAAGCCTCACTGCTTCTTCTATATTTGCCATCTAGTGCAAACTATAGAGAGGAAATAAAGCTGACAAAATTTCTAGATAGGTAGCTACTAAGCTATTGATTTTTTATCCTATAAGAAAGTTGACACTAGTGCTTTCTCTAGACTAGTGTTCCTCCAAATTTTTTGATACGACATCCCATCATTAAAATATTTTTGGACAAAAATTCCAAAATACATTTATTTATTTGTAAATCATATATACATGCTTCTTACTAATGCAAGTATGTACATTATAAGCAACAACAAAATACAGAGGTGTCAAAAATGATAAAACTTATTTTAAATATTTCACTAATTACATAACTACACATAATTCACATTGTCTTTTCACAATTTGGAATTTTTTGCCATCCTCCTGTCATGTCAGTTTAAACCATCACTGTTTTTGTCTTGCAACGTGGCTTACCAGAAGATTCGACTTGATTTCTGCCATTTTCTGATGTTTGTTCATGTTTGGATTATTAATCGTATATTATCTTTAATGCATGTGAAGTTGGCAGAAGTCTTTGTAGTCCACTTGTCCATTTTGTGAATATTGTATTAAAACTGCAAAACATATAGTGTGTAAATCCATTCAACTGTGCACATGCAAACTTCAGTAAGTTGAAAAATGCTGAGGCAAATATAAGATTAAGTGTGACATTGTCAATCATTCCAGGATATGGAACTTCTACTCTACACAGGACATATCGCATGCCATCTGTGACATGTGACCCCCCCCCCAAAAAAAAAAGGGACTAAGCAAGGAAACAGTGTCAGTCTGCATATTCAAATTCTCCAAGGGATTGTCTCCAGTTTGCAGACAGCCTCCTTAGACCAGTTGTCTTCCAACTGGGGTATACATAGCCTGGGGTTATAAGATACAAGCACAGATGGTTTTAAGAAAATTAATTTCCTGATCCTCACTTCCATATGGATTCCTTCCTAAGACTGATAAGGTTTCTGAGTGAAGCAGTTTCTTCCCTACATCTACTTTCTCTAATACATTTATCTATACTTTATACTAAAAGGGATGCTTCCCACCCATTCTAAGGCTAATTGTTGTTCCAGCACGTAAAATTCTCCAGTGTTTCTCTCACACTTTCTCTCTCTCTCTCTCTCTCTCTCTCTCTCTTTGGTACATATGCAGAGGACAAACTAGATTTTTGTGTTAAAGTTGAGAAAATTAATGACTTTAATGATGTGAAGACAAACGCTTTTTCAGGTGGTTTCCAATTCATACTTTTCAAGAGTTGAAGGAGAACCAAATTTAGTTATCAGATGACAGATGATGAAATATTTTTTTAATGGAAATCAGCTTGAGATTTTTGGCACAAAACTCAGAAGAGGTTCAAAGAATTGAGTTATAGGCTTATAACAAGTCTGTACAAAAATATTTACTTAGATGGACATAGTTTCTTCATGCTCAGACCTATGTTTTAAAATAAAAAAATACAATGGATGTTCAACTCCACATTATTCTCACAATAAATAGTATTCATCCATGGATACATGATAGGATATCTTTGATCAATTATCCATTACATTTATATATAATAGTAAAGATGTCAACCTAAAATAATTTTTAATATTTACTGTCTTATGCTTATAGGAAACTTTAAAAATGAAGAGAAACAATACAAGTCTTTCAGCAAAGACTCAAGTGTATTGTATATATTCAAATAAAATTTGATGGAAGAATTGGGATTGAATGTGATCTAAAGAAGTAAAAACCATTCAATATTACACATGCCCATGTATTTCTTTTAAATTAGTGACGTTTTGTATCAAGTCATTATGATATTTAGATACCATTAGATATAATTTTAAAAATTGACATAACCTGTCCATTTTTAAATGGCAATATTTAATGACACAAAATTCCAAAATTTCTAGCTCTTTTGAACTGTAGAAACTTTCTTGAAAATACTTGTTTTATTCTAAATCCTTATAGGGGATATATGGGGGAAAATACTTTTAAAAACCACTGCTTTACACATGCACTATCATTATAGCATCTGCTTATTATCAGAAGTTAATAGTCTTGGAATATAAGATCCAGTTAGATTTTAGACACCAGATAATAGTAGGAAAGAGAGGGAAAAAGAATAAATATGAGAGAATGATAGGAGGTTTTTAGATCTGATGTAAAGCCAATAGTTATTTCACACATATAAGTTTAATTACTGCTACACCTGAATTCAATGGATAATAATTCTGTGTAGTGCCTCCTTGATCAAGAGAATTGCTACCTAGTAGATCATGTGCTTGAGGATACTCTTCCATGTCAAAGTAAACTTTAAAAAATGTAATTGTTTTGGGGCGGCTGCATAACTCAGTCAGTTAAGTGTTGGATTCTTGATTTCAGCCCAGGTCATGATCTCATGGTTCATGAGTTCAGGTCTTGTGTCAGGCTCCACGCTGATGGTGTGGAGCCTGCCTATGATTCTTTCTCTGCCTCTTCAGTGCGCTCTCTCTCTCTCTCTCTCTCTCTCTCTCAAAATAAATAAATAAACTTTAAAAATGCAATTGTTTTATTATAATTACTACTACCAACATAGTACTATATAGATGTTTAGAGCATTGTATTTTTCATGAGTCACCATCAGCCACAGCCCCACAGGTCAGACTTGTAAAGCCGTATGTGATTTCAACAACCATTCTGGATAAGTTGACTACATTATCTTAAAAGAATATTATTTTATATTTTAAAATCTTGCTTTCATTGATGCTTCCAAATAATTCCAGATACCAAACTGCTGTTTTTATATCTTTGCCTTATATTAAGAGGAAAACCTCATTTTAAGCTCTCTTTGTTTCTAATTGGTAAGAAAAAAAGTTTTTCAATAAATAAAAAATCACACAGATGCGTACACATATTGCATTTTAGAATGAGGACATAATGAACCAGCATTATTCACTTAGGGAACATGGAAAAAAATAACTGATTAAAAATAATCCCATTATCTAAATGCCACAGTCCACACGGATGTACTGTAAGAGTGGGTAGAAAACCGGAAAATATGAAATTCAATAGGTAATATTTTAATGAAAGATAGAACATTTTGTTATGAAGAGTCAGCCCTAATGATATTTTTGAAAAGCTTTTTGATAATGACAAATTTTCATATTTATTTTGATAAGAATATTAAAATAAGAGAGGTAGCATCTATGATATTGGATGGTTTTCTTTGTGCTCTTTATTTTACATATGCTATTATTCTTTCTAATGTCTATATTCTTTTTGACTACATTTCTTTTGTGCTATCTACTCATATCTAATGTCTGTGAATCTCTGACTGTATTTTCTCCATTTTGTTTTTCTTCCTGGTCATACAACTAGACTGTATTTTCCAGGCTCCTTTTCAGTGATGTGTGGCCACTTGACTTAAGTCCAGCTTATTGAATATGAAGTAATCCGTTCCCCTTCCCAGAGTAGAGAATAAACAGCCTCGAACCTGAGGCTATGCTCTTCCCATCAGTTGGCTGAAAACAGTGGAATTCAAAGACTTATAGGCCAGTGAAGCCATGGTCTGGCAAGACCCTGGGGATGACAGTGCAGAGCAGTACCCCATGAGGTACTTCCCTCTGTGATTTAACCAAGAAATAAACTATTTATGTGAAACCAGTGAGATTTAGTAGCTCATTTCTTAAATCAGTTAGCTTTAGCCTACTTGGGCTAATATGTCATTTTGTAGGTACCTTTGACCTTAGATGCTTATCCTTTCAAACCACCCTTTTTATCATTGCCAAATAATCTTTATATCAAAGAGCTGTTTTATGGCTGCTTATTTCTAAATTGTTGCTTTGGCTCACTATTCTATTACGGTTCCCATTTTGACCCTGATGCCTCAATTTAAAAAAAAGTTGTTCATTTTTGAGAGAGAGAGAGAGAGAGAGCATGAACAGGGTCGAAGGGCAGAGAGAGGGAGACATAGAATCTAAAGCAGGCTTCAGGTTCTGAGCTGTCAGCACAGAACCCGACACAGGGCTTAAACTCACAAGCTGTGAGATCATCACCTGAGCCGAAGTTGGACGCTTAACTGACTTAGCCACCCAGGTGCCCCTGATTCCTCAATATTTTAATGTTTGTTTTAGGACTTCCTTTTCCATGGTTCCTTCATCATGGAGTCCCTGGCTTTTCTTTCTCTACAGAAATCTCAACTTTCCTTCCAGATCCTGGTAAAGTTCTTCACTCTGTTTTTTTCTGATTATCCCCATCTCCTTTCCCATATTAGGTCCTTCTCCACAAACCCACAAACCTTCCTTCTATCATTCTGGTCTTCACTCATCTGGTCCTCCTTGCTCTTCTCCCAATGCACGGAGTTTATTCCCTGACTGCACCTGCATTTATTTACCCATTTTCCTGAAACTCTCTTACCCTAAAAATTTTCATACTTTTCACCCTCCTTTCATGCAGATCTCTTCTTATGTGATATCTCTCAGAAAAAACTTCCCTGATTGTCCTGTTTCAAACAATTCTCCCAAAAGGCTGTCATGCAACATCCCCTTATTTTGCTTTATTTTTTCCAGCATTTATAATCTTATATGATATTTGATATACCTCCTTATTTTTTCACTTTCTGTTCCCTCCTCTAGAATCTAAGCTTGCCCAGAGTATAGGACCAGTCTAATCTAGCACCCAGAACAATGCCTGCCATATAATTGGAGCTCAATAAACATCTTTTCATTAAAGAGATGAATGAATCAATAAAACTATCCTTCTGGAATCCTATATTAATGGTGGTTAAAACCAAAACCACTTTTGATACCTTTCACGTGCATTGCCTCATTTGAGCCTCTCTACCTTCTTTTGCATATTTGACTAGAGATGTATACAATGAATCTCAAAATTACCCTGTTATGAAATTGCAGTGACAGAGTAGGAATCCATGTCTTTTGACTCTGGACCCAGTATAATTATCACAACAATATGTACATACCATCAGATAGTATGCAGATTCAGTCTTCACTATAATACCTGACTCTTGCCTGTTTAGTATTTCACCATTATTTTAATATGTACTATTTCTATAACTAAATTCTAAGCTTAATGGAAGAAAGGATCCTATCTTAACATCATTGTAAGGGGTTACATTTCCTCAGATACTTCCATTGATTTGCTCACTTATTGATTTATTTTTTCAGAAGCTTACATCCAGTATTAATTGAAAATTTGGTTTAAAAATAACTCGGTTCTCTGATAATACATTTTCTACACATTGAAAACTATCTTTTTAGCCTTTTTAAAATTAAAATACATACATAATGAAATAATGACAGTGTTTTATGTTCTGTGAACACCAATAAAAACTCGAAGCTCTTAGTCCTATGGCATATCTACTTAGTTTGAAGTGAATACTGTTTAAATAAATTAATTGAATAAATACATAATTAAATGCAATTTTATCATGTCTTTCTTTGAGCAACACACCATGTGCCACAAAATGCTGCTACCTTTCACACATTGGGTGGCCTTCATTTGTATTTAGACATATTTTTCCTCATGTAAAATGTTCCCAAATAGTTGTAAAGCAGTAAGATGAATAATTTAACATGATGGTCATAATTTATGCTGCACCTCCTAAACAAAGAAAAAGCAGGGGCGCCTGGGTGGCTCAGTCAGTTGAGCGTCCAACTTCGGCTCAGGTCATGATCTCATGGCTCATGGGTTCAAGCCCCCTGTCAGGCTCTGTGCTGATAGCTCAGAGCCTGGAGCCTGCTTCGGATTCTGTGTCTCGCTCTCTCTCTGCCCCTCCCCTGCTCATTGCTCTGTCTCTCTCTGTCTCAAAAATAAATAAAACTTTAAATTAAAAAAAAAAAAAAGAAAGAAAGAAAAGAAAAAGCAGTCTCCCCTCCATTAAGTTGTATAAACTGGTATAGGGTTTGCATCTAAATACAATGCTTGCACTGAAGCACAGTAGAAAGTCTTCCTAGGGATTGGCCTGTTTGAGATTTTCTTATGTACTTTTACACTCTGCTTTGGGATTGCACATCGTTGGTCTTGTTGAGTCTTAGGTTTTCCCTAACTAGCTTTTGTACAAGTGTATTACTATCTTTTAACCATTCAAGATGTTTTATAATCAGCTTTTCTTTTTCTTTTTTTTAATGTTTATTTATTTTTGAGACAGAGAGAGGCAGAGCATGAACGGGGGAGGGTCAGAGAGAGGGAGACACAGAATCTGAAACAGGCTCCAGGCTCTGAGCTGTCAGCACAGAGCCCGACGCGGGGCTCGAACTCACAGACCGCGAGATCTTGACCTGAGCCGAAGTCGGCCGCTTAACCGACTGAGCCACCCAGGCGCCCCTATAATCAGCTTTTCTAAAAGGGAAAAATAACTATATATTTCCTGAACCTTTGATTTCAAATATTAACTTCACTTGAGATATTTTCCTCTGAATTAGAAACCTTTTCCAGGATCACTGTTTTATAAAATAACACCTTCTTTTACAACTTTTATCCCATATCCTCCTTTATTCCCCTTCACAGCACTTATGCCACCTGATATATATTAAATGTTTTATTTTCTTATTCTCCACCTTCCTCTTCTAGAATGATAAGCTCCATGAAACCAGGCACTACTGTTACTGGGTCCTGGGTGCCTTGGTTGGTTAAGCGCCACAGTCTGGCTCAAGTCATGATCTCTGTTCCTGAGTTCAAGCCTCATGTCCAGCACTGTGCTGATGGCTCAGGGTCTGGAGTCTGCTGGAGGAACTCTGTGTCTGCCTCTCTGTCTGTCTCTGTCCCACTCGTGCTCTCTCTCTCACTCTCTCTCAAAAATAAATAAAAATTAAAAAAATTATTTTATCCCTATGTCCCAGCACATAGTATGATCAATCAACACTTACTGAATGAATGGATGAATAGACAGATGAATTCATGTTTCAGTTCTAATTCACTGTGTCCCAGGAGAAGTATTTGGCATAGAAAATTAACTATGTTGAATCTACCAAGTTTCAAAAAGATTTGTCACACTTCCATGTTCTTTATTAGTAGATTTACAATCCAAAATGAAAACTAAGTTACATATATTAGAAAAAAAGGTGAAAAGTGGAGCATAAACCTGTGCTCAATTATTTAATTGTATGATCTTAATATTTAAATACAAATGAAACAATTAACCCATTTTTTTATACTCTTTAAAGTCACAAGTCATAGTTTATTCCTGTTCTGTCACGTACATTTCTGGCAAGATGATTTGAGTTCTGATTTAGAAACACTGGCAACTTATTTTAAAATAGTATATTTGTTCCTCTCTAGTGAGATGTGTGAGACACAGAAATAGAACATTGTGTGATGGAACAGATGCTGTAGCAATGGTGAGTTTATATGAGGATGCTGATGACAGATGCCACCTTAGAACATTAGCCAATAGAAAAGTATGGGTATTACTGTTTACTGTTACTGAAAATGAGCTGGGCTATGGACAACCCTGAATGCACAATCTCACGATAAATATCCAAATTTAACTTAAAAGGAAATAAAAACAAATTTATTTTAAGGTAGGTATGGTGAACCACCTCAATGTTTTTTCCTTATAGAAGTGCTTTATTCTCTATGGCAAGAAGAGACAAACTAAAATAAAATTTACTTGGAACAGAATTCATCTGAAGATAGTTAAGTAATTTTGAAGATTAAACCAAACACAAATTGTTCAGTACAGAAGGTATTTGTTGTAATAGTGATAAACATATTGACTAGAATTTTTTTTTCTTCTTTGGGCAGCTAACCAATATGAATGGTTGAAATCTTATTAAAATTAATTGGAGCTTATCATTCTAGAAAAATCCAATTATTTTGTAATTGCAGAATTAATGCCTTATTCTACATTACTAAAAATAAATGTGCAATTCACTTAAAATATTTTTACTTGGATAGCTTTAATATAGTTGTATTTATCATAGGAGACTTTTGATCTGCAAATGTAAAATAAACTGAAAATCAGTATATTTTGGTCATTTTACAATCCTGTCAGCATTCAATTTAACCAGGGTTTCTATCATTGATTATTTCAACAGCAGAGGTAACTCAAATGAACAACTTATATTTGCTTTGCTCCAGTATGTCAAGTTTGAGGGACCCTAAACACACACTCAGAGACAAGAACTTGGGTATGTGTAATGTATATGAAAGGTGATCTCAGGAAGTGCAAGTAAGAAAGTGTGAGGCAGGGAAGAGAAGCTAGCATTAATATTATTGCTGTTTTAGAGTTCAGGCTTAGTCCTCTAAGGACCCTCTGGGAAACTGGATCAGGATTTAAATCATCCTTCCAGAAAAAGGGAGATCTTGCTTGCACTGATTCTCTGAAGACCCTAGTCCTCATTGTCTGAGGGTTAACTGAGGAACACTAACTCCCTAAAACTTACAAGTTGTCTCTAACTGTATCCAAGCAAGTTTTCAGGTACCAACAAAATCTTCAACAATACTGTATTATATTCTTAAAATTTACTAAGAGAGTAGATCTTATGTTTAGTGGATATGTCTATGGCCTTGATAGTGGTGATGGTTTCATGGGTGTACCCTTATCCCCAAACTTAAGAAATTGTATACATTGAATATGTACAACCTTTTACACATCAATCATACCTTAGTCAAGTGGTTAAAAAAGTCCTCAAAAGACAAAATAAAAGGATTTAAATGAAAAGCTGAGGGTGGGCTGGAAACCGTCAGCTAAAATTGCTGGGGAAGTCAGTGGGTGAGAGTATATGGGAGGGGGCAGCAATAGCATCGCTATAGAGACTTTTGTCTTTTTGTGCATCAAGGTCAATGGACGTGTGTGTGTGTGTGTGTGTGTGTGTGTGTGTGTGTGTGTTATCTGTGTGTTTGTGTGTATTATAATTTTGCTTTAATAGAAACAATTGTCAAAATCTTAAAAATCAATGCTAGTAAAGTTTCCAGAAATTAGTAATTTCAACACAAATGTTAGCATATGACAATAACTCTTGATAGGCTAATTTTGCTACTATTAACATTTTCCTCTTACTGCAGAAGTATAATGCTTATACAGGAAAAACTCTTAAAAATAGGGATAGCGGAAATGTCATTACTGAATACAGAGGTGATTTTCTTTTTATTTGTTTTTGTCCTAGTGTTCCCTAAATTTTCCTCTCTAAAAATTGGCATAAATACTTTCCTCTTCATAAGAGGAACAGGATTAAATTCACATTAACTTAATTGCCTTGTAGTTTCAGAAACTAGATTTCCATCTACCAATATAGAATTTCGAATATATTCTAAATAGTTTCCTATGTTTACCTTGAGACAGTTAATTTCTTTTCCTCTTTCTTTCTTTCTCCCTTTCTTTCTTTCTTTTTTCAGTTATGTCAGGGGTCAAGGGAAAAAAAAGAGAAAAAATAACTTGCTACATTTCTTTGGAGCAAAAAAGAATCACTATAGCTTGAACTGTGTCCAGATCTGCTTTCCACCATCTCTAAAATACTTGCAGTCTAAGCTCATATAAATGCCATTGAGTGAAGGGAAAAGGTCAGGGGAAAGCTTGTGGCTGCCCCTTTGTTCAACTTCCAGTCATGCTAATCTGTGTACAGGCCTATCCCTTGAGGCTCAAACTCTTCCTTGAAAATCTCGGCTTCGGTTTCATTCACTTTTAGTGAAAGAATATTTTCTGAAACTCTAGGATATATTGAAGGTCAAAGGCAAAGCTAAACAGGTAATGCCACTGGGTCTTTCCAATAACAGATACAAATTTACTATGGATTTGTAGTGGATTTTTCTCACATCAGTTTTTTTTTCTTTTAATATCAATAATATAAAGAACAAAGTTACTATACTCTTTCTATGCTCCTCACAATCAGTAGGATAAGCATTATCTCTAAATAATACTAAAGCTTCCAACAGAATGATCAAAGCTTGTCGAATTTTGAAAAATTATCAGTGGTTTCTAAAAACACATTAAAAGTATGAGTTTCTGGGATAGATGTCATGTGTATGTCCAAATGATCCCTTTCCTATTGTTGCCAGTCCATATGGAGTGTTACATTATTTTTAGAACACGTCTGTGTCCAAAGCATATAAGCAAGGGATTGGAAAAGACCCAATATAACACCAGCCAATTAATCTGCAACTTGAAATTAAATCTTGAAGAGCTAGGCATTCTACTTAAAACAAATAGCAGCTAAAGGAAATAGTGTCAGCCAATTCTGAGGGTCAAAGTTACAGACTTGAAGAACAGGGGTGCCAGGTGGCTCAGTTGGTTAAGTATCTGACTTCGACTTAGGTCATGATCTCTCGATTTGTGAATTTGAAGCCCGCATCGGGCTCTGTGCTGAAAGCTCAGAGTTTTGAGCCTGCTTCAGATTCTGTGTCTCCCTGTCTCTCCCTGACGCTTTCCTGTTCACGCTCTGTCTCTCTCTCTCTCTCTCAAAAAATTACTAAACATTAAAAAAATTAAAGAGTAAATACAAAATTATCCAGAATGTAGGTGTAAAAAGGATAAAATTAGAGAATAATTGGAATAGTCAGGATGCATTAAGTGGTACTTGGACTATAGGCAAGAATCTTCTCACTTGCTTTCTTCAGTTACTGGACATGCTAATGTATCACCTTAGTTTAAGACTGCAGGAGAATGGAGATGGAAAATTTCAGAGGTTCCAAATAATTCATGAAAGAATATAGGGATTTTAGGTGTTTGACACCATTTTGAAACCCAATGCATGAATTGAAAGAAAGATTTTACTTGTACTTGGAGAGTCTCTATATCAGGGATACTGTACTGTTTCTACTTTTCTGTAAGCTTACATTGGCCTTCTTAAAAGCACATCTCTTAAAACTATTGACTGAAGATGAAGTCTGAATGGGATATTGTGACTAAATTTATGATTATTTAACATTCTAGGACCCAGTGTTCTTCCTTGGAGAATAGGGTTCAGCCAAATATTTTTCTGCAGTGCAATGACATTTTTCCTCTCATGGAAGAACACTGTCTCTGTCCATAGCTTTCACTGTAAAATTATTTTTAAGGTCTAACAGAGGAACCATAAGATTGCAAACAGGCCCATCAATAAAGACCATCTGTGAATTAAAATTTGAACCTATGGCCACTATAGTTCCTACAGAGTCTAGTTTAAATATAATATATCATGCTTCTTAATAAATATTAAACTCATCATTGATGGGTAGGCAAATAGGAAGTTTAATGAATCCATAAAAAACACAACTAATCAAAACCAAAAAAAAAAAAAAAAAAACTAATGAACTTAAACGTGGACACAAATTTCAGTGAGAAAAAACAAACTCAATGGGGAAGTCAAATGTGTGAATCATGACACTCTAAATATATACAAATAAAATGAAAATTTAGCACATCTTCTGAATTTCACCATAATAGTCAATTTGGCTAGGCAATGGTGCTCAGACATTGGGTCAAACACCACTAGATGTTTCTGGGAAGGTATTCTTCAAAAATATGAATAACATTTAAATTAGTAGGTTCTGAGTAAAGCAGATTACATTCCACAATGTTGATGGGCCTGATCCAATCAGCTGAAGGCCTTAAGAAAAAAAGATGAGGTCCTCTGGGGAAGAAGAAATTCTGTCTCTAGATTCCCTTTGGACAGGAGACTACAACATCAGCTCTTCCCTGGGTCTCTGGCTTACTGGCCTGACCTGCAGATTTTAGATTTGCCACTCACCACAATTTCCTGAGACAACTGCTCAAAATCTCTCTCTCTCTCTCTTTCTACACACATGCACTGTCTCTCTCTCTCTCTCTCTCTCTCTCACAAACACACACACACACACACACACACACACTCACACACACACACACACACACATTTTCTAGTGGGTCTGTTTCTTTGGAGAATCCTGACTAATATGGTCATTATTTTTTTAATATTTATTTATTTTTGACAGAGAGAGTGGGGGAGGGGCAGATAGCGAGGGAGACATAGAATCTGAAGCAGGCTTCAGGCTCTGAGCTGTCAGCACAGAGCCTGATGTGGGGCTTGAACTCACAAATAGATTGTGACCTGAGCTGAAGTCAGACACTTAACCAAATGAGCCACCTAGGTACCCCATGTGGTTGCTATTTTGAGTCATAACAGTAAAATAAAGGTGACCAGAACTTCAGAGAGACACTGTGGTGGGTAGGAATTTAATTCCTCAGTTTAAATTCTGTTCACCTTTTACTAATTATGTATTTGCGAGCAGCTTAGCCTTTCAGAGTATGAATTTCTTGGTCTGTAAAATGAGATCATAGGTAAGACGTGGCAAACAAATGCTTCAAGAGACATAGCATGTTTTGAGGATTGACTGGAAAAATAATTCATGAGAATTCCTTAGAACAGTGATTTCATACAGTAAGTGCTTACATGGTATTCCTTTTCTCTATAATATAGAACAATCATAAGTACTCTCTATTGTTAAAATTATTGATTTTAGCATATTTCATGAGATCAAACCATGTCAGAATTGTAAAGATGCTCTTACATTATCAATCACAATAGAAATTGATGTAAGCAGTAAAGGGATATGCTATTTTGATGGTAACAGATTGAATAAAAAATCTATGAATTTATTGTATATATATATTGTGTCTATATATTTTATTTATGTAAAATATATATTATATATATATATATGTTTACAGAGTAATGAGAAGTAATAAATGATAGAGTTTAAAAATCACCATTTTTATAACACTCCATGTTACAATCCATTTGACTATATATAATCAGTGGATGCTAAAATCATTACATGAAACTGATCGAGAGCAAGATATAAGCAAAGTGCTTGTTATTACTCCACTTATTCATTGTAAATTTTAAAAATACACCTTCTAAAGTGATCAAATTCAGGATTATTCTTAGAATTTCATCCTTATACCATCATATTCCTGGTGGAGTACAATATAAAGTACCTAACGATACCTAAGAAATATGAATCCTCAAAATGTTTAATCTGAATCTATTCCAGCCCCAATGCCTAATGTTCACTTATAAGAAATATAGCACATAAAAGAACCAGAGTAATATTTCCATGAGGAAACAATCACACATATCCAGAATGAAGGATATTCTCCAAAATAACTGGACTAAAACAATCAATGTCTAAAAAAATATGAGTACATTATTCCATATTGAGACAAGATTATAAAGGAATAAAGGGATACATATGTATCTTACCAAATAGAAAAGCTGTGGGGCATCTGGGTGGCTCAGTCAGTTAAGCATCCGACTTTGGCTCAGGTCATGATCTCATGTTTCGTGAGTTCGAGCCCCGTGTCGGGCTCTGTGCTGACAGCTCAGAGCCTGGAGCCTACTTCGGATTCTGTCTTCCTCTCTCTCTGCTCCTTCCCTGCTCATGCTCTGTCTCTCTCTCTCCTTCAAAAAATAATTTTAAAAAAATTAAAAAGAAACAAATAGAAAAGATGTGTATTATTAATAATAGAACCTCTTAAAAATTATGATCAGAGAATTGGCATAATTAATTGGGCTTTTTCAGAAATGTCACTCATTCAACAATATGGAAACATGATAGGTTTTGTCATAGTGGTACTGTGAGAGGAGAGGAGGGCTTAAAATATGTAAGTTAGGAAAAATTAAAATGTGGGATCTTAGACTTGGTGCTTGATTAAATGTAATTTGTGAAGAAATAGTGAGCCAAACATCCTAGAATCTGCCTTGAATGGGGGCCTTTGTATTAAAATTGCATGTGTGCGATCTAGGTAGAGATGCCTCTTTAGAGAAAGGATTTGGGCATCAACTGCTTATAAACAGTGACTACAATTTCAGGAGGAGATGAAATCTCCTAGGAGAGTATAGTTAGAAGATAGCTGAAAATTGAACTATGTAGCACATTGTATTAGTTTATTACTACTATGGCAAATTATCACAAAATTAGTTGCTTAAAACAGCATAAGTTTATTATTCTCTTATAGGTCTGGAGGTCAGAAGTCTGAAGCAAGCTTGATAGGGTTAAAATCAAATTGTCTGCAGAGTTGCTTCCTTCTGAAGGTTTCAAGGAAGAATTTGTTTCTTGCTTCTTTCAGTTTCTAGAAGCTGTCTACTTCCTTGGCTTGTGACTGGATCACTCCAATCTCTGCTTCCTTCATGGCATTGCCATTCTCTCTGTCTCTTCTTCTGTAGTCAAATATGCCTTCATCTCCTTATATGAACACTTGTGATTGTATTTGGTGCACCTAGATAATCCAAGATGATCCCTGCATCTTTCAGGTTCTGAGCCTTAATTGTATCTGCAAAGTTCCTCTTACCATGCAAGGAAATATATTCTCAGGCTCTGGGGATCCATGCATTGATACCTTGGGGGACCATCATTCTGCCTACAGCCCAAATCAACACACAAACTCATGGACTAAGAGAAGTTTTTATGAAAACTGATAGAGACAGAGATACAGAGAAAAAGAAAGGTGAAAAATAAAGAAATGGAGACACTGCTGCCATGTTAACCAAAGATGGTAACTTCATAAAAGAGTACTTTCCACACAACTGCAAACAGACCATGCACTTCTGCTTCCTGATAATACTAATCATGTCTCTTTGCAAAATTCTTAGCATACATGAATTTAAACAGAGGTTTCTCTCAGTTTCACTAGCATTTTTAATCGGAATTGTTAGGCTGACCTTATCTTCTCCTGCTCAAATTCAGCTTTGGAGATGGGCATATATTCCTGAGATGCAGATCTTGGAACATGTTCCAAATTTTATTAGACCACTGAAGTATAGGGATTTGGCATTCCAATTAGACCACATGCACCCACATATGTTGATGTGGATAGCATTTTATTTAATCATTTTACTAATGATTTTTGGATGGCCAGTAAGTGCCAAGTATACCAGAGGCGCAGTGTTCACTCTCATTAAGAAGTTTACATTCTATAGGATTTGACCAAGACACACACACACACTCTTGCTCTCTCTCACACTCATGTAATCAATTCTAAGACGCTACTGATTGTAAGATACAGCATTATTTTATATAATGCCACAAAATTAAAAATTTTACTATCAAATTGTACCATAACATTAAAACATCATTCCATTTATATTAGGTGCATTTGTAATTCCAGAGATATTATATTTTGGGAATTTAATGTGTCCTCATTAATAAAATGTAGTGGTTCAATCTATTGCATATTGCTGTTTAAACACAGAGGGGTGCTCAAATTAATTGAAGTAAGGAGATTAGTAAGGTTGGACTGGATAGGAGATTGTCTACTCAAAGGGAAAGAAGTTATCAGGATATGACCGAAACAGATTGCTTTGGTTTGTCTGCTTTGTCCTCTTGGCTATCACTTGACAGAGATATCAGACGAAAGAGAAGAAAGAATGCAAAATTTAGTTTCAGTCTTGATTTAGATCTAATCTCCAGAATTTACGCTTGAAGAATAAGGGAGATATAGAAATATACAACTGGGGAAATCAGGACACTGAAGAGTCAATATTACTTTTTCATATTTGGCCTGGTTAGATTCACTGGGCTCTGATTGGCTCTCACATGGTTTAAGTCTGCTAGACAATATTGCTCGAGCACTGGCTTGCTGGATAATTAAGTGGAGTATAAAATTTAAGGAAAACAATCAACAAATTCATGGAAGCATGAAAGATACTGCCTTTCTTTGGGGAGTTTTAAATATTTTGTTATTGTTGACACATATAAGTAAAACCTTGGATTGAGAGTAACTTGTTCTGCAAGTGTTCTGCAAGATGAGCAAACATTTCTAATAAATCTTAACTTGAAAAACAAGTGATGTCTTGCAATACAAGTAGTACATGATGCCAAACATCACATGATCACAACTGAGCCAATGGTTCTCTCTCTCACACACTGAGGGATTATGAGTGATCGTCTCCCATGCTCGGATGCTCAGTCTCAGGCCTCAGTGTTAGGCAGAAATCAGTGATTTTTCAGAATGTTGGATTTGCAAATGGAATTGTTTCTCTATATAATCGCTACTAAAATACATTTGTTTCGAAAAATACATTTTTTTTTCTAAAAGCTTTACAAAGTGTGCATGAAGCTTCAGAGATACTTCTTGAGGTATACTTGATCACCCTGGGGGTAGTTCATGAAAACAGAGCGTGTTTTTTCTAACAAAAATCAAGATAAAATGTGATCCACATTTCAAAGGAACTCTTACTTGTTCTACCTAAGCACTGTTGATAGTAAAGATGGTCTGGTTTCAGTCATGGAGAGAACATCCCCATTACCTGCTTCATCCATACAGCACTTTATTATTTGTCAGGCGTGTGAGGATACTCAATATTAATGATGATACTGATTGTGGCAAGAGCATACTGATGACTTAAAGCCTTTGAAATGTCATATATACTCATGCCTACGTGAAATCGATAGGTATGTAAGTTCAAAATATAAAATCACATTTTTTCAAATAAGATATAAAATAAAATAAAATAAATAAAATTTCAAGTAAAATGAAAGCTAAGCAGCTTCACTGTGGTCAGTGCTGTTGATCATATGGAAAACACCCTATTAATTTATTTCCAACTTATTTTAGTAATTAACAATTTCAGAATATAATATAACAATTTGATTGTGTAGTGTAGAGGTGGAGCTGGGAAATAAACTCAGTCTCATTGGTTTCCAACACCTAAGCTTTTCAACTGTGACTTCTCAGGTGCAAATTCCAAAATTTTCAGTTTCAAATCTGTGCAGGCAAAAAGAGCAGAAAAAAAAAATCCGACTACAGAGGGTAATAAGTGAAATAAGGTTATTTCTTTTAAAGGATTTAGAAATATAACGTGGATGATTACTTAGGTTTTTTTTAATAATTTTTTTAAAGTTTATTTATGTATCTTGAGAGAGATAGCATGAGCAGGAGAGGAACAGATAAAAAGAGAGAGAGAGAATCCCAAGCAGACTCTGCACTGTCAGCACAGAGCCCAATGCGGGGCTCGAACTCACCAACTGTGAGATCATGACCTGAGCTGAAATTGAGTCAGACACATAACCGACTGAGCCACACAGGTGTCCCTGTCTAATTAGTCTTGATGGTCTCTGTTTCAAAGAGAACTTAAAGAGATAGAAGTGGTGCTGGTGAAAAAGAGTATCTCTCTTGTTGGTCTCACTACCATTATCATCATTGTGCCTCTGAGTAGCTATCAGGAAACACTACACAGGGAACAATAAGGAAATAATTTAATGTTTTATGTCAGGTAAGCTACTCAGGGAGATATGCTGGAACAACAGAACAACATTGGACAGAGAAAAAAAATGTTTAGATTGGTAGTAAAAAATGCAAATCCACTTGTCAGAAAGATAATGTCTATAGTTAACAACTGTTCAAATAGAAGCCTTACAGCAAAGCTCAGCAAACTTTTCTGTAAAGAGACAGACAGTAAATATTTCTGGTCCATATGGTCTGCATTGCAACTACTCAAGTCTACCATCCTAGCATGAAAATAACAACAGACCATATGTGAATGAATGGGTGTGGCTGTGTTCCAAAAACTTTATTTACAGAAGCAAGGGGAGAGTCATATTTGGATCTCACACCTTAGCTTACCAATTTCTGTTTTAAATGATTAGGTTGAATGTGAGCTGTATTCAAAATAGAAGTGAGAGCCAGGAAGGTGAGCAAACCATTGCATTAGTTGGTCAAACTACCTAGGTAGTAGTGGTATTCAGAATCAGACAGAACAACACATCTTAATTCTCAGTGAGCTATCTGCTTTGTCCAGGCAGGTTTTATGAATCCTGGTTGAAAAGGACAGTCTGAAACATACGGCCAGCCTCTAATCCCACTGGGGATAAAATCATCCAAACAAAAAGTCCATGTCAAGGATAAATAATGAAGACAGTGAGCTTACCTGAATGTATTCAACACAGTGGCCCACAGCAACAAGAGAGGTGCACTATGCTAATTGCTGCTAAATTTATTTCAGATCCCATGTCCTGCTACCACCATATACTAATCAAACATGCTTGCCCAGGGATGAGTCCAAGAACTACATAGAACTGAGCCACTGTAATTTCTATAAAGACAGCACATCATTATTTGCTGTTGTATCCTGAGAATACATACAACAGTGCCTGGTACATGATAGGCATTTAATGACTATTTGTTGAGTGCCTAGCACCTGACAGCTATTAAAAATAGTTCCAGTAGAAGTTAGTAAATTAATATCACAGCTTTCTTAGTATTTGCCCCCCCCTTATAATATCATATGTAAAATTCTGCTGATAGACAATCAACGTCCTTTGTCACTTTAATTCCAAAACATGTTACATTTCATATATTTACATATTTAATTCTTTTTTTTTTATTTTTTTTTATTTTTTATTTTTTAATATATGAAATTTACTGTCAAATTGGTTTCCATACAACACCCAGTGCTCATCCCAAAAGGTGCCCTCCTCAATACCCATCACCCACCCTGCCCTCCCTCCCACCCCCCATCAACCCTCAATTTGTTCTCAGTTTTTAACAGTCTCTTATGCTTTGGCTCTCTCCCACTCTAACCTCTTTTTTTTTTTCCTTCCCCTCCCCCATGGGTTTCTGTTATGTTTCTCAGGATCCACATAAGAGTGAAACCATATGGTATCTGTCTTTCTCTGTATGGCTTATTTCACTTAGCATCACACTCTCCAGTTCCATCCATGTTGCTACAAAAGGCCATATTTCATTTTTTCTCATTGCCACGTAGTATTCCATTGTGTATATAAACCACAATTTCTTTATCCATTCATCAGTTGATGGACATTTAGGCTCTTTCCATAATTTGGCTATTGTTGAGAGTGCCGCTATAAACATTGGGGTACAGGTGCCCCTATGCATCAGTACTCCTGTATCCCTTGGATAAATTCCTAGCAGTGCTATTGCTGGGTCATAGGGTAGGTCTATTTTTAATTTTCTGAAGAACCTCCACACTGCTTTCCAGAGCGGCTGCACCAATTTGCATTCCCACCAACAGTGCAAGAGGGTTCCTGTTTCTCCACATCCTCTCCAGCATCTATAGTCTCCTGATTTCTTCATTTTGGCCACTCTGACTGGCGTGAGGTGGTATCTGAGTGTGGTTTTGATTTGTATTTCCCTGATAAGGAGCGACGTTGAACATCTTTTCATGTGCCTGTTGGCCATCCGGATGTCTTCTTTAGAGAAGTGTCTATTCATGTTTTCTGCCCATTTCTTCACTGGGTTATTTGTTTTTCGGGTGTGGAGTTTGATGAGCTCTTTATAGATTTTGGATACTAGCCCTTTGTCCGATGTGTCATTTGCAAATATCTTTTCCCATTCCGTTGGTTGCCTTTTAGTTTTGTTGGTTGTTTCCTTTGCTGTGCAGAAGCTTTTTATCTTCATAAGGTCCCAGTAATTCACTTTTGCTTTTAATTCCCTTGCCTTTGGGGATGTGCCGAGTAAGAGATTGCTACGGCTGAGGTCAGAGAGGTCTTTTCCTGCTTTCTCCTCTAAGGTTTTGATGGTTTCCTGTCTCACATTCAGGTCCTTTATCCATTTTGAGTTTATTTTTGTGAATGGTGTGAGAAAGTGGTCTAGTTTCAACCTTCTGCATGTTGCTGTCCAGTTCTCCCAGCACCATTTGTTAAAGAGACTGTCTTTTTTCCATTGGATGTTCTTTCCTGCTTTGTCAAAGATGAGTTGGCCATACGTTTGTGGGTCTAGTTCTGGGGTTTCTATTCTATTCCATTGGTCTATGTGTCTGTTTTTATGCCAATACCATGCTGACTTGATGATGACAGCTTTGTAGTAGAGGCTAAAGTCTGGGATTGTGATGCCTCCTGCTTTGGTCTTCTTCTTCAAAATTACTTTGGCTATTCGGGGCCTTTTGTGGTTCCATATGAATTTTAGGATTGCTTGTTCTAGTTTCGAGAAGAATGCTGGTGCAATTTTGATTGGGATTGCATTGAATGTGTAGATAGCTTTGGGTAGTATTGACATTTTGACAATATTTATTCTTCCAATCCATGAGCAGGGAATGTCTTTCCATTTCTTTATATCTTCTTCAATTACCTGCATAAGCTTTCTATAGTTTTCAGCATACAGATCTTTTACATCTTTGGTTAGATTTATTCCTAGGTATTTTATGCTTCTTGGTGCAATTGTGAATGGGATCAGTTTCTTCATTTGTCTTTCTGTTGCTTCATTGTTAGTGTATAAGAATGCAACTGATTTCTGCACATTGATTTTGTATCCTGCAACTTTGCTGAATTCATGTATCAGTTCTAGCAGACTTTTGGTGGAGTCTATCGGATTTTCCATGTATAATATCATGTCATCTGCAAAAAGCGAAAGCTTGACTTCGTCTTTGCCAATTTTGATGCCTTTGATTTCCTTTTGTTGTCTGATTGCTGATGCTAGAACTTCCAGCACTATATTAAACAACAGCGGTGACAGTGGGCATCCCTGTCGTGTTCCTGATCTCAGGGAAAAAGCTCTCAGTTTTTCCCCGTTGAGGATGATGTTAGCTGTGGGCTTTTCATAAATGGCCTTTATGATCTTTAAGTATGTTCCTTCTATCCCGACTTTCTCAAGGGTTTTTATTAAGAAAGGGTGCTGGATTTTGTCAAAGGCCTTTTCTGCATCGATTGACAGGATCATATGGTTCTTCTCTTTTTTTTTGTTAATGTGATGTATCACGTTGATCGATTTGTGAATGTTGAACCAGCCCTGCATCCCAGGAATGAATCCCACTTGATCATGGTGAATAATTCTTTTTATATGCTGTTGAATTCGATTTGCTAGTATCTTATTAAGAATTTTTGCATCCATATTCATCAGGGATATTGGCCTGTAGTTCTCTTTTTTTACTGGGTCTCTGTCTGGTTTAGGAATCAAAGTAATACTGGCTTCATAGAATGAGTCTGGAAGTTTTCCTTCCCTTTCTATTTCTTGGAATAGCTTGAGAAGGATAGGTATTATCTCTGCTTTAAATGTCTGGTAGAACTCCCCTGGGAAGCCATCTGGTCCTGGACTCTTATTTGCTGGGAGATTTTTGATAACCGATTCAATTTCTTCGCTGGTTATGGGTCTGTTCAAGCTTTCTATTTCCTCCTGATTGAGTTTTGGAAGAGTGTGGGTGTTTAGAAATTTGTCCATTTCTTCCAGGTTGTCCAATTTGCTGGCATATAATTTTTCATAGTATTCCCTGATAATTGTTTGTATCTCTGAGGGATTGGTTGTAATCATTCCATTTTCATTCATGATTTTATCTATTTGGGTCATCTCCCTTTTCTTTTTGAGAAGCCTGGCTAGAGGTTTGCCAATT
This sequence comes from Panthera uncia, assembly GCF_023721935.1. Taxonomy (NCBI): domain Eukaryota; kingdom Metazoa; phylum Chordata; class Mammalia; order Carnivora; family Felidae; genus Panthera; species Panthera uncia. The sequence goes on from NC_064811.1 coordinate 52,177,286, forward strand.
TTGTTTATTTTTTCAAAAAACCAACTCTTAGTTTTGTTGATCTGCTGTACAGTTTTTTTAGATTCTATATTGTTTATTTCTGCTCTGATCTTTATTATTTCTCTTCTTCTGCTGGGTTTAGGCTGCCTTTGCTGTTCTGCTTCTATTTCCTTTAGGTGTGCTGTTAGATTTTGTATTTGGGATTTTTCTTGTTTCTTGAGATAGGCCTGGATTGCAATGTATTTTCCTCTCAGGACTGCCTTCGCTGCATCCCAAAGCGTTTGGATTGTTGTATTTTCATTTTCGTTTGTTTCCATGTATATTTTAATTTCTTCTCTAATTGCCTGGTTGACCCACTCATTCGTTAGTAGGGTGTTCTTTAACCTCCATGCTTTTGGAGGTTTTCCAGACTTTTTCCTGTGGTTGATTTCAAGCTTCATAGCATTGTGGTCTGAAAGTATGCATGGTATAATTTCAATTCTTGTAAACTTATGAAGGGCTGTTTTGTGACCCAGTATATGATCTATCTTGGAGAATGTTCCATGTGCACTCGAGAAGAAAGTCTATTCTGTTGCTTTGGGATGCAGAGTTCTAAATATATCTGTCAAGTCCATCTGATCCAATGTATCATTCAGGGCCCTTGTTTCTTTATTGACTGTGTGTCTAGATGATCTATCCATTTCTGTAAGTGGGGTGTTAAAGTCCCCTGCAATGACCACATTCTTATCAATAAGGTTGCTTATGTTTATGAGTAATTGTTTTATATATCTGGGGGCTCGGGTATTTGGCGCATAGACATTTATAATAGTTAGCTCTTCCTGGTGGATAGACCCTGTGATTATTATATAATTCCCTTCTTCATCTCTTGTTACAGCCTTTAATTTAAAGTCTAGTTTGTCTGATATAAGTATGGCTACTCCAGCTTTCTTTTGGCTTCCAGGAGCATGATAAATAGTTCTCCATCCCCTCACTCTCAATCTAAAGGTGTCCTCAGATCTAAAATGAGTCTCTTGTAGACAGCAAATAGATGGGTCTTGTTTTTTTATCCATTCTGATACCCTATGTCTTTTAGTTGGCGCATTTAATCCATTTACATTCAGTGTTATTATAGAAAGATATGGGTTTAGAGTCATTGTGATGTCTGTATGTTTTATGCTTATAGTGATGTCTCTGGTACTTTGTCTCACAGGATCCCCCTTAGGATCTCTTGTAGGGCTGGTTTCGTGGTGACAAATTCCTTCAGTTTTTGTTTGTTTGGGAAGACCTTTATCTCTCCTTCTATTCTAAATGACAGACTTGCTGGATAAAGGATTCTCGGCTGCATATTTTTTCTGTTTAGCACACTGTAGATATCGTGCCAAGCCTTTCTGGCCTGCCAAGTTTCAAAGGAGAGATCAGTCACGAGTCTTATAGGTCTCCCTTTATAAGTGAGGGCACGTTTATCCCTTGCTGCTTTCAGAATTCTCTCTTTATCCTTGTATTTTGCCAGTTTCACTATGATATGTCGTGCAGAAGATCGATTCAAGTTACGTCTGAAGGGAGTTCTCTGTGCCTCTTGGATTTCAATGCCTTTTTCCTTCCCCAGTTCAGGGAAGTTCTCAGCTATAATTTGTTCAAGTACCCCTTCAGCACCTTTCCCTCTCTCTTCCTCCTCTGGGATACCAATTATGCGTATATTATTTTTTTTTAGTGTATCACTTAGTTCTCTAATTTTCCCCTCATACTCCTGGATTTTTTTATCTCTCTTTCTTTCAGCTTCCTCTTTCTCCATAACTTTATCTTCTAGTTCACCTATTCTCTCCTCTGCCTCTTCAAGCCGAGCCATCGTGGATTCCATTTTGTTTTGCATTTCGTTTAAAGCGTTTTTCAACTCCTCGTGACTGTTCCTTAGTCCCTCGATCTTTGTGGCAAGAGATTCTCTGCTGTCCTGTATACTGTTTTCAAGCCCAGCGATTAATTTTATGACTATTATTCTAAATTCACTTTCTGTTATATTATTTAAATCCTTTTTGATCAGTTCATTAGCTGTTGTTATTTCCTGGAGATTCTTCTGAGGGGAATTCTTCCGTTTGGTCATTTTGGAGAGTCCCTGGCGTGGTGAGGACCTGCAGGGCACTTCCCCTGTGCTGTGGTGTATAACTGGAGTTAGTGGGCGGGGCCGCAGTCCGACCCGATGTCTGCCCCCAGCCCACTGCTGGGGCCACAGTCAGACTGGTGTGTGCCTTCTCTTCCCCTCTCCTAGGGGTGGGATTCCCTGTGGGGTGGCGTGTCCCGTCTGGGCTACTTGCACACTGCCAGGCTTGTGTTGCTGGGGATCTGGCGTATTAGCTGGGGTGGGTAGGCAAGGTGCACGGGGGCTGGAGGGGCAGGCTTAGCTCGCTTCTCCTTAGGTGATCCACTCCAGGAGGAGCCCTGTGGCAGCGGGAGGGGGTCAGATCCGCTGCCGGAGGTTTGGCTCCGCAGAAGCACAGAGTTGGGTGTTTGCGCGGAGCGAGCAAGTTCCCTGGCAGGAACCGGTTCCCTTTGGGATTTTGGCTGGGGGATGGGCGGGGGAGATGGCGCTGGCGCCTTTGTTCCCCGCCAAGCTGAGCTCTGCCGTCCGGGGGCTCAGCAGCTCTCCCTCCCTTTGTCCTCCAGACTTCCCGCTTTCCGAGCAGAGCTGTTAACTTATGACCTCCCAGACACTAAGTCGCGCTTGCTGTCGGAACACAGTCCGTCCGGCCCCTCCGCTTTTGCCAGCCAGACTCGGGGGCTCTGCTTGGCCGGCGAGCCGCCCCTCCGCCCCGGCTCCCTCCCGCCAGTCCGTGGAGCGCGCACCGCCTCGCCGCCCTTCCTACCCTCTTCCGTGGGCCTCTAGTCTGCGCTTGACTCCGGAGACTCCCTTCTGCTAATCCTCTGGCGGTTTTCTGGGTTCTTTAGGCAGGTGTAGGTGGAATCTAAGTGATCGGCAGGACGCGTTGTGAGCCCCGCGTCCTCCTACGCCGCCATCTTCCGGAACCTCCCCCTACATATTTAATTCTGAGTCATGACTATAGTAGTAAAAAAATTCCTAGATGATGAAGGATATGGAGAGGTTGGCCTACTGATTAACATTATAGGGTAATGATGAACATTGAAATTTAATTTTTCATCTCCTCTTGTCACTCCCTCTTTAGCCATTTTAGGGTTACCATCCATGAAGTAGCAGATTGATTAAGTTCTACTTTAAATAACCCTTCACTTGGAGTGGAAATCAGTCAGCCTTGTTGAAGGAACTCCTAAGCAGAAAGGGGAAAAAAATGAAATCCCAGGATATTAGGGAGCAATTGAGTATTTAAAGAATCATTCAAAGGAGAACCTCTATATGCACTATCATAAGCAATTTTATCTATATTAAAAAAATGAAGAGCTGAGTCAACTCAGGCAGGAATTGAATATGTCATTTTATAGAGTCTCAATATAACAAAAATGAAACATGCATCACTAATCCACCTTGCCAGCTTATACAGCTTTTGAGAGTGAAAGGCTCTTAGTAATAACATTAATTATTATTAAATATTATTAGCTTAGTGGTGCAGAGAATATAAACACCAATATTTACAGTCTTTTGGTAAAATGTACTTTTATTTTTTAGGACATCCTAAAATTGGCTATCAATTTATAACACAACATATTGTAGAATTGCCATTTAATAATTTTTAGAACTAGCTAGAGTGAGCCATTCCCTCTCAAATGGCATGTGTTCCATTTTCTGTCTTATCCTCATCTTCACCACCTGCTAGTAGTGTTTCAGGCAACAAAACAACAGTGTTCTAAGCAGACAGTACAGCCTCCTCCAAAATGGTAACAATTCAGATGGTTCACAATACGACAAAACCTTCAAGACTATGATAAATGGTTTTTATTTATTTTTTATTTTTTTCTTTTCTTCTTTTAATGTTTAAACTTTGGATTGTAAAGGGTGATTAAAAATTCTCTTGGGGTGTGCATGTGTACATATGGAAGTATAGATTAAAAAACAGAGTTGAATTAAATATATCTTAGTCTATCTTTAATGATACATATGTGTTGAATCAGTTCTCTGCCATCCAGAAGTTAACTATTTTGTTTGGCCTTATTTTATGTGTCTGGCTTTCTAACTATTTTATTCATTTTTTCTGTGAATAAATTGTTCTTTTTTTCCAGGTGGAAAGTGTCTTAGTCTTCTCAGGCTACTCTAACAAAATACCAAAGACTGAGTGACTTATAAACAACAGATATTTCTTTCTCAGTTCTGGAGGGTGAGAAGTCCAACATCAAGGGGCCAGCAGATTCAGTGTCTAGTTGGGGACCCCATCCTGGTTCACGGCCATCCATGTTTACACTGTGTTCTCACCCAGCATAAATGGATTAAGATCCTTCTGGGGCCTCTTTTATAAGGGTACTAGTACCATTCATGAGGGCTTTGCTCTCATTACCTAATCAACTCCAAAAGCCACACCTCCTGATGCCATCACCTTGGGATTAGAATTTCAACATTTGAAATTTGGGGGTGGAGGGCACAAATGCTCGGTTTGTGGCAGAAAGTAATCCCCAGCATTAATTATGCTCTTTTTTCTTTAAATGAAAGTCTTTTATCAATAATAAGAAATTTTGATGATAGATAAATATTTTGGAAGGAGTAAAAGCAACAAATAGTGAACAATGATTCCACTTAACAGTGTATTTTGAATACTGAATTACTGAATAATGATTCCACTTACAATATATTTTGAATACTGAATGGCTTGCCATACTGTTTAAACAGTATATTTAGAATGTATTGTTGGTAGAAAAATGTATTTAGGACTTTCTCAATTATTGATGTCTTGTAGGTATTGTATGTTTTGCATATTAAAGAAAGGAAAAACGTATTAATTTTAAGAAGAGCAAAAAGCAACATTTTAAACAAAATATAAAATAAGAAAATGTTTTTAATTGATCTCTATACTCGTAAGGGAATAAATAAAATTAAGGGACACACAATTTTTAGGAACTAAACAGTTATGAGTCCCCTTTTATCTTCAAGGAAATAAACATGAGTGCAGGTTGGGCTGAATAGGATTTTATTCACTAACAACTTTAGAAATAAAACTGTGTGGGTAGGTTTCATAATTTTATACCAATTCCACTGGAATGAAGTAAAGATTTGAATGAGTTAAGAAAGTAAGAAATTATATTATAGTGCTTTAGTATTTTGAGATGAAAAATAGTCAAAGGATAGATATTAACAAGGCCAACATTGAAATTATTCAAATATTCATTTTTTACACTGACCTACAAAATGCAAGGGGAAATTATAAAGTAGATATCATTTTACATACTAAAAATTCAATTTAATTAAATAAAATTATTTAAGCACCAACATTTGAAAGATAATATGCTAAGTGATGAGTACATAGAAATAAATGACTCAATGCCCAACTTCAAGAATTCACAGTTGATTAGGAAGACAAATCACACCAATTATGACATTACAATGTGATAATGAAATACCAACACCCAACTACTAAAGTATACAAAATTGAAAAAAAAAGAGAGAGAGATAAAGAGAGAGAGAGCACACGCACGCACATGTGAGAGAGACTGAAGAAAACAACATTAGTGAAGATTTAGAGCAACTGGAGCTCTCATAGAGTGCCAAAAGGAACCTAAGATGGTACAGCCCCTTAAGAAAACAGCTTGGTAGTTTCTTAACCTGTTAAATATACAGCTACAATATGATCCAGCCATTCCACTTCCCTGTATCCAAAATAAAATATATGTCCATACAAATAATTCTGAGTAAATGTTCACATCATAATTATTTGTAATAGCCAAAAACTTGAAACAACTCAAATGCCCACAAAAAATTGAATGGTTAAGCAATCTGTGAGATATTTATACAAAAGAATACTTCTCAATAATGAGTTATTGCTGTATAGAACAATGTGGATGAATATTAAAATAATTATATTCAGTGAGAAGCCAGACAAGATGGTAAATTCCATATGAAGACATTCATAAGAAATTTTTTTAATTAACAAAAATTTGTTAATTTATTTTTGAGAGAGAAAGAGACAGAGCATGAGTAGGGAAGACAGAGAGAGGGAGACAGAATCCAAAGCAGGGTCGAGGCTCTAAGCTGTCAGCACAGAGCAATACGTGGGACTCAAACTCATGGGCCATGAGATCATGACCTGAGCCGAAGCTGAATGCTTAACCCACTGAGCCATGAAGGTGCCCATTTAAAAAATAAGAATAATGTTTATTTTTGAGAGGGAGAGAGAGAACATGAGCAGAGGAGGGGCAGAGAAAGGAGACACAGAATCTGAAGCAGAGAGACAGAAAGAGCGGGAGAGAGAGAGAGAGAGAGAGAGAGAGAATGTGAGCAGGGGAGGGGCAGAGAGAGAAGGAGACACAATCTGAAGCAGGCTTTTGCATATGAGCCATCAGCACAGAGCTTGATGCAGGGCTTGAACTCATCAATCGTGAGATCATGACCTGAGCCGAAGTCGGATGCTTAACCAACTGAGCCACCCAGGCGCCCATATAAAAATTTTTTAAAGCACACTAATTTATAGTGTCAGAAAGCAATTCAATGACTACCTATTTGGAGATGGCAACAAATGTGAGGATAGAATTACTAAGAGGTAAAAGAAAACTTACACAAGTGTTGGATGTGTTATCATTTTAATGGTTTAATGAGTTTATATGTTGAAACTTATTACATTGTAGATATTTTTCTCATTTTTAATTGAAGTATAGTTGATAATGTTATATTAGTTTCAAGTGTACAACATAAATGTTTTGAAATTCTATACTTTACCTAATGCTCACCATGATTAGTGTAATTACAAAGTCATTACAATATTGTTGACTATATTTCCTATGCCATACCTTTCATCCCCATGAATTACTCACTTTATAACTGGAATTCGTACCTCTTAGTCCCCTTCACCTATTTTGCCCATGCCACTATCCACCTCCATTCTGGCAATCACTAGTTTGTTCTCTCTATTTATGGGTCTGTTTTGTTTGTTTATTCATTTGTTTTGTTGTTTAGACTCCACATATAAGTGAAATAAAATGGTATTTGCCTTTCTATCTGACTTATTTCACTTAGCATAATACCCTCTAGATCCATCCATGTTGCTTCAAGTGACAAGATTTTATTCTTTTTTATGGCCAAGTAATTTTCCATTGTGTGTATGTGTGTATACATACATTGTATGTGTGTGTTTGTATCTATCACATCTTCTTTATTCATTCATTTATCAATGAACTCTTAAGCTGCTTCCCTATCTTGGTTATTATAAATAATGTTAATGCTGCAATAAACATAATGGTGCACATATCTTTTCAAATTATTGTTTTAATTTTCTTGGGATAAATACCCAGTACTAAAAGTACTGGATCATATGGTATTTATATTTTTGGTATTTATATTTTTAATTTTGGGGGAAAACTATCATACTGTTTTGCATATGTTATGCATATGCATAGCATATATACATTCCCACCAACAATGCACAAGGTTCCCTTTTCTTCACATCCTCCCCAACACTTGTTATTTCTTGTCTTTTTTATAATAGCCACTCTGACTGGTGTGAGGTGGTATCTCATTGTGGTTTTGATTTGCATTTCCCTGGTGATTAGTGATGTTGAGCATCTTTTCATGTGACTGTTGGCTATTTGGATGTTTTCTTTGGTGAAATGTCTGTTCAGGTCCCCTGCCCATTTTTTAATCAGAATATTTGTGTTTTTTTGATGTTGAGTCAATCCCTTATGAGGTGTATTGTATGCAAATACTTCTCCCATTCCATAGGTTGTAGTTTTGTTCTGTTGATGGTTTCCTTCACTGCACAAAAGGTTTTTATTTTGGTGTAGTCCCAACCTACTATTTTGGCTTTTGGCTTTTGTTTCCCTTGCCTGAAGAGATATATCTGGAAAAATGTTGCCAGGGCTGATGTCCAAGAGATTACTGCCTACATATTCCTTTAGAAGTTTTATGGTTTCAGGTCCTACATTTAGCTCTTTAATACATTTTGGGTTTATTTCTGTGTATAATGTAAGAAAGTGGTCCAGTTTCATTCTTTTACATGTAGCTGTCCAGTTTTCCCAAAACCATTTATGAAAGAGACTGTCTTTTTGCCACCGTATATTCTTGCTTTCCTTGTTGTATATTAATGACCATATAAACCTGGGTTTATTTCTGGGATTTCTATTCTGTTCCTTTTATCTATGTGTATATTTTTGTGCCAGTACTATATGGTTTCTATTATCATAGTTTGTAGTATAGCTTAAAATCTGGGATTCTGGAGTAGATTATATATTAACTATACTTCAATAAAGGAGATAAAACAAAAGAAAAGACCAAGAAAATATATTTTTAAATTATTTCAAAGGAATTTGACTGTTAAAAGCAAAAAGTAATTAATTATTAAACACTACCTTGGGGTTTTCAACATAAGTAGACATAAAGTATATGATATAAATTGCACAACAGAAGGTGCAGGAGAACTATACTATTGCAACTTCCCTATATTTCACACTGAGTACTATAATTTTAACCTGTAAATGGTGTGTATTATAATCCCTAGAATAAGAATGTTAGATATAGATATACAGATACATACACACACATGTACACACACACACACACACACACACACACACACAGTGGTGTAATAGTGACTAGAGAAACCAGAAATATGCCCACATGTATATGGATCTTTTCAAAAAATGGTACTGGTTCCACTATACATATATATATATATGGAAAGAAAACAACTATAAACCTTACTTTACACAATACACAGAAACTAATTCAAGAGGGATAATAGCCTTATCTGTAAAAGCTAAAACAATAAAGCATTTAGAATAACAACGACAAGACTATCTTCATGACTTATACCATTAGTCATCAGAGAAATATATATTGAAACCATAACAAGATACTACTAGAAATCTACTAGAGAGGTTAAATGTATAAAGGCTGACAACACTCAAATGTCAATGATTATGTGGACCTACTAGAACCCTTACATTCATTGTTGATGGGAATGTAAATGTTATAATTACTTTGGAAATAAAGGTTTGGAAATTCTTACAAAGTAAATATTTGATCCAGCAATCCTATTTCCAGGTAATAATAATAAAAAAAAAAAACACTGGTCCAGAGAAAGATTTTATACCCAAATATTCACAGCAGTTTCATAACAGCCCAAAACTATAAGTAACCCAAATGCCAATCATCAGGAAAATGGATAAATGATGTGTGGTATATTAATATCATGAGTCAATATTATGCAAAAAAACCGCAAAAAATTATTGATACACACAACATGGATGAAATGTATAGACATTATGGTGAACCAAAGAATCTGCACACATAATAGTACATACATATGATTCAATGTATAAGAAGTCCTAGAACAGGCAAAACTAATTTATAGTGAGAAAAAGTCATGGTTGTCTATGAGTTCAAGGATAACTGACCAGCAAAGAACATGAGAAATATCTGGACTGATGAAAATATTCTATGTTTTTACAGGAAGTGTGGATCATATGTACCCATTTATCAAAATTATGTATTTCATACTATGCATTTCAGTTTATTCAGATGATATCTGAAAAACTGAATAATAGTGTAAAGAGTAGTTGGAGAAAGACTAAATAAGGATATTTGATCACAAATACTGATGCTTTTTGTAGCTCGGTAGTGGATACATGAGGATTAATTATATTATAATTAAAACTCTCCATACTAAAATGTTTAAAAAGATTAAAGTATATGAGTTCCATAATGGAGAGCACATGTGTTTGTATGGGGGGAGGGGAGACAGTGATAATTATTGCAGAAAATCAAGGCTAACGAAAGTACCTTCATGGAGAATAAAACTGGAAAACCTTAAGAAACAAAAGACCATACAAGATTATTAGCTTCTCTTTTTTTTATAATATGCTAATCAGCAGGAGCATCGATGTGTGAGTAAGAAGACAGAGAGATTTATGTATTAGAGAGACTCAGGTTTGTATTTTTGTTCTTCTTTATTAGCTTTGTTACTTTGCGCAGAGCAATTAACCTTTCTGAGCTTCAGTTTATTCAACTCTAAAATGAGATTAATTATCTGTAACTCCAAAGGTGGCGATGAGAATATGGCAACCTTAACATATTGTAAGCATTTACTACATTGCATGAAGTTTAGTACATATTAAAGGAAATTCGTTTTCCTCAGTTTGCAGCCCACCCTTTGCTATCATCCCGGCCCCTTAAAGAAGCTATAGGAAAGTAGGAGTTACATTCTATCGTTTAAATTAATCCACATATACTTCTAGTCTTGGGAAACAAAGGTCAAGATATAAAAGAATAATACGGTGGAAAGAAAATCAGATTTACAGTCAGGCTGGGACTGTCTTAGTTACTACTAGCTGTGCAGCTTTAAGTAAGACTACTGTGAAATGAATATAATAACTAAATCGCGGGATTAAATGAAATACTGTGATAAAATTCCTTGAATAGTGGTGTTTTGTATATATTTGTCACTAAACAAATTGAAGCTACTTTTATTATTAACATCAAATAAGTGCTACTACAAAGGCTTGTTTTGTTGTTCAATTACTTGTAATCTATACAAAGTCTAGATTGGAAATAAAGTTTTATAGACTAACTGGTCTGTGTGAAGACTTTTCAATTGACAAATTGAGTCCTAGAGTTTTGTGAGAACCAAGGACACATACTTGTAATTCTGAATAGGAGCTTTTCCTCACCAATACATAGGGCAAAATATCCTTTATGTCAGTTCTTGAGGCCCTGAATCTGAGGAATTAGAATAAGTTATTTTGCAAGCATAGTGGCCCACATAGTTTAACTAGAGCAAAAGTAGCAAAGCAAAAATTTAAGGAGATTTGTATGATTGAGCGTATTTAGCAAAACTGGAGACTGAGAGTGAAGAAATCTGTCCTGATGCTAAAAGCTGTAACTCTGAAGAGTTGAGTGATGTTATCAAAGCAGCATATAAAGATGGATTTTGGGCCACCTGGGTGGCTCAGTCGGTTAGGCGTCAACTTCAGCTGAGGTCATGATTTCACAGTTTGTGAGTTCGAGCCCCGTGTTGGGCTCTGTGCTGACAGCTCAGAGCCTGGACCCTGCTTCATATTCTGTGTCTCCCTCTCTCTGCCCCTTTCCTTCCCATGCTCTTTTTAAGTCCCTCTCTCTCAAATATAAGTAAACATTAAAAAAAATAATTAAAAAAAAGAAGATGGCTTTTTAGCTATCATTTAGGATTAAGCTGGGAAGAAATTTTTTTTTTAAGTTTATTTATTTTGAGAGAGAGAGGGAGGGAGGGAGGGAGGGAAGGACAGAGAGAGAGAGAGAAGAAGAAAGAGAATCCCAAGCAGGCTCCACGCTATCAGTGCAGAGCCCGACATGGGCTCAATTCCACAAAACATGAGATCATGACCTGAGCCCAAATCGAGAGTCAGAGGCTTAACCAACCGAGCCACCTGGGCACCCCATAAATCTTAAGTTTGTGACAAAAGTATTATTGTAGCACATGTGTCATTTGTTAATACACCTTGCAAGATCTTAGAAAATAAAGTCCATTTTTACCATTTGTAATAAATATACAATAGTACTGGATTTCTGATTCAGCTATAACTTTTTAGGACTGGGCAAAAACTCTAATGTCTGAAATATTTTTGGCCTATCTGTTCTTTTCAAAACCTGAAAAACAAGTACTATAACATAAGGTACAATGATTCAAGTGACCTATATTAAATTTCTTTGAGAATGTCTGTCAGATATCTGGGAGAAGGGACTCCATAAAGTAATGAATAATTTAAAGAATTAAATTATAATTAACAAATATAAGAACACCATAGTTGAGAAACAAAAGACTTACCTGAAGTATCTTGCAAGGTGAAAGAGAATAGCTGGGGGGGGCGGGGGTGGTGCCTGGGTGGCTCAGTCAGTTGAGCATCTGACTTTGACTCAGGTCCCGATTTAAGGTTGTGAGTTCAAGCCCTACATTTGGTTACTGCTGCTGTTACTGCAGAGCTTGCTTCACATCCTCAGATCTTCTGTCCCCCTTTCTCTGCCCCTTCCCTGCTCCTGCTCTCTCTCTCCCAAAAATAAATAAAAATTAAAAAAAGAGAGAATAGCTAGGTTTTTGTGGTCATAAGAACATAAGGCAACATATCTCATATTTAAAGCTCCCCTATAGACAGAAAGAAAGAAAGAAAGAAAGAAAGAAAGAAAGAAAGAAAGAAAGGAAAGAGAGGGAGAACCAGACCAATATTTTCCTGAATATAGACATAAAAGCCCTCAACACAATAAAAGCATATCAAATCTCATGATATATAAAAAAATATTCTCAATCACTACCAAGTGGGATTTATTTTGGGAATTCAAGGTTGATTTTATATTTTAAAACATTTAACGTAATACACTATGTGACTTCTTCAATAGACTCAGGAAAAGCATTTCACAAAATCCAACATCCATTCATAATAATTCAACAAAATAAGAACAGAAAGGAATTTCATCAACATCATGAACTGTATGTAAAACTTATAGCTAATATCATACTCAGTGGTGAAAGAATGATTTTTTTATAAAGACCAGGAAAAAGAGTTACATCTCTGCTCTTAATACTTATTTTCAACACTTACAAGAAGTTCTTAAAATCATTAAATTGTACACTTACATCCAATCTAATCGATGGCATACAAATTTTACCTCAAAAAAAAAAAAAACCTCTCAAATATTTAAGAAGGCAAATCAATCACCTTTATTATTTCACTTTATTTATAATTTCCTGTAGCATTAGAGATATGGAACATAATTTTTTTTCAATATTTGCTATGTTGGATAATGAGATGATTAAAAATGCAGGAACTGAAACTTCACATAAAATTGATAAAACAGAAGTTCAAATTACCTTACTCAGATGTTGAAAATTTAAGCATGCTAATTGCTCATTATTGTAAATATTCATTAATATTCACTCTATTTTTTGGTCAAATTTATCTGGCTCTCCCAATAGCAATAAGCTTATACCAATAAGTCAATATTTTCAAGTCACAAGCTAAATTATATATATATATATATATATACATATATATATATATATATATATATATATATATATATATATATACTTTCATTTAAAATAACATACCATATTAAGGGGGGGAGGAGCACCTGGGTGGCTCTGTTGGTTAAGCGTCTGACTTCGGCTCAGGTCATGATCTCATGGTTTGTGGGTTCAAGCCCCATGTCCTAGCGGACAGCCAGGAGCCTGAAGCCTCCTTCAGATTCTGTGACTCCCTCTCTCTCTGTCCTTCCCCTGCTTACACTCTGCCTCTCTCTCAAAATTAAATAAACATTTTAAAAATTAAAATAAAATAAAATAAATAAAATAAGATAAAATAAAATAAAATACCATATTAAAATGAACTTAAAAAAATACCATATTAAATATTTACATAGGTAACATAAATGTATATTCTGATAAAATTGATTTTAAAATATAGGCATACATTTTAGCATCTTCTATTATAATCATTTATATATAGCTAATATCATATTTATCATATTTTATTAGAATAGTATTTGTACAATATTGTTTAAAAAGGAGGGCATAAAATAATATTACAATCAATAAATGCAAATAAAGCATGTGGACAGTTCAGTGTTCAAAATCCTTGCAAATATAACTATTGCTTAGATACATTAGTATTATTTATTTGCAATATCTAGGCTTTGGGTGGGCAGAAATAATAGGAAAGCATTTTGTTGATGGTAGTGCTTTCTTTTTTCAATTGATAATCTTTCAGTATCAAATCAACAAGGAATACAAACATTTACTTCAAGAAGAGACTTAAAAAAAAAAAGTAGTGACTATAGTAATAAGTGGTATGAAATGATTTGGGACCTTGTTTACCCAAGCTGAAAAAGTCTAACTTGTATCTTTTGCAAATGCCATCTAAGAATATATCTGGTAAATTCACTGATTGCTATTGCAATCTACTTGAGGGCAGGCTATGATTCTTATACTATTTTACACTAACAACTCATATTCTGCCATATTGAGTGATTTCCTGGATATTATTAATGGGATATTATCTGTTCAAAATGTACATTGAAATCATATTTATAATTAAATTGTCAAAAGTATTATGTCATTTAAAAACTATACTTATTTTTAGCAAATCTTTGCAAAAAATTTCTATGAAATACTCAATCTCTGAATATCTTTGTTAATTGTGACTTCTAGTAGACAATATTAGCTCATTAACAAGCAATTCAGAAATGCATCTGTAAGTGGAATACTGAAAAGAAACACACAGATATACATATGCAATGATTTTATGTGTTTATGGTGGTATACTATTAAGTACTGTTGTATTAATAGAGACATATGAAAGTTATGACCTATTCATTAATGAGTATCAACAATTTTGATACTAATCATGACCAAAGAAACAATGTGGAACTTGGACAAAGCAATTTAATTTCTCTGGATCATATGCCACTGATAATAAAATAATTAAAAATTATGTTAGCCACAAGTTTTCAGAATATGACTGAAAGGACACTCTGGATTGTAAAACATTTAAAAATTTTTAATGAAAATAATGATACTGCAATTTTAATAAAGTGAAAATGAAAGACACAGACTATGTTCTCATTCAACAGAGACATATTTAAGTTTGTTCTATTTTAACATAATACTTGATATGGTTAAGTTATATCAAGATATAATGTGAGAATGTAAAATATTAGGATAGAAGCTAAAGAATTACTTTTTTTTATTATTTTACAGAAAATCATAAAGACAAATCCCTCAATTCCCAACAATAAGGGCTCCAAGGAAAGAAAAAGCACCCACTATCCTGCCATAAGCTTAATATTACTTTAAGATTACTTTAAGCATAAGCAAAGATTACTCTTTGATGTAATCTTGCAACACTGGTGGTAGGATTTTAAAGAACTATCTTGGCTTAACTCCTAACCCTAAACCTTAAGTCTTGGTGCCTTGACTGAAAACAATCCTTCTTGTTCTGGGGCACCACTCTTGTCTATGTAATACAGAGAAACTTACTTTGCATATGGAATTGTAATATTAAATAAACACTGGAGGAACTGTGTTTGAACTTCCAGAGGATTCCTCTAGTATTATTTAATTACTTAAACCATTTTGACTTACATTTTCTATATGATTTGAGGAAGAGGTCCAACTTCATTCTATTACCTGTGGCTATACACTGTCAAATCCACTTCATTGATCTACATGGATCTATTCATAAACCATTTCTCTTGATTACTGAACTTTAGAGTAAGATATGACATCAGCACGTGTTAACTCTGCAGCATTTTTTTTTTAACATTGGTTTGGATACTCAAGTTTCCTTTGTATTTCCATATAAAGTTTGGCAACAGCTTGTCAATTTCTGTTAAAAAGCTGGAATATTTAGAAGATTTCATTGAATTGCTAGAATTTTAATCCCACATCCACTAGTCAGTATGACTTGAAGAAAAACATATTCACTTTAGTAAACAATGGGTTCAAACCTAATCAATCATCAACAACTGCCATATAAAGATGTTCTATACAATCAAATGGTAACCACAAATCAACAACCAATAAGAGATGTGCAAAAAATAAGAGTCTAAATATATCAAGAAAGAAAGCCAATTAACTGTGAGAGAAGAGAGCAAGAGAAGAAAGGAACACAGAAAAACTACAAAAACAGCCATAAAACAAGTAACAAAATTAAAATAACTACAAACCTATCAATAATTACTTTGAATGTAAACAGACTAAACATTCCTATCAAAATAACAGAGAGACTGAATGGATAAAAAAAGCAAGACCCACCTATATGCTGCCAATAACAGACTACTTTCAGACCTGTAAACATATGCAGATTCAGTGTAATGAATAGAAAAGCATTTACCACGCAAATGGATGTGAAAAGAAAGCTGAGGTAGTAATACTTATGTTGAACAAAACAGACTTTAAAACAAGGACTGTAACAAGAGACCAAGAAGGACACCATACAACCATCAAGGGAACCATCTAACAAGATATAACAATTGTAAATAGTTATGAGCCCAACATGAAGGCACCCAAATAGATAAAGCAATTACTAATAAACATAAAGAAAGTAATCGATGGTAAGACAATAATACTAGAGATGGTTAACACCACATTTCCATCAATGGACAAATCATCCAAACAGAAAATGAACAAGAAAACAGTGGCTTTGAATGACACATTGAACCAGATGGATCTAACAGATATATTCAGAACATTCTATCTGAAAACAGCAGAATACACATTCTTTTCAAATGCACATGGAACAATCTCCAGAATAGATTACATATTAGGCCACGAGACAAATCTCAACAAATTCAAAAAGATCAAAGTCATACCATGCATCTTTTGTGACCAATGATAACTAGAAATCAACTACAAGAAAAAAATCTGAAAAGAGCACAAATACCAGGAAGTTAAATAACATGCTACTGAACAACAAATGGATCAACTAAGAAATCAAAGAGGAAATCAAAAAATACATGGAGACAAATGAAAATGAAAACACAAGGGTCCCAAATATTTGGGATGCAGCAAAAGTAGTTCTAAGAGGGAAGTTTATACCCATTCAAGCCTTATCTCAAGAAGCAAAAAACAAAACAAAACCAAATCAAATAAACAACTTAACCTTACACCTAAAGGAGCTTAAAAAAGAAGATAAGCAAACCCAAAACCAGTAAAAGGAAGGATATAATAAAAGAGCAGAGCAGAAATAAATGAAATAGAAACAAAAACATCCCCAACACCAACAAAAACACAATAGAACAGATCAATGAAACCAAAAAGATCAACAAAACTTATAAGACAGAGACAGAGAGAAAAAGGGAGAGACAAAGAGAGATAAAAAACAAACAAAACAACTTACAAAAACAAAACAAAACAAAACAAAACAAAAACAGAAATGAAACAGGACAAATAACCAACACCACAGAAATACAAAAGATTATAAGAAAATATTGTGAAAAATTATATGCCAACAAGTTGTACAACCTGGAAGAAATGGATAAACTCCTAGAAACGTATAACCTACCAAAACTGAATCAAGAAGAAACAGAAAATTTGAATAGACCGATTACCAGCAATGAAATTGAATCAGTAATCAAAAAACTCCCAAAAAACAGAAGTACAGGATCAGACAGTGTGTAGCTGAATTCCACCAAACAGTTAAAGAGTTAATACCTATTCTTCTTAAACTTTTCCAAAAAATAAAGGAGGAGGGAAATCTTCCGTTGTATGGGGACACCATTACCCTGATACCAAAACCAGATAAAGACACTAAAATATCTCTGACGAACATGGATGCAAAAACCTTCAACAAAATATTAGCAAACCAAATCCAACAATACTTTAAAAAAAAACATTCACCAGGATTAAGTGGGATTTATTCCCGGGATGCAAGGGTGGTTCAATATTTGCAAATCAAAGATAGGAGAAATGATGAAAACCATATGACCTTTTCAATAGATACAGAACAAGCATTTGATTTGACAAAGTACAATATCCATTCATGATAAAAACACTTAACAAAGCAGGTTTAGAGGAAACATATATCAACATAATAAAGGCCAAATATGAAAGACCCGCAGCTAGCATCATTATACTCCATTGTGAAAAACTGAGTGCTATGTCCATTCTCACCCTTCTATTCAACGTAGTACTGGAAGTCCTAGCCACAGAAATCAGACAAGAGAAAGGTTTAAAAGTTATCCAGATTGGTAAGGAAGAAGTAAAATTTTCACTATTTGCAGATGACATGATACAATATACAGAAACTCTAAAGATTCCACCTAAAAACTACTATAACTGATAAATGAATTCAGTAAGGTCACAGTATATAAAATTGAAGTATAGAGATCCATTGCATTCCTGGGGCGCCTGGGTGGCTCAGTCGGTTGAGTGTCCGACATCAGTTCAGGTCATGATCTCGCGGTCCGTGGGTTCAAGCCCCACGTGGGGCTCTGTGCTGACAGCTCAGAGCCTGGAGCCTGCTTCAGATTCTGTGTCTCCCTTGTTCTCTGCCCCTCCTCCGCTCATGCTCTCTCTCTCTCTCTCTCTCTCTCTCTCTCTGTCAAAAATAAATAAACATTAAAAAAATTTAGAAATCCATTGCATTCCTTTACACTATTGGTGAAGTAGCAGAAAGAGAAATTAAGAAAATACTCTTATTTACAATTGTACCAAAAAAATAACAAAATATCCAGGAATAAACTTAGCCAGTGAGGTGAAAAACCTGTATTCCAAAAGCTATAAAACACTGATGAAAGAAATTTAAGATGACACAAACAAATGAAATGACATTCCATGATCATGATTTGGAAGAGCAAATATTGTTAAAATGTCCATACTACCCAAGGCAATCTACAGCTTTAATGCAATCCTTATCAAAATACCAACAGCATTTTTCACAAAACTAGAATAAAGATTCCTAAAATTTGTATGGAACCACAAAAGACCCCAAACAGACAAAGCAATCTTGAAGAAGAAAAACAACACTGGAGGTATAATAATCCCAGATTTTGACTTATACTACAAAGGTGTAGTAATGAAAACAGTATGGTACTGGCACAATGTGTCTATAGACACATAGATCAATAGAACAGAGTAGAGAAGCAAGAAATAAACCACGATGATACGGTCAATTAATCTTCAATAAAGGAAGCAAGAAAAAAATTGAAAAAAGACATTCTCTTCAAAAAATGGTGTTGAGAAAACTGGACAGCTACATGCAAATGAATAAAACTGGACCACTCTCTTACACCATACACAAAAATAAACTTAAAATGGATTAAGGACCTAAATGTGAGATCTGAAATCATAAAAGTCCTAGAAGACAGCACAGGCTGTAATTTCTCTAACATTGGCCATAGCAACATTTCTCTAGATATGTCTCTTGAGGCAAAGGAAACAAAAGCAAAAATAAACTACTTGAACTACATCAAAATAAAAAGCTCTACACAGCAAAGGAAAGAACTATCAAAACTAAAAGGCACCCTACTGAATAGAAGATATTTGCAAACAATGTATCAAACAAAGGGTTAGTATCCAAAATATATAAAGAACTTACACAACTTAACACACAAAAGAACAATTAAAAATGGGCCTAAGATATGAATAGAAATTTCTCTAACAAAGACATACAGATGGCCAATAGACACAAGAAAAGATGCTCAAAATCACATCCTCATGAGAGAAATGCAAACCAAAACCACAATGAGATATCACAACACACATGTCAGAATGGTTAAAGTCAAAACCACCAGAAACAACAAGTTGTTGACAAGGATGTGGAGAAAGGGGACCCCTCTTGAACTGTTGGTGAGAATGCAAACTGGTGCAGCCACTGTAGAAACAATAATGGAGGTTTCTCAAAAAATTAAACATAGAACTACCATATGATCCAGTAATTCCATGTACTGGGTATTTACCCAAAGAACATGAAAGGGCCAGTTCAAAGGGATATATGCACCTCTATACTTAATGTAGCATTATTTACAATAGCCAAATTATGGAAACAGCCCATGTGTCCATTGATAGATAAATGGATAAAGAAAAATATATATAGTATATATGGTATATGCCATACACACACACACACACACACACAATAGAATATTAATCAACCTTAAAAAGAATTAAATCTTGCCATTGGCGACAACATGGATGAATCTAAACAGTATAATCTCAAGTAAAATAGGTCAGTCCGAGAAAAGCAAATAGCATAAGATTTCACTTATATGTGGAGTTTAAGGATCAAAACAAATGAAAAAAGGAAAAAAAAGAGACAAACCAAAACACAGACTCTTAACTACAGAGAACAAACTGACAGCTACCATAGGTGAGGTGAGTGGAGTAATGGGTGAAATAGCTGAAGGGGATTAAAGAGTACACTTGATGAACACTGAGTAAAGTACAGAATTGTTGAATCACTACATTGTACACCTGAAACTAATATAACAGTGTATATTAACTGTATTGGATTTTAAAAATCTATTCATAAAAAAAGAAAAACATTTCCATTTCTTTGGATCTCAGTTTTTCCAACAGTGTCTTCTATAGCCGTACAATTTATGACTCCAAGTTGGTTTGTACTAAAGGAATTACAAAGGATTCCTGGTTTTTAATCCATGAAAAGTCAGGCTATAAAATCTGGTTTCCTCCAGAATGTGAAGGTTTGGAATACAGATACAATTCTGTGGTAGACATTTTTGGGTTGTTTGTGCATTCATAATGAAGATGCCCTCTCAGGAAACTCACCCCCTTTGATGGCATTGCATGCATAGGACCCTAGCGACTGCACTAGTAAATGACACAAATTCTATTCTATTCTATTGCCTGACCAAGAATAATTGGATCCAGTGTATGAACCTGGACCAAATAAGAACAATCAGATTTTCTTCTTGTGTACTTACTGGGTCTGATAAAACTTTGTGCAAATGCACCCATAACATGGGAATCTAGAATCCTGGATCATCATTTATTACTGTGTAGGCTGGAGAGCAGAGGATAGGGAGAGGAGAAGGGAGAGGAGAGGTGCAGGAAAGGAGAAAGAGAAATTCATCTTATAAACCACAAAGAATATAACATTTTGGAAATCTACATTTTCTATCCAGAAGGTGAGGTCAAAAGTTGAGGGTTGCAGTTGCCAGTCTACTTATTAAATTCATTTTCTTTCTTTCTCTCTCTCTCTGTCTCTCTCTTTCTCTCTCTTTTTGCTTGTTTGTTTGTTTTGCTCTGTAATAGATTTGTGAGGGTGCAGAAAGATATAATTTGGTTGAAAAGACCAATAGCATGTATGCCGCAAATTTTAGGAAATCACTGACATCATGCTTTTTAGCCAATGATGTACATATAGTAATTTTTAACTTAAAGTAGACAGTTCTTTCAATATGAGTAATTCAAACGTGTTTAATAAGATGACAACAACAATAAATCCTTAATATGTGTTATGTTCTATTGCAAGGACATTACAAATAATGTAATTATTCTAAGGACATTTCAAATTTATGTAATCCTTGTAACAATCCTGTGAGATAGGCGCCATCACCTGTCTCCACTTTTCAGATGAAGAAACTGAGCCACAGTGGTTAACTAACTTGCTCAAGGCCACCCAGAATTAAGCTGTTATTTTCACAAAGACTATCTGATTCCCGAGTCTGTGAGTGTAACCATTATTCCATACCTAATCACAAATGAAAGGAGAGATCTCTCAACAACTTCTCATCCCTACCCCAATGTCTATAGTCTTCACAGGAACTATACAGTATTGATCATCCCTTTTGCTTTCTTTGTCTGCCACTTTCCCCAATTTACTAGCTCATTCTTAATGGCATTTAGATGTGTTAAGGTTTCCCAAATCTTACAAATATATAAATGCCTCTATTTCACTTACTCTTATCACTAAGCAACTTTCGCATTTTCTTTATTCTCTTTAAAGCTGAACTTGTTAAGAGAATTGACTATACTTATTAACCTTACCCCTTTAATTTATTCCCCAAACACATTCCAATCCACAAATGTAGCTGCAACTTCTTCAAAAGATTTTACTTCTAAGTTCATTATTGCCCTTTGTCACTGAACATGATAGGATTCTTAAAAATCCTTTTTATCTTGACATTTCAGTAGTTTTTAACACAGTAAAGGCTTTTATTCTCTTGGCTAAACTGGTTTCCTTGTCTACTTCTTAACAACTACTTTTCTGCCACCTTTGCTGGCTTATCACTCTAAAATGAGCTTGTAAATTGTAGAGTTATGTTCATTTTTGGCATTACATTTGTTAAACTTAATTGCCATTTTAAAATATTTTTTAAATGACACTGGTTTGGCAGTAAAACAAAATGGATATTGTGAATGCAGAAATGCCTGTGAATAGCAATGTGGCATGAGTTTGATAGTGCAGCAAGTGTAAGTCAATGGAGAACTCACTGCATTTCCACATTTACTTGCAAAGTAACAATGAATTTCTTTATGATGTCTGAAAAAGAAGGATACTAACAATAGATGAAGATGAGTTATATTTTGTTACTGAATTCTGTTCACAGAAATTGCCTTTCACATGCTAAGCTGGAAATTACTGGCACCCAGATTGTAGAATGGAGTTCAGTGACTTGGAAGAAAATTTTGGAAGCAAAAATAGAGTGCATTGTAAGAAATCTTAGAGCATTAACATTCCTGATAACATAGAAAATGATAGTGTGTGTGTGTGTGTGTGTGTGTGTGTGTGTGTGTGTGTGATGACATCAATACCACCCAGGGGAGCTTGACTGTGAATAGAAAACATTTTTAGGAAAACATTATCCAGTTGATTTCTCTTCTATTTACTTTCTATGTATGACCAAGAGTAGTTATATGATAAAATCTGTCTAACTAAATCTTTAAAAAGTATAACATATAAAAAATTTAAGTGATAAAAAAGCACTGCATTGCCGTTTACTAGTTTTTTTTTCCTAGTAATATAAAATAGCACATTTTATAACTGATGGCATTTCCAATTTGATGAAATACAGTATCATACCATTTATAATGTGTGATTATTTGATTTACTCTCCATCTTCTCCTCTAGATTATAGACTCCATGAAGATATGGACTCTATTGTTTACCATTCTATCCCAGAGTCTCCAACAATGCTTGACACATAAAATGGGTGAACTTCTTCTCATTCAAAAATATAAAAAAGAATGGGTTTCATTGTTGGTGTTCTGAGATTTCTATTGATCAGAGGCCTCTGACTTTGGCACAGTATTCTGTTTTTGCTATGGTTATCTGTGAACATTTCAAGTTCTGTGTACAGTGACATCAGAAGGGACTTCCTAATTTAAGAAGTGTTGAGTTCTTGAAGCTCATCTTCCTGGGTTTAAATCACATCATCAGTCAATTCTTCTGACATTATTTACTCTCACAATCCCTTAAGCACTTCTAAATTTACATAGAACTCTCTGCATTGTTCAGTTAGGTTTCGCAATGTTTTTGGCTTTCTTGAGATATTCAAAGTGTTTTCCCTCCTGCCTCTAGAGAACCATCAATTCCATTCCGTTGGAGTATTTATATCCCTATTAATTCTGTTCAACCCACTTGATCTTTTTGACAGAATTCTGTCCTCTTTTCATATATATTTTTTTTCTTTCCAATATGTCAGCAGCACAAATAATGGAGACAATAAAATTACATCTGACTGGATTCTGGATAGCCACCATAAGATGGTTTTGTCTGGCTCTATAATTAAAACCTTGTGATCATACTAATGACACATTACATAGCACACACTTGTTAAGGTTAAAATCAGAAGTTGTGACCACCACATGGATAAAAATTAGTTAAATTCCAAATATTACAAAATCATCCTATAGAAGCCAGCAACATTACACTAACTCCACCTTTACCTTGTCTCCCTAAGTTTCAGCAGCCTGTGAGCAGATAAGACATTATACTGGCAGCCCACCCCCCAGAGCAGATGGAAGAATGTTAGTGCTCAACAAAGGCCCCTGTGTGGTATTTTACAGAGTGTTTCACATTTTCTTGCAAACAAGTCTGCTCCCACCAACTGCCACCACCATGCTGCTGTCTCCCTCTGGGCATTGGCACTCATCTAGTCATCTTTACATTATCCACTCGGGCCTCTATGAAATGTACTGCTGCTTTACTGGGCACCACAATCTCCTGCCACGAGCTATGGTCACTCTGCCAAATGCCTCTGCTTATGCACAAAAGTGTGAGTGCCAAACGAACAAGGTTGTTTGTGAAACAGCACTGTGCAATCCTCTGAGTTACACTGTGGCAGGCTGGAGAGAATGTCCTGCTATAAATATTTTAGTCAAATGGCTTTTGCCCTTTTGACTTATTATTCATGTCTTCATGGAGTTCTAGGGATGGAAGAGACGCTGGAAGGATTAAGATTCCAGAATCACTAACTCCTTAATGAAAAAGCTGGCTCCAGAGGTGCCTGGGTGGCTCAGTCGGTTAAGCCTTCGACTTCAGCTCAGATCATGATCTCGTGATTTAAGGGTTCTAGCCCCTTGTCAGGCTCTGTGCTGACAGCTCGGAGCCTGGAGCCTGAAGCCTGGAGCCTGGAGCCTGGAGCCTGGAGCCTGCTTCGGATTCTGTGTCTCCCTCTCTCTCTGCCCCTCCCCCCTCATGCTCTGTCTCTCTCTCTCTCTCCTTCAAAAATAAATAAACATCAAAAAAAGATTTTTAAAAAAGCTGGCTCCATGTAAGTGGGTATAATAACTCCCTATGGCTGGCTCCTTTTTTTGCTAAGGATGGGGTGTCCTAGAAGGCTCCTCAGCCACTTCTCTTAGGTCTGCCCCAACTGTTCCTAGAATATCTTTACTGCCTAGACTCAAGTTTGACACCTGCTTAGAACGTACAATTACAACATGGAAAATGCACAATGCTAGCTGACTGGGTGATACAAAAAGTATGTTTATGTCTTCTTTTTGTGGCTTATATTCTAATTGGACAAAATTATCTTACAACCAATTTTGAAGGAATTTTAAAATGTCAACTTTGTACAGCATTCATGTTTTTCTTTTTACCAGGAAATGTGGTTTTTCTTTGACCTGATGCTGGTTGTAGCCTTGAAATTCCTTTAGTTAAAAGTGCTTGTTGTAGTTAATAGTATCATTCCCATAGTGATTAAGACTGACACAGGCTGCTGTTTGGGGCACACTTTTGTCTGCAGATGTTCCCAAGTTCCAATTAGCAATAATCGCGCCTGGGATAAACCTCATTGTCTACGATACTGCCACTGCGCAAAGCTGAGATGTTTCCAAGTTCCAATGACAGTTCTGGTACAGATTCTTAATGCGGCTTAGACTAGTGTCCCTTCTCATCCTGAGATCTACCTATAAAACTGGGTTAAGGGGCTTCTGAGAATTATTTACACTTCATTGAGGGTTTAGAAGGAGTAAGGAAGAACGAACGCATTCAATGATACTATCCCTTTGTTCCGTGATATTGTAGTTTTTTGGAGCTAAGACAAACACAGCCAAGTTTAACTAGGAGAAACATCCCTTCCCTATTTACCTATAATGCTTTTCATACTTCTGTGCTAAACAAATTCACGTAGCTAGGCACACTCAGACATCTAGCAGCCAGAAGGGAAATAATCCCTGCCTTTTATATGGAAAGAGACTCTTTGTCATCCTTTCCAGATAAATCATTCCTACTAAGTGAACAATTTGTCTCTTTAGAACAATGTATTATTTTTTTCTACTATTACTTACCATGAAAGATTATTAGAGGCAATATTTGTCCTGTGAGAAATAATACCATAATGAGAGCTTTTGATATATTAAAGATATTTAATTCATTTTTTTTTTCACAAGAGTGATCCAGAATAAATAATAGTGGGGCACCTGGATGGCTCAGTCATTTAAACATCTGACTCTTGATTTCAGCTCAGGTCATGATTTCACTGTAGTGAGATGGAGCCCCCCGCATGGGGCTTCCCACTCACAGCCTGTACCTGCTTGGAATTCTCTCTCCCTGTCTCTCTCTGCCCATCCTGTGCTTTCTCTCTTCAGTCAATTCAAATTCTTATTTTCTGATTTCTTTCACTGTCACTTTCTAACAAATAGCTGCTGAGATTCTTTAAAATAATTTCTAAATGCTTTAACATGACAAAAGAGAATGAAAAAAGTATAAGTAAAATGTTTATCGATCTAAGTCCATATAAGGCATTAATTCTATTTCTTTTTTAACATGTTGCACACGTTAAAAACATGTTGCACTGTTTTTACAGTGTCAGCACAGAAACTGATTTAGGGAAGAAGCGATGGACTTAATTGTAAAGACCCCTAGGCAGTCAAACATTTCTCTTCCTTACATTTGGGCTTTCCTGGTGTTTTCTTTAAGAGTCTACTCTTTCTTTTTGGTGCTTTCTTATATTTGAAAGGTCTTCAACCACTTCTTTATCAGCAAATATCTCTCTATAGATATTTCTAGTCACCACTCCCATGCCGCCAAATACATACACAGTCATGTAGCCCATATTTTCATTTCATAAAAGTAATTATCACACGCAGAGTGTCTACTATGTGCCAGATGTTACATAACAGCTTTATGAAACTGAGTTCTTTCAACCAAGTTGCTAGGTTGGTATTATGAACAAACATGCCAAACACAATCCACACTCAGGGACTTTACCTCAGTTATCATGCTGCCTTTTATCCCTCATTATATTTTCATGGCTTGTTCTTTCACTTCATTTTGGTCAGAATCCTTCTGACCACACTGTTTAAATTAATTCCTTTCCCCACGTCCCAACACTCTATTTTTACCCAGTTATATATCCTATATTCTAAAACATCACTCTCTGGGGGCGCCTGGGTGGCTTGGTCGGTTAAGCGTCCGACTTCGGCTCAGGTCACGATCTCGCGGTCGGTGGGTTCGAGCCCCGCGTCGGGCTCTGTGCTGACGGCTCAGAGCCTGGAGCCTGTTTCAGATTCTGTGTCTCCCTCTCTCTGTGGCCCTCCCCCGTTCATGCTCTGTCTCTCTCTGTCTCAAAAATAAATAAACGTTAAAAAAAAAAATTAAAACATCACTCTCTGACACTATATATATACATAATATATAAAAAGCACTGTATATGTATATATACCTATACACATATATATTTATCCACTCTCCTGCTCCAATAATATAAGCTTTATAATGGCAGGTGTTTAAACTGTTTTGGTCTCCACTGTTTTTTACAGCATCAGACCAGGATCTGGTACATAGTAAATTTCAATAAGTTGTGTTGAGTGATCAAAAAAATGACCAGTCCCCTAAATATAGCTCAAAGAAGTTATCCCAGGTTACAGAAAAATTACTGTTGTTTATTAATGTGCTTTTCTTCATAAAGAAATAAATGGATTTGGGGCGCCTGGGTGGCTCAGGCTCAGTCGGTTAAGCAGCCGACTTCGGCTCAGGTCATGATCTCGGGTCCGTGAGTTCGAGCCCCGCGTCGGGCTCTGTGCTGACAGCTCAGAGCCTGGAGCCTGTTTCAGATTCTGTGTCTCCCTCTCTCTGACCCTCCCCTGTTCATGCTCTGTCTCTCTCTGTCTCAAAAATAAATAAAAACGTTAAAAAAATAAAAAATAAATAAAAAAAAGAAATAAATGGATTTAAATTGGGCCTTCTGTGTATAAAAATCTGTTACTTCACAGTGTTGGATGTGATAGTCCATTAATTTTCATCACAAAGTAATTGTATACACAAAAACAATAATGATCATAGGAAGAAAAATAGCGAAGATATTTGAGCAATTTTTTTGGACCAGGCATTAGATTAAATGATCTCTCTCTCTCTCTGTCTCTGTCTCTCATTCTTTGTGTCTCTTTATTCCTCTCTTAATATTTCTTCCAATTGAATGTACTCAGAATTCCTATGTATACTGTTACATAGAGGAAAAAACTAAGGGCAAAAGTGAAGTTTCTCCAAGTCTATAGCTATAAACTGGTAATAGTGATTAAAAGATAACAACCTGACCCAAGAGTCTGAGCTATGACACTAATACAAGGCAATGACTCATTTTGTCCAGTTTTGAAGTGGTTCCCTGTTTTATATAAGCAAATCTATTCTGTTTATATCTTGTAAAAGAAACTCTTTAATTTTATAGTTATATGATGTGGTGAGAGAGAGAGGGAGAGAGAGAATTTGATAGATTTTCTCTAAGTTAAACAACACTCATCACAGGCCAAATTATTTCTTTAAAGAATTACTTATTTATTTTCTTTGAAGAAGATATATATTGGTCTTTTAGATTAAATGACCCATAAAACCCAAGTAATAGCTGCCCCTTATTAAAATCAAGTCTAGTAATTCAACTCCCTTGAATTGGGGCTAAAATTAATTGTGCTTATTTCAAAATTTCAGTTTTCCAGTATAACAATTTCTCAGAAATTTTTCAATTTCTCTGAAATTATTCTGATTAAAAGGAAGTTTTGAATTATTTCATTTTATTTTACTTTATTTTACTCTTTTATTATTTTATTTCACTTTTACTTTACTATTTTATTTTATTTTATTTTATTTTATTTTATTTTATTTTTCTCCTCACAGGAAGCAGGCAACTTGCTAGCAGTTCAGAAACCTGGGGTGGGGGAGTCCTCATTTGGTGTCTAAAATTTTCCTACCTTTTTTAAATGGAATGTTCCCACTTTTAAGGAACAAAGAGATTAGGGGTTTGAGATTCTGAGATTCTGAGTTCTTCTATAGACTCCAAATTTGTTTTAGGTTCTTTCCAGAATCAATGTTACATTCCAGTGAGTTCTTAGGGCCCATGCAATTAGAATCTACACTATTCATATTGCAGTAGACCATATCTAAGTCTCTCTTTTCCATTCTACACATAAAGGAGGTAGGTGTCAATGCAGGTGAGTGATTTGTCCATGGTCACACATCTAGCTAATGTTAATGTATTTGATTTTAATTTTCCATCTATATGGCAAAGGATCCAATTACTCTGGATATCTCTGGATAGATGTATTTCCCATAAAGAATTTCAGCGAAGCTCTTATTGTCTGTTGCAAACCTGTCTATATACTGATGCATTTTCTATAGGCAAGCATAAAATACCTTAATGATGTATATGGTTTCTTTACATTATGACAGATGTTCTATGATGAGTCAAACTATAGAAATGTCATTCTTTTGGGAGGGGCTGATTATGAACAGTGTGATTTCTTCCTAATATCTTGTATTATTATTCTGTTATAGGGTGAATGTAAGAGAAGGTTTATTTTTGGATATTGTTTTGCACATAGATTAACATTTAAAGCTGTTTTTATAATTAATATATTTAGAATGTACCTTCTCTTTTAGGAATTTTAGTTTTCCTCAATATGAGCTTATCATTTTGTTATCATAGAGAAGAAGGTAATAGCTTTCTTGGTAAATAAATATTTACAGGAGGGCTTAAGAGAACAAAACCATTATACCTGAAAAATAACTTAGAAGTTATTGAAGTATATTTGTATACTTTATTTGTATTTGTATACTTTATACCTTTATTGAAGTATATTTGTACTATTTTCTCTACTTGCATGAAAAACACGTTTAAAATACTGGAGAAATTGGACTTTTATTCTAAACTTAATTGTTTAACTATTATTTCATTGATAAAATTTACAATATAAACCAATGGTTCTTATGGCTTCTTTGGTTTCATGGTATTAATTTCTTTTGTATTAAGTTCAAATGAGTTTTACTTGCTAACCTATCAAGTTAGTTAAGAATATATACAGTTTTAGTATCTATAATGTGTAAGACACGGAAAAAGAAAATTAGAAAAGATGATTCTTTCTGTACAAAGGTTTATGTTATGAGGAAAATAAACACATACAAAGAGGAGGCCTAAGCCAATATGGTCAACTGAGATGAGATAGGTTCACCCTCACACAATCATAATCTTAAACTTCAGCTGGTTATAGGTGCTATTTGTAAACAAATACTACTTTCATGGGATTGCCACCCTGTTTTAAAACAAAAGGGGGTGGGGGATGCCTGGATGGCTCAGTCAGTTAAGCATCCGACTTCAGCTCAGGTCATGATCTCACATTCCATGAGTTCCAGCCCAGCTTCAGGCTCTGTGTTGACAGCTCAGAGCTTGGAGCCTGCTTTGGATTCTGTGTCTCCCTCTCTCTCTGCCCCTCCCCTGCTCATGCTCTGTCTCTCTCACTCTTAAAAATAAATACACATAATTTTTTTTTAAATGAAGGAAGAAAGGAAGGAGGAATGAAAGAAAGAAGGAAAGAAGGAAGGGAGAAAAAAGAAAGAAGAAAGAAGAAAAAGGAAAGGAAAGAAAAAAGGAAAGGGAAAGCAAAGGAAAGAGAAAAGGAAAGAAAAAGAAGAAAGAAAACGGAAAAAGTCTGGCCTTAGTGAGATTCCAGCAGAATCAAACATAGAACTATCCTTACAAAGTGCCTATATAACCCAAGGTCTGTAGTTCTCCAATTAAATCAATAACCACTGAGGATGAGTTCATTATTAAAACATACAAAACAATAGACGAGAAAATCACCATGACAAAAAGAGTTGATAGACAACAAAATAGGGAAGAGACTTTAGAAAATGGCCCATTAAAATAAAAAAAGAATCAGTTAAACAAAAACAAGGTGGTCAGAAAAAAAAAAAAGCAAATTTGAAGAAAAAAATCAAACTGAAACTCTAGAAATGAAAAACATAGTCATAAAAAAAATGGACGGATAAAATAGTGAACTACTTTACAGACTTAGAACGCATAAGATTTCCTCAGGAAAATTACCAGAATATAACATAGAAAGATAAGGGCTCTATTAAGACAAGGTCCAAGTCGCATTAACAATTTTTTCATGTTTATTTATTTTGAGAAAGAGAGACACACACAGAGTGTGATCAGGGGAAGGGCAGAGGGAGAGGGAGAGAGAGAATCCCAAGCAGGCTCTGTGTGGTCAGCATGGAGCCTGTTGCCACGCAGGATCCCAGGATCCATGAGATCATGACCTGAGCTGAAATCAAAAGGCACTAAACCAACTGAGCCACCCAGGCACCCCTCTCCACCCAACGTGCATTTTTATAGGAGTTCCAGAAAGAGAGAATGAATGGAGAAGATGCACAATTGAAAAACACAATGGCCTAAATCATTTTATAATAGAGAAAATAAATGGACTCTCAGATTGAAAAATCACCTCTAATCCTAATCGGGGGCGGGGGGGGGAACCCAAACACATGTCCGAATATAGTAGTAAATTTTCAGAATATCAAAGTGAAATATAATTTTTTTAATAATAAGGAGGAAACACAGAGTCCAAAAAAATGGAAAGTCCCTGACTGGCTGCAGGCTTATCATGAACAACAGAGGCCAGAAGTGTCTAAAGATATAGAGTCAAGCCAAAATTCTATAATAAAAGAAGTCTTTACTGAAAGAGTGCATTTTCATACTTATAAAAACTAATAGAATGTATTACTCTCAGATCTTCTCTGAATACACCACTAAAGGGTGTCTATCAGCAAGAAGAAAATAAAAGTTAAAAAGAAAGATTGGTACACAAAAGCAAGGGTAAATAAGTAAAATATTTTGCAAACCTAATTTTAACTATGATTTTTAGTACCAGTATAATGATTATAATATTTTAGAACAAAATAAGTAGCTCTAAATTAATAATCAATGATGCCCTGGAGAATACAAGAATATTTGCAATATTGTCTCTGTTCAGGAGAAGAACAGAAATATTAGCTAATTTTCATTATTACTCAGTTAAGTATACATGCTAAGATCTTTATATTTAATCAAATAAATAAAATAGAAGGCATGTAAGTTTGAAACCAATGGAGGACACACACACACACACACACACACACACACACACAGAAAAGAAATAGATTTAATCAAATAAAAGGTAAGAACTCTGAAAATTAATGCAAATGAAAATTTTGGTAAGTAGAAGCTACAAAGTAAAATTAAATAAAAGTCTATCCTAAATAGCAATTGATATAAATGGATTAATATAATTCTTTGTATTAGAACTTACATTGATAAAAGGGATGTTATATATTCTATAAATCCCTGTATCCTATAGAAGGATAGAATTTGCCTGGGTCATATTTGAGATGTGTATGTGAAATGGATATTCTAGTCAGTGTAAAATAATTTTGGAGTATCCTATATTGGCAAAATGCAAAACCTATATATTGTATTGTGAGACAGGTAATAAGTACATCAGTGTATTTGGAGCAAAACTGTATGTGATGGAGATATAAACAGGATTTCCTTTCTGTAAGAATTTGCATTAGAAGACTATAATCAGTGGTGGCAGTAAGCTGGAACCTGTAGCAAAGTCGACCTAAGTTTGTATACTGAATAAATGTGGAAACTTATATAATTTCTAAAATGATCTAATCTATATATAGTCCATTCATATGGAAAATGAGGAACTTATATATATTTCACAGATATAATTTGAGTATTAAGTTAAATAATTTTTGTTCAGAGCTTAGTTTACTTTCTGGCAATTGTTAGATCATAAAAAATGTTAACACTCATTATTTTTATAATGTAGTTTCTTCTATAACATAGTGTTGAAACTCTCCATGCATTTTCCCATGGAGAGGATGGGAATGGTAGTTTCTGATGGTAGATGGAAAGGCTGGATGAGAATGAGATCAATAGATTTGTGTGTTAGGAAGTATCGAACTAGTTAATTTGATAATTTGTCTGCATTGGATTGAATCACTAGACTGAGTGCTCCACAAAGGAACCTTGTTCACTCTTGTGTCCTCAATTCACTATAATGCCATCATATAGTAAAGGATTAATGAATATTTTTTATTACTAAAAAGTACATAAAAGAAGTCAAAAGAGAGTATTCCCTCTAAGATGCAATAGCTGCCCTCAAAATTTGTTTAATATTAAAAGTACAGCATTTTGATAGTTAATAAATCCATCTAAATGTTACTCCAAAGAATTCACCTGTGATAAGCACTAAATACATTTATTCAGGTATTGGAAAACCACAAATTGTTTCTAAGATTGCTATATAAAATGGAAAATCCTATATAATGTTAATATATAACTATTCAGTCTCCCAGACCTCTTATTTTGGAGGCAGTGGAAATAAATATGTGCTGTTAGAGCAGTGCTCTTTAACACAAACCTCTGGGTTTCTAGGAAGTGTGTGGCCATGGATATTGCAAAGGGAACAACTGTCTAGATCTTCAACTTTTATCTGTGCTTTTTCCTGAAATTAATCTACTCCTGGTCCTCAGTTTCCTTCCCAAACTCTCCTTTCACAATAACTCATTTCCCATTTTATTATAAAAAGGATATCTTTCATCTATCAATGAGACATTGCCACAGAAGGGGAAAAAAGAAACTAAAAAATCTCTAAAGAAGCAAACATAGAGACAAATGCAAAAGCTTGAGCCATCGAGGAGAGCCTTGCAATAACAATGCGTCTGTAAGTATATTAAAGTAAGTACATCATGATGATCTACGGCCAAAATTTTGGTATGGTTATGAATGTGTGCATTATGTATGTATGTATGCATGCATGCATCTACCTTTATCATCTATAATTTTCTAGCTATCTTGATATTCAGAAATGAGAGAGTATAATAAATAAGTATATTAATATATTTACTTGAAATAAGAAAGTAACATTTATTTTTTTTTAAATGTTTACTTATTTTTGAGAGAGAGAAAGAGACAGACCAGGAGTGGAAGAGGGGCAGAGAGAGAGGGAGACACAGAATCCAAAGCAGGCTCCAGGCTCTGAGCTGTCAACACAAAGCCCAACATGGGGCTTGAACCCATAAACTGTGAGATCATGACCTGAGCCAAAGTCGGACACTCAGCTGACTGAGCCACCCAAGTGCCCCAATGGAAGAGTGACTTTTCTGACAGAAATTGTCTGACTTGGCTGATTATTTTAATGACAAGGCTTGCTTTCTCATTAAGTCAAACTGTGCATGTTTTCAGATACTGGATGACCTAGACTGGTAACTCAAAATACTTTCACAAGGGGAGCCTGAGTGGCTCAGTAGGTTAGGCATCTGACTTTGGCTCAGAGTATGATCTTGCAGTCCATGAGTTCGAGCCCTGTGTCAGGCCTTGTGTTGACAGCTCAGAGCCTGGAGCCTGCTTTGGATTCTGTGTCTCCCTCTCTCTCTGCCTCTCCCCCTGCTCTCTCTCTCTCTCTTTCTTTCTCAAAAATAAACATTAAGAAATTAAAAAAATATTTTCACAAAATATACATAAACTATATTTGTAGTAACAGTATACTAAAAGCCAGAAATACATCCTTTGTACTTATGAAGCGAATACATTTTAAATGTACCACTCAGAGTTTGGTCAGGAAAACAGAAACCACTCCATATATTTTAAGCAGGAATGAAATTAAAGAGCAAATTAGGTGCTTGCAAACCATTAAAAGGGATGGATGATGTAAAGGTCAGGAACACCTTCACCAGGTTTAAGATTCACTTGTAGCTTTCAGAGAGTTAAGAAATTGCAAGAATCATAGGAAATCACAGCAGTGATTATAGTTTTCTACAGTATTAAGGATGCTGGTTTGCTGGGAAATGTCTTGGGCTTACTGAAAAACCTATGGCTACTGCAGCCCAAATCTCTGCATTAGAAACAGTAATATGACCTCTGCCCTCTTAGGCTCTCTCAGTCTTGTGCAAATGGATCTCACTGGCAGAAGGCTGGTTCCTCAGGATTCTGCTGCCAAGAACTTTAAAACAAAATGTAATTCCAAAGCTTCCAGCCTCTCCAATGGAGCAGAGAGAATAAGAGGGGGCAGAGGCAGAAATGGTACTCATTTGCTAACAGGCAATGTGGCACAACTGTTAAATTTTGAAATGTGAGTCATGTACTTCTTTTCCAAAAACCCTTTAAAGATTAAACAAACAAGAACGTTGAAGGCTAGTATTCTAGAGTGTCTTAATCAGCCTGGGCTGTGATAACGAAATACGATAGACTGGGTGGCTTAAACAACAGACATTTATTTCTCTCCAGTTTTGGAGGCTGGGAAGTCCAAGGTCAAGGTGCAGGCAGATTTCAATTCCTACTGAGAACCCTCCTCCTGGCTTGTAGCTGGCCACCTTCTCACTGTGTGCTCACATAGAGGAGCAACAGAGAACGGTCTGGTCTTTCTTATAAGGGCACTAAGCCCATCATGAGGGTCTTACTCTCAAGGCCTCCTCTAAACCCAATTACCTCCCAAAGACTCCACCTTCAAATACTATCACATTGGGAGGTAGGGCTTCAACATGTGAATTTTGGAGGGTCACAAATGTTCAGTCCATAACATAAGAGTATTCTCTAATTTTTTTTTTTGTAATGTTTATTTATTTTTGAGGCGGGGAGGTGGGGAGTGGCAGAGAGAGAGGGAGACACAGAATCTGAAGCAGGCCCCAGGCTCTGAGCTGCCAGTACAGAGCCTGACAAGGGGCTCAGACTCATGGCTGTGAGATAATGACCTGAGCCAAAGCTGCACACTTAACCAACTGAGCCACCCAGGCACCCCAGAGTATTCTCTACTTTCATTATCTACCACACTTCTGGTTTCTGCTATGTCCTCCCAAACATTATTTCAAGTTGACCATTTCCCCTATATTTTAATATCTGGCTCCCTGACATGACCTCCTGCTAAGTCCTTTAGTATCTAAAATGTTGTCTCAAATTCACACCTACCAAAATTATGTGCATGACCCTGAGCATTTTGAGTTGCTATTGCATGTCAAGGCACAGTTTCTTATTGTTTATGTCCAGGGATTTCTGCATGGAGTTACCAATACATGATATCATACTTTCTGATGTATATATATAATTTTAATTTGAATGTTATTTTTTAAAGTAACATGTTAAAATGGACTTTTCTGGTGTATAGTCTAAGATTTTTTTATGAGGTTAAATATACATAAAATTAACCGCTTTAAGTGTGTAATTCAGTGGCATTTAGCACATTCGTGCAACCATTTCTTGTGCTTTCAGATCATTTTATCATCCCAAAAGGAAGCCCCATACCCATTAAGCAGTCGCTTCCATTCTTCTCTTTCCCAGCCCCTGGGAACCGCCAATCTATCTGCTTTCTGTCTGTATGGATTTAACTCTTCTAAATATTTCATTACATGGAATTATGGAATATATGGCATTTTATGTCTGGCTTCTTTCACTTAACATAATGTTTTTAGGTTTCATCCATATTGTAGTATGTATCAATACATCCTTTTTTCTTTATGGCTGAATATTTCATATTTGGCTACACCACATTTTGTTAATTTATTCTGTTGATGGACAATTGGGTTGTTTCAAACTCTGGCTATGGGAATAGTGCTGCTATGAACATTCGTGTATCAGATATTGTGTTCATGTTGAGAGAACTGTCTGCTGTTTCTGAACTCCTTATAATTCTACACTGGATGCAGAAGCTGAGAGGGCCCTATCTTATAGATTTTAAAAATAAAATTTTTATAGATGAGAATAATGCTACAAACCAGAGTCAAACCTGATAGATAATATTAGCTATAGCTTTATATCTGATCACCTTGGAATTATGAAGAAGGTGTTATTTAAGAATACCATTTTGTACAAAAACTTTTAGTAAGTTAATAAATAAGTAAGGCCAACAGTGAAAAAAAATAACACTAATTGAATGCTTAACATATACAAAGTACAGCACTAGATCCTTTGAGTTACTTATTCTTCACAATAAGCTATTATTATCCGAGGTCACTGAGGTAGAGGAAATTTAAATAAAATTTAAATAACTTACTCAAATGTCACAGCTAGTGAATGATGAATTCTAAATATGAATCCAGGGAAGATGGACCCAGAGACCAATTTCTTAAACATTGCACTTTTTTTTTCTGTTTTCCCACTAAAAGTCTCCATCTCTCCTCATTTAATCATGTATTATAAAGCAGTGCTGATTTGATCTTATTTGGTTATTAGCTCTTGACTTCTTACACGGATTTCAGTTCTCCTTATCTCACAAACATCAAACCCCAAATTCTCTGCAGTGGCCTAAGAGTTCCTTTATGATCTGGCCCTTGACTGCGTCATTCCCTCTTCCATTCACATATTCTGCTCCTTAGCCTTTTGTGTTCTGTTTTCTCTGCCTAGAGAGAATTTACTTAATTTAAACCCTGTTCAACTGTCCCTTTCTCATAATGGCATTTCAGGTGGATGTTACTCAAATCACCAATCACTAATCTATCCTCTCACCTGCCTTATATTTCTTTTATAGCAATTATCACTACCTGATTTTATAAATTTGCAATCCTATGTGTCCCCTCTGCTCCCCCATCCCTCCTAGTAAGCTTCTTCAAGGGAGGGATGGTTATTTATTTGTTTGTTTTCTTTTTTTAATATGAAATTTATTGTCAAATTGGTTTCCATACAACACCCAGTCCTCATCCCAACACATGCCCTCCTAGA
The DNA here is from genome assembly GCF_023721935.1 of Panthera uncia. Taxonomy (NCBI): domain Eukaryota; kingdom Metazoa; phylum Chordata; class Mammalia; order Carnivora; family Felidae; genus Panthera; species Panthera uncia. Next base: position 52,214,247 of record NC_064811.1, read on the forward strand.
TACCCCTCACCCACCCACCCCTCCCTGCCACCCCCCATCAACCCTCAGTTTGTTCTCAGTTTTTAAGAGTCTCTTATGTTTTGGCTCCCTCCCTCTCTAACCTTTTTTTGATTGTTTGTTTTCTTTTGGCAGTGCATTCCTAGTGTCTGTTATCATGCCTGACACATGTAAGATATGCCCTAAAAATCTGATACTCTATGTCCCTTCCTCTCTCTCTCTGTCTCCTCTCTCTCTCTCAAAAAGAAATAAACAAACAAAAAAAGATTCTACTGTGAAGCTGAGGTAGAAAGGCTTATTCTTAATTTTTTACACTTTTGAAACTTTCTCTTTGAAATTGCATCAGAGGAGTTGTAACTTGCTACTCTGGTTCACTTAGAACTGGCTTTAAAATTTTTTTTTTAATGTTTATTATTTTTGAGAGTAGGAGAGACAGAGCGTGAGTGGGGGAGGGGCAGAGAGAGAGGGAGACACAGAATCCTAAGCAGGCTCCAGACTCTGAGCTGTCAGCACAGAGCCCCACAAGGTGCTCAAACCCATGAACGGTGATCATGACCTGAGCAGAAGTCGGATGCCTAAAAGACTGAGCCACCCAGTCTGGGTGCTGGAGCTGGCTTTAAGGGTAGTACATGATCTGCTTCAGGAAGCCAGGGTTTTGAAATTGGTGCACAAGTGCACTGGTCAAGTACATACAATTGTTCTCCTCATCATTGGTTGGCTTCTGGTTTTAATTATATGAGTCTTTCTTTTTTTGGCTTTTTGTTGTTTTTATTTTATTTTATTTTATTTTATTTCATTTATTTTTCTTATTCCTCTATTCATATATATTCTGATTTGTTTCTTTGTGAGAAGGAAGCACAGATGACTATTTTCCTCTGCATTACTTCTCTGTGTAACTTTTCTTCTTATCCTTTAAGGTAATCATAGCAACTTGGTCCTTAAAGTATAATGAGGGTCCTACTAAGTTCAGCCTATTTTGTTTAAAGGGATCCAACAAAGATTCTATTCCCATTTATCTCAAATAATAGAAGGAAAGCCTAATTTTATTTTTACTTACTCAAATATTGTCCATGAAGATATATTTCCAATGGTAGCATTTCTCTCCCCCCAAAGTTCGCCTGTGTATCTCTTGCACCAAAATAACTACAGGTTCTTGTTGCTAAGCTTCATCATGGACTTAGTGAATCACTAGCTCTGGATAATAGACCCAGAAATTGAACAAACTTCCTTGTGTATGTCTCTACTACACTAAGCTTGGGAATTATTGATCTATGGACATGTTACTATAAGATTTTAAACATATTTATTTTTTGGTATCTTACAAATTTGCAACATGATTTGCCAATATTCCTTACTTCCAATTGGAATTATTTTTAAAAAATGCATTTAGTCGATATTTGAAATCTACATGCCAAAAATCTACAAACCAAAATTTGTTGCTCTTATATGTACTTTTTTTAGTTTTGAACTCAAAATACTCTATTTTCTCAGTGGTATATTGGATGGAACCTGCATAGATTTCATAATGTTTATTTAACATTTCTTCTCAAACTATTGCTATTTTCATCTTCACTATGTGGGGATATAGAACATATTTATGGTGCTTTATTGTATTGTTTCAGGCTACTAAACATATTTCCTGTGGAATGATAAATTGGTAGACATCAATCATTATTCATTGTAAAAAATTCAATATATCAATCAAGAAGATGATGTTCTTGTTTGGATGGTATAGACAAATTCCAAGAATAATCTTCCCTCATTTATCATCATCTTGAGAAAAATATTACACACTCCTATCTCTTATCCAATCTATAATATGTAGCATGTAAAATATATCTTCAATTTATTTAGATGCCTATATATGTCACATGTTTTGATATATTGAACTAATATCCTCTTTTTTATTCATAAACCTATGGCTTGGGAATTTTTGTATACATTTGATTGTTCTATTGAATAAATTTCATTCAGTCTCTTTTAATATGAGGTTAGCATTGCTGGAACACTCCTTTTTTTAACTTTCACTGGTATTGATATTAAAATTAGCAAACAATGGACATAAAGTTGTAACAACAAAGGCCACTTTCTGAGATTGTTTTGTTAATACCAAACATATCTAGCATTCTAAATAATATTAGTGGTCCCTGAGTTATGCTTTACCAAATATGTTAGGCATAAGCCTATTGATATAGCTTCAGACAACTATGGCTTGTCAATCCAATTTACTTAGAATGAATGTAGTCTTTTTCAGGCTCAGTTACTTGTAAGAGTATTGGCTATATCCTGGCTTGGGAATGTCAGATAGATAAAAGCAACAGAAATATTTGTCAACTACCTATGAGCTATCATAGAAAGTCATTTTTCTACCTGAAAAAAGCAAGCAATTCTTTCTTTTTCTCTTAGTAGCTATAAAAATTATGCACAAGCTGCCCCCAACTATACAGATATCATTGTCCCCTCCTTTCATAGAGGCAGAGATGTTCACCAACTCCCTGGACTCCCAGGGAGAGATTTAAGAGTTTCATGATGTTACATCCTCAGCATTCCTACTTTCTGACTGGTAGAAAGCTTTTCTCTTCCAGCTGCAGAAATATTCTTCAATTAATTTGTCATCACATACTATTATTAAATTACATTATATTGCATTATAATATATTTGTTATATGATATTATTTATAAATTACTGTTGTGTCATGCCAGATTTTAATAGAAGTTTGATATATGAAAAAAAGCGCTGTGTTAAGAGTCAGCAGGTTCTGATGCTAATTCCATTTCTCTGGGAAAATGTTTTCACTTCTCTGAATAGTTGCCCTGTCTATCTTTCAAAACTTGTGTTTCAAAACAGAGTACTTATTTTATAGAACTATACAAAATAAATAATTAGATAATTTATAATGATATTATGTTATATTTTACTAATTAGACATTTGAAATATACATTTTAAGTTACTTCTGTGGCATTGAAACACCTTGAATTATCTCAAATGCCAGCTAGAATTGCATTTGGTTATCATGGACAGATCTATTTATATTTTACTAATTAGACATTTGAATTGTATATTTTAAGTTACTTCTGTGGCATTGAAACACCTTGAATTATCTTAAATGCCAGCTAGAATTGCATTCGGTTATCATGGACAGATCTACTTAACACAGATGTGGTTAGCATTTCAATCCTTATAGATTTAACTTAACAGTTCAGTGATGTTTTATGAACTGAGTTTCCTTATATATCTATGATTCAATCAACCTCAAGGATCTGAAAAGTGCTTTTGAAATTTAACATAAAGCCTTTCATACTGACCCTTGAGTAAGACACACAATTTAAGAGCGTTAGTTCACATGAATAAAACCTAGTCCATAATGAATATCTCTAAGATAAATTTCCTGTCTCTTTTATGCTAATCAGCCCCCAAAAAGAAGAAAAAATAGATGTCCCCACATCATACCAAAATAAACCATATTTAAGTTAGTATTATGGTAAATACTTAAAAATGAGTTTTCAGGCTGTAACAGTATAAGCAACATTTACTATGTTAATCACAATCATGTTTAAAATTATGTGAAAAAAAAAGATTGCAAAGGCTTGTTACCTATTGTGGTACATGAAATAAAGTGGTTACTTCATAACTTGATTTTGAAATTCAAAGAGAAGAAGGAAGAAAGTTTTAATATGTAGGGCTTTAAAAGGAGATAGTGTGGTGTCAACACAAGCAGAAGTATACAGGGAGAGCCCAGGGGAATGCAAAACAATAAGCTAATTAGAGAGGAATTTGTACTCTTGTCATGAGGGTAGGGGGAGAGACAGATGGAAAAAGCCCCATCAGGTGAAACAACTCCAGATAAAAACACATGCACAGTAGCCTCCATGTACCGTATCTTGGACAGGCTTGTCTTGTTTTCCCCAGGAAAGCTATTGTAGGGGATTCAGCATAGCCAGGCCACTCTACAGGAAAAACAAAAAGATACAACATATGTACTATCACCTTGTTGAAGATGGTTAATTTAGAGAATTAGTAATTACTTGTTTCATTTTGCTACTAATTTTTCTACATAACTGTTAGATATAAAGAAAGTCTTCAAATTAACAAATAAAGTTGCTATGAAATTGTTACCTAATAAGATCTACTTTTAACAGAGGAACAATATATGGAACTAATAATTTTTCATTCTACTTGTAGAAAACTAAGTTTTCTGTATTATATTACAAATAACTTATAAGGGCTTATGCAGATTTAAAATCAAAACTAAATATAATCACCCTGATCACTTATAAAATTCCCTAAGACCATTTTGCCTGTTTCCCACAGGTAATGAGGGTCTTTATTAAAAAATAGTGAGAAGAGTGCTAAATATTCATGTTTCACCCCTTAATTATTATTTATAGTTTTAATCTACCCCATAGGTTGGCAAACTTTTTCTGTAAAGGGTAAAATAGTAAATATTTTAGGCTTTGAGGGACATTTGATCTTTGTTACAACTACTAAACTTTGTCACTGAAGCATAAGAAGAGTCATAAACAGAATGGTAAATGATTGAGCATGGCTGTGTTCCAATAAAACTTTATTTACAAAAACAGATGGAGGGCTGGATTTGGTTGTGAGCTGTCATTTACTACTACCAAATATATAGAGAATTTGAATTAATATTATGAAAGACAGCTGCATTTCTTTCTGCAAATTTTACATTTATAAAAGAATTCTCTGAGCCTTAAAGTTATTCTGTTAGACTACTTTCTCTGCTAGACTATGAATTATTTTACAGTAAGGACCTTGTAATATTCAAGGTGTGTGTATTATATATATATATATATATATATATATATATATATATATGTGTGTGTGTGTGTGTGTATTATATATATATGTATATATATATATACATATATATATAATGACTTGGATGAGAGTCTTTATTTCATTGAAAAACATTTTCCATTTTAGAAGTTTCTAAAAGTTTCTCTTTTCAGATAGTATCTCAAGGCTCAAAGATTTTTAACAATTTGAATAATGAGCATGAGACACATAACTGAAGAAGTTATAGTTTTTTCCATCATTTTGAATAAATACTTTTATCAACTTCTCTACAAGGTGTATTGATTAAGCTTTATCTAGACCAAACTTTTAATTTATAATTTTTACCATAGCTGGGGCGATGTTATCTCCTGTAGACTCAAGACTTCTAGCTTCAGCCATGCAACACACAATCTTTAGGCTCCACAAATGGTTTTGTCGCTGGTCCAGTCCTCTGTATTATTTCTCAAATAATGACTTAGGAAGTGAAGTTATCTCCACGGGCTTTCATTCTTATTAAATTTTCTATTTAATTTTTTTCTGGTGAACTGCTGTCCTCAACCCGAACCACTATACCTTCTTTTTATGATTTATTCTCCATAGTATGGAAGTCTTCACTTGTACTTTACTATCCTTTTATGGGGTGTCCAGTTTCTGAAACTTGAGTTGTCCTGTGAAGATGCGTTAATCCTGGGTAACATGCGTCTATTGGGATTGCTGTGATTTTACCTAAAATTCCTTATTACTAACTTATTTGTTCCTGTATCATCTGAAGATTGTTTTTTTTTGGTCATATCTTCTCCCATGTCAAGCACTAGAACTGGTTCAGCTGTGGAGTATTTGTTTGACTCCATTGGACCATTCCAGTGATAAGTGCTGATCTCTTGTTGAAATATTTATTCAAAGCATAACAACTTTGGCATTACAAAAAACAGAATTTTATATTAACTTAATTTCCTACAACTTTATGGTACACTTTTCCCCCTAGCCATGGAAAATTTGAATCACTTGACATATTTAGAATTAATAAACCAGATTTTTCTTTAAATGTTTTTTTAAACCAGCTCTGATTATATTTTCTACCAGTTAATACCAACATTTCACCACTTACATATGGTTTTAAAATACATTAAAACTAAAGATGAAAGGACAAATACACTATTTATGATATAGAAACTAATAGCAATAATATTCATCCTCATTTCTTATTTCTCTGCTAAAATAAAGTTTCTGTTGCTACAAATCTAAAACAGCTCACATTTCCTATGCTGTTTCAAATTACATAAATTTTATTCATATATACATTCATTTAATGGGGATACTTTAGGCTTAATTGAGATCAAGTAAAACAGACTCAGTATGCTGAAACAAGTTGAATTAAAGTATAAGAAATGTAGGGGCACCTGTGTGGCTCAGTTGGTTAAACTTGCAACTCTTGATTTCAGCTCAGGTCACAAACTCACATTTCATGAGTTCAAGCTCTGCATCAGGCTCTGCACTGGCAGCGAGAAGCCTGCTTGGAATTCTCTTTCTCTCTCTCTCTCTGCCTCTCCCCAGCTTTCTCTCTCTCTCTCTCTCAAAATAAAAGAATAAACATTAAAAAAATTTTTTTTCAGTGTAAGAAGTGTAGTTCAAATGGAATCCACAATAGACAAGTCAAGTTATCAGGACTTGGTTACTAGGATGAATTAGCAGCAAAATCATCTTGGTACTGGAACCATGATTTGTGGGACAGGAGCCAATTAAATATATCTTACCTTTAGTTGGAATTAGTTCTGGGTAATGTAGAGGTTTTAAGTCTGCTGTTTGATAGATTTAGAATACAGTCCAATTTGAACATATTCTGCATATATCAAACTTGGGAAGTGTGGGTTTTTTTTTTTAACCTTATCCATGCCTTAGTGTCTATCTACACAAAAGGGAAAAATAATAGAACATACATTTCAGTCTCTGAAACTTTACTAAACTCAGTATTGCCCTATTAAGATTTCTGTTGCTGGACTACATGTAGGCGTTGGAATTTTGCGAATTGACTTGAAATTACTTATTGATAATATGAGACTAAGATTCCACGAGATGATGAATGTATAGTCCTTACCAAAGTACCTGGATCATTGTAAGTGTTAAAGAGTTTTAATTCCAAATATTATTCTTACCAACCAATGTTTCTGTAGGGAGGTCTGGTGAGTAAGTAGAAAGATCTATTTTGTAATGAATAGTTGAATGCTTCTTGCAAAAATCCTCTTACAGTTTTCTGCTTTCAAAAGTATCTTGGATGAAAATGTGCTAAGATAATTATTTATTTAATAAAATACTTATATATTCAATACAATTTTCCAAGGTATGAATGTATGCCCAGGTTCTGGGGGAAATGGATTGGTTTAGCCACCTGTAGAGGAATCCACTGTAATAAATAGGTTAGTAATAGAATTGGGGCATCTTCCAAGTGATCATTAAGAACCTCAAGGTCTGACTCAAGTCATTACCAAGGAAGTACACTTTGTAAGGACCTTATTTTAAGCATGTATTTTTTAATTTATTTTAATAGGTACAAAAGAACATATAGCAGAAAGTTCATGCTTCACTCATTAAACTGAAAAAGAGAAGGAGGAAGAGGAAAAGCAGAAGGTAAAGAAAAAAGAAAAGGACAAGGAGGACGAGGATATGAGGGGTAAGAAGAGGAAGAAGATAAACCACATTACTACCAGTAAGAACAAGAAAGGAAAAGACCCTTGTCAGTGGGATTTCAGCAGAGTTTAAGAGTCTCTTCTGAATAATCATAAGTACTCGTTCTTTCTGACAAAATCTCCATGATTTTTTTGAACAAACTCTAACGCTGTGTTAATGGTTAAAATACCTTCTGATATTGATTTGGTTTCTCAAAAGGATTTTCCTACATAGAAAGCATAGTATAAATTAGGTACAAAATAATGTGATCTGTTGTGATGATCTTTTGATGTGTCAACTTGGCTAGGCTACAGTCCCCTGTTATTGAATTAAAAACTAATCTATGACATTGTTGTGAAGGTGTTTTGTATACAAAATTAAAGTCTGTAACCAGTGTACTTTAAATAGGGATATATCCAAATAATCTGGGTGAGCCTGATTCAATTAGCTGAAAGCCTTTAAAAGCAGAGCTGAGGCTTCTCCGATGAAGAAGAAATTCAGCAGGTGGGTATCAGCTTCAGTTGCCTGACAGTTTCAGTCTGCTCTTCTTGCTGGCCTGGCCTATAGAGATTGGGATTTCCTGGACAGTCCTCACAATTGTGCAAGCTAATTCCTTGCACTAATCTCTCAGTCTGTATCTCTGTTTCTCTGGTTGAACCCCAATACATCTGTGTAGCATATCTATCGTTATCTTATTAAATCAGCTGTGTGGGTTGTATTTCAATTAGTTAGGAAATGTATTCCAGAGAAACTATTTAAACCCATGTACTTCAGAGCCACCGTAGAAACAATGGCTCAAACTTAACATTTATTTTCATTCCCTTTATGTACTTCTGTCTTTATCATCTGTCTAATCAGCTTAATCTAACAGGGTGAAAGCAGGTTGCAACTCAAATATGTCCAAATACATATGACTTGCACTTATTAGTACGTATTTCAAGTTCACTTCATGTAGTAAGTCATCTTAAAAAACACGCTTTGGTAATAAGATATGTATTATATATACCTATATATATATATGATATTTATATATATACATATATTCTATGTATGTGTGCAGATAGATAGTTAACTCTACTTTTCTCCATATGTTATCCTATTTCCTTGTTTCTCTTTAGAGCAAAAGACCTTGCAATAGAAGTCTCTATTTTCTACAATTCTCTTTCTTTTTTTTATGTTTTATTTTTTGGATAACTTTCATAAGATTTTTATGAAAGTATTTTTCCAAAATCACTGTAATTAAGAACATAAGTAACCTCCACTTTGATAAATACAACAGTTAATTCTCAGTCCTTATTTTACTTCAATAATTAATGAAAAGTAAAAAGTTGATGGCAAATGGCCACCAAGTATTTGAATAAATATTTTGACTCACAACATTTTTAAAAAAGCAATTACAAACACAATAAACGTTTTTTCTACTTCTTATATGAGCAAACCTTTTTATTATTTCAATGGTAGTTCCCATTTTTCACAGGGGTACATAATGGGTGTGCAGTAACTATCACTGCCTGACATGATAAATGAATGAGTGAATTTTATAGCAATGTATCCTACAGATAGCCATTTAAATTTTAGAGCCCTTTCTAAAAGTAATTAAAATGAAAAAATGAGGACACTTAAAATGTTTAGAATTTTTAATCTGAACTTAATAAAGTTCATTGAAACATTTTAAAAAGCAAAAAGAAAGTAATTAAATAAAATTTCTAATATACTCAGTGAAGGGTGACATTAGGTCGAAAATATACCAGTGAACAACAGCAGTTGTCAGGTAGGAATAAACTTCCAATGGTTCAGGAACTAAAGGAAGTCTAGAGTAGCTGGGAAACAGCATTCAATGGGAAGAGTGTTATAAAGTGAGACCGATCATGAAGGGTTTATAACCCATTTTTAGGCACTGAAATTTACCTGAAAAGCAATGAGAAGCCATTGAAGAATTCTTAAGTTGAGGATTAAGAAATAAAATTTTGATTTTGCAAGCATCATTCTGGTTCCTGTGAAGAGAATAGATTGTAGAAGATGGAAGGGAGGCTAAAGGGAGACCAGAAAGAAGGTGCTGCAAGTTTCCAGAAGTGTAGCATCATTTTTTCCCACCAATATCTGTGCAAAATAAAATAAAAATACAAAATAAAAGAAATGGGACTTGCATGGGACTATTTCTGGACAATACTCAGGTGCATATATCTTTCCCAGGTTAGATACATTTAATTTCTGATTTGAAATCCTCTAGGGATTTTTTTTTCTATAGTAATTGAGGAAGCTTACTGTAATCATGGTTCTCCAAAAAGATAGAGGGTATATAGAAAGATATTTGTTATGAGGGATTGGCTCACATAATTGTGGAGGCTGAGAAATCCCACAATGTGCCATCTTCATACTGGAGAAACAGGAAAGCTAGGTTGTAGTTCTAGTCCAAATCTGAAGATGTGAGGACCGGGGCAGGGGCCAATGATGGAAGTTCCTCCCTGAGTCTGGAAGGCCTGAAATCCAGGAACTCTGATGTCCAAGGGCAGGAGAAGATGGGTGTCCTAACAAAAGTAGACAGCAAATTTGCACTTTTTCTGCCTTTTTGTTCTATTCAGGCCCTCCCTTAAAAGACTGGATGACGCTTACCCACAATGGTAAAGGATATCTTCTTTACCCGGTCTACCAATTCAAATGCTACTCTCTTCCAGAAACACCCTCACAGACACACTCAGAAAGAAATGTTTTACCAGCTGTCTAGACCTCCCTTAACCTAATCAAGTGGACATATAAAAATCAGCCACCCCAAAAGCCAATCACTAAGATGATGGAGCCACAAGACAGAAGCATACTGAATCAGTAATTTGTGGCATAGAGCAGTTGGCTGACAGAGTTACCTATTTTGCATTAGCAAGAAATAAATCTTTGTTGTGTCCAGCCACTGACCTTTGGGTATAGTTAGATAAATAAGCCTATCTTAACTAAAACATCAGGTGGGTGAAGATGCTGGTTTTAATTTGGATGGAAATGGAAAATCATGGGAATAGATGAAACAATTTAGGGAGACAGTTCAGAGAGAGGAGAGGGGACAAGGGCCCAGCCCAGGGAATTCCTGTGAAGAGGAAACTCCAATGCCACAGGTGGCAGGTACTTATGTGAGTAAATAAAGCAGACACTGTGATAAGAACTAAAAATAATGATATTCATCTAAATTTGATACTTAGTATGCTGACATTTATGTTTAATAGAAAAATAGGCCCAAGATATCCAGTTTTTGAGAATTCCAGTTTTTCAAGGAATACACATTTTTAAATTTGAACACTCTTAGTTTTTAAAAGTGGCCAATTTATCTTATTAAAAATTAAAAAAAAAAAAAGTCAGTCCATTGTATTAGACAAACTTGGTGTCCTGGCCAAATAACACCTGTGGACCTCGCCTACACCCATATCATCATCTGAATATATTCAAATTTTATTTTCCCTAAATACATGGATACACAAGCATACGCGCACACACAAGCATACGCGCACGCGCACACACACGCACACACACACACCCTAATTTTTGACTTTAAGCGAATTCTGCTTTTTATTTTGTATAAGTTGGCATGGAAAAGGAAAATAGAATAAAAAGAGAGAGAGAGAGAAAGAAAATCAAAAGCAGGCATTGTATATGGATAAGTGATCAGAAAGAATGAATCTCCTTAAGGTTCTGCTGCTCTTAAACACAGCCTAACCAGCAGGACAGAGAAGAGGACGATCTGATGCCAGTAATGATAACTTCCCAATATTAAAGATGTGATAACTTGAATTCTGGAAATGTTACATAAATATAATTTATCTGCTTAAAATAGACTGTTTGTTCAGATTACTCACACTGAGTGTCTGTGTGTGTGAATGTAACTGCTCCATCATGGGTAGGTAGTTATTTTAGCGTATTATTGGAGGAGAATTAAGAGGCAGAACCTTACTCTCAGCGGCAATGTATCAAATTAAAGATATTGTTAAAAGTGGTTTAAACAGAAATATATTGCTATTGAAATAAACATTTTCAGCGTTTCCTTTAGATTGTCATAAGTCCATGGTAGAGTAAAAGATTGCAGCAGTGGAAGATGGACAGAAGGAAATGGCTCGTCCAGCACAGACAAAAAGGAATGTGAAACAGTAGTTGAGAGTCATGAAGGATGGAATGGGAACCTCCAAAAAATGGAACAATGCTTCCAGAAAAAAAGAAGAAGAAAAGGAAGAATAGGGGGAATGGAGGAGAGGCAAGATTCAAATTGAAAATTGCTGACAATTTTCCTAAAATAGAAGATCTAAATTCTCAAATGGTCTCACCCTCTTGAGTGCCAACTAAAATAAATATTACTTAAGTAATCCACAGCTCAATACAAGTTAGTGGACATAAGAAATCATTACAAAGAAAGACAAAACCCTAAAAGGAAAAACAAAGTATGCTACAAAGTTTGGCGATGAGAAAAGATTAAGAGAAAAAAGAAGGCGGCGGGGGGAAGTAATTGAAATAATCAGGTTAGAAATACACTGTTTTACGTCAAAGTTATAGAACATATGGATCACTTGCTATGATTTCCCACCATTATTCCAATGGCAGACTTTGCTAGTCAGTCATAGTGCACTTCCCTTGAGCTAAAGTGTGTCCCAGGCACTTATCCCCACGTTGTGCTTGGCATTTGCGATGAGTCATGGTTGCTATTCCTGAGCAGCCAAAAGAAAGTATGGACCATGGCAGATTATAGGCAGTCACAACAAAAAGTTTCACCTTTCTGCAAAAAGAGTATCTTCCTTCTGTCTTGCATGGCCACTCACACGGGTTTCATGGCCGAGTGACATGTGCGTTTCTTCGTGGCAGGATTTTCCAGCTGTAGGGTAGACTCACTCAACTGTAACCAAAATCCTCACTCAGCCTCCTTCCCCTCTCTCAGTTATTGGGCATCAGGGCTTTTCATCTTTCCCTTATGTTTATGGTCTAGCTCTTCGGAAGAAAAATATCTTACTTGTATATTTTTTCAGTACTGTATTAGTATGGTATGTCTAACAGGTTTTCCCAGTGTACAGCACAGATGCAGTTTTATCCTAATTTTATGCCATGTCCATTTCACACAAATGTACAGATGAGGAGAAATGTTGCCATTTCCCTTGAAAGTTCTGCTAATCTCTACTTTTGATATGCCCAAACTATGCAAGGTTTTCTCTGGTGTTCAATGTTGGAATAAATTTTATTGTAAATCCTAAAACTACTCGGACTATGGTATCATATTACAATATTTCTCACCTATTTCCATCAAAGTAGTTCTTATGACAGGGAAGAAGGAATGCTTACCTCCAGTTATTTGGAGGTAGAGCCTAACAACCTTGATGAGAAAAACAGTTTTTTTTTAAATTACAAGGACTTTAAAAAAAAAGTTTATTTATTTTTGAGAGAGAGAGAGAGAGAGAGAGAGTACAAGCAGGAGAGGGACAGAGAGAGAGAGAGAGAGAGAGAGAGAGAATCCTAAGTAGCCTCCATGCTGTCAGTACAGAGCCCCAGGCAGAGCTCAATCTCATGAAGTATGACATCATGACCTGAACTGAAATCAAGAGTCCAATGCTTAACTGCCTGAGCCACCGAGGGGCCCCTTAATTATAAGTTTTATCACACAAAGTATGAAATAAGTGTTTCTTCTTAAATGACAATAATAAAAATAATCTCAATTTTGTGGAAAGACATGATGATTCTTTCAGAAAAATCCCTGAAATTGTCATTGCTGCTATCAAGTTCACATTATTTTAATATAAATTTTATTTCTCTTCTCATCACTACTATGATAGGATAAAAACTAATGGTAAAGTATGTCAAAGCACCTGGGCTTCAGTAACAACAAAACAAAATCAACTAATTCTGTGAGTGGTACAGCAATTATTGTTTTCAGAATACGTTTCTTAATTTATGAAGAATGTGTAACACAAGTACATATATAGGCTATCTACAAACATAATGCAAAATAATGAAAACTCAACAGATCCCTTCACAATTGTGTGAACAGTGGACACAAAACAGTTGGCAAGGAATGTAAATTGAGATTGCCGAATACCATTTTCCAAGGTAAATAAGAAATCTCTTTTCTAATAGAACATATTTTATGTGTTATGTATTTTATGTGCCCTCTATTTTTTTTTCAAATCTAGAAAAACATTTATTTTCAATATTAAACCTAATGTCTGTGTGTGCCCTCTATTCTTAATTTACATTTAGTAGCAGCATTTGGAAGTAAACCATCAACATATATGATTCATTTACACGGACCATGGAAACAAATCCTTAAATGATGTGCTTTTTTGATTTGTAACTGATTTATTATGCCTTTTATATGGTCTGTTTATTTTACTCTTCAATCTGTCCTTTGGTTTGAAACCATAATTATTTCTTAAAAACAAAATAATGGAATGAGTTAGAAGTTCTAACCTTGTTCTGCTGTGGGGTATGTGTGAGTGTGCATGTGTATGTGTTTTCTGTGATCCATATGTAGTCTGAAACAAAGAAAGTGGAGGTTTAGATGTTTAATTTGTGTTCTTATTCGAATTTCAAGATTTGAAAAAATTAAATTTTAGAGGCAACAGTGTGAAAAAAATATGATTGACCTAGAGGTCTTCTATCACTAACTGCATAATTTGACAAAATTATTTGATCTAAATTCACACCTATAATGTGATCGGAAGATAAGCTTTGTTTTCCTTCCAGAACTAAAGTTCTATTTCTTGATATAATCATATTCTGTGGCACTGACAATATTTCAGCAGCCTGATGACTTATAGTACATTGTCTCAGGGAATGTAAATCATCAAAAGAATTTTACAAAACGATTTCTGGCAACTTTTACTGCTTATTGAAAAGTTCTTGATGGTTGAGTTCATCAAAAGTGACAACTAACAATTAATTGCATTTTTTCTCACTACAGATTTGAAGAAAAATACTGACTACAACCAGCATTTAAGACCCCAGGAAACGTCACTGTTTTTTCTTCAGAGAGCATAGGATTTGGATCTACCAAAGCAGCATGGATTAATATCTTGATATATACATTTAATGGAATATATGAAAGTATAAAGTCAGCCCACACAATAATAGTTAAGTAGTTGTTGCCCAGTTGAAGTCTTCAACAATACTTTGAGTCACCTTTTTTTTTAAAATAGAATTTAAAAGCACAAAAAAACTCTTAAGCTTATTCAGTATTATTTCAACTTTATTTCATTTACTAAAGTCCTTTGACCGACAATTAGGAAATTTTAAGAAAATTGTTTTCCAAACGTTAAAATGTAAACGGTAATTTTTCCCAGTACATGACGATAACACATCATTAGAATTCACACATTGGTTTAGAATTTAATGACTTAACTTTAATGATATGGGCTGATCTAGTGGCTAAAGTTGGTGTCCTTTATTTAAAGGTGATTATTGAAAGAACTGAAGATTCTGGATATTTGTTTTCAGGATGGGCTGCAGGCATTTTGCAGAGCCATACGCATTGAAATGGAAATATGAGCTGGAATTAAATATTAGTAAATGAATATTTACTGAAATGGAATGTTAGTAAAATCCAACTTTACTTTCATTTAGAGCCGAGTTTCAAAGACAAAAGGAAATTTGTAAATGGTGCTGTAAACAAATTTCTACACAATTTGTCATAGCAAAAAGATAGGAATAATAAGATCTCATGAAACTGAATAA